>NW_018744647.1:1311653-1740726 GCF_001683475.1 Chenopodium quinoa | reverse complement strand
ATCGTCAACAATTACTTTATGAATCATTAATCTTTTAGCATTCTTTCTAAACTTTGCTCTTTAATACCCGCATTCACAAGATCTTGATACACCTAGCCATATTCGAAGTTGCCTTCGCCCCGTGAAAGGTTTTAATTTCTGAGGGTTTGGTCCCAAATCTCTATTTCAATTATTTAATTTAATTGTTTTGATTTTATTTTCCTTGAAGTTACTAACGTGTGTATTTTGTAATTAGAAAGAGGTACGAGGCATCCAAGTAAGTACTTTTAATGGTTTAATTGATTTATGATGTAGATATCATGCTTAGATTGTTATTTTTGATTCCTAGTATCATGTCTAGGGTATCTTTAATATTAAGTATGATAAAGTATGATGCTTCCTATGTTCTTTCTAATGTTTATTATTATATTATTTTATAATTATTATGATTATTTATTATGTTGCTTGATATGCATATTATTTTATATTGTTATTGCTTGATCACCTTTTATTGCAGGTTAAAGGGAATTGGTATTTGCAACACGCTTAATAAGATAATTAATAATCTTGTTAGGTTAATTGTGATTATTTCAAGTGATCGCCAATAATAGTTTTTTTTGTGCATTAATATTCAACCAACATAGATTAAACAGGTTTAGGGTTAATCCTATTGATTGTATGTTAGTCAGAAAGCGCACATGAATACGAGCAGAATAAAGTAGAGGCCTATTATTAGGGCAGGTTCAATCTCTTTTAGGTTGGATTTGTACCATCATCCCCGAACCCTTATTTGGTTCATGACCTTATGGAGTTGACGATCTCTTGGATCGTTAAGGGGTGTAACCTTCACCTCGTGAACGGTTTACAAGTTCCTTAAAAACTTGTTGGCGACTCTTTTGCTCTATCTTCTTCCCTTTTGGACGCCACCGTACTTTAGTGTATGATCACAGTGGGGTTCAAGCTAGTGGGATTTTTAAAGGCTTGAAATTATTCCCTACAGTTTTTGGCGACTCCACTGGGGAGGATTTCTATTTTAATTCCTGAATTTGTTTCGGCAATGATTTAGAATGAGTGGATGAGACTCGAAAAGTTCTAAGTATTTCATGTGCGTAATTTTGATTAACATTATTGTCATATGCATAAAAAGGTTCTCATTGGAAAGACCATCCGTAATGAGTCAAAAACATAGGATTTTACACGTAGGAAATTTGAGAAACGTCTTTCACAACTAGGACTGAAATAACACCGCGCGAAACTGGATGATTTTATTGAGCACAGAAAGCTGCTGAGGCATGTGGGAAGTAGCGTCAGGGGCCAGAGCTTGGCGCCACACTTTTTGCCGTAGCGCCAGACGCCAGTATTGGCGCCAGGCGCTACAGTTAAAAGTTGGCGCCAGTCTCTGTTTGCTGGCGCCAATTTCCCCCAATACCGAGCCAGAAATATGCGTTCTAATTTCGACCGGTTTTTCGTATTGTTTGCTCGATCCTACTTCCTGATTGAATTTTTTTCATTTTTCTGAAACCCATATGTGTTTCTACATATGGACATAACCCTCTGGGAATTCATGCTCTATCTACCCGATTGAACGCTCCTGGCAACAAAGGGTACATCTGAGAGGTTGAATTCACCAAACCATGGAAGCGAGTTTTTTCTAAAAACTCGCGGTGTTCTATCCACGCGTTAACCCTTCACGGTTAGGCTTCTACGCGGTGCATCTGAACAATTAACCATGGACCCTGTTTGACTAAACCATATCCCGAACTTTAGAGAACTAGAGCCATGGTTAGGTTGCGAACTCATTGCATCATATTGTGCTTACTTGCCTAATTGTGCATTATTTGTTGTGCATATATATTCTATGCTCTCCTAACCGTTTGTTGATTTGTGTTGAGATTATAATTAATGACTTAAAGAACTTTGCCTAATTAATTAATTAATTCGAGTTAATAAAGTTTTTTCTTCTTTTATCGGAATTGACCTAGTACGACTTTAGGCATACCCCAGTTGACTAATAATATCGAAAACAGTCCTAGACCGAGGCTCTAGTATTTGTTCCAAAATCTGGGCTGTAGCGCCACTGTATGGTGTGTAGCGCCAGACATTTACTAAAAAGTCTGGCTCCAACCACCATATTGTGACGCCAGTCCTGTCGCTTGGCGACAATTCGGATTATTTGTCGAGTCATCACCTAATGTCTAATTAGTCAGTTTCCTGTTTAATTCGGTTAATTTTGCTGGCAATAATGCTTACTTGAATAAATATTCGAGTTTAGGCACTAAGTCCCATGGTCTTACACAAGAGTCGAAGCATGTCACTTACACTCAATACACACACTAATACACATGTCTTGACCTTGATTAAGGGAGTCTTGGTGCGCGCGTTATTTTTCGTCATTTTTTTTAGGGGGCTAAGTCGGATATTAATCCTCCAATAAATAATAGTACTTAAGTTCCCTTAACACATGTACATTATTGTTCCCTAAAAATATGCATACTTTTTTTTTTTTAAAAAAAAGCCATAAAGTCAAACTGATTCGAGTTAAGTAATTAAAACGCAAACTGGCTTAATTTACAGCGCGTGGTCAAGAAAGGAAGGACGATTAATCAAAGATAACCTCTTCGTACAAGTCCAACTTTTTGACAAACCTATAGCTCTCAAGAGGAAAGCAAGAGTTATAATGGCAACTCAGGAAAAAGTTAATGATCTCAAGAACCAACTGGCTACTATAACTGAGACACTGAAGCTTCTCGCACTTAAGATCAAGGACCCCGCGAAGCAACAACAAATGGACCTTATGCAAGAAAGCCTAAGCAAGTTGTCCAGCGACTACAAGTTTCAAGAACTCACATCCCAAGGGGTCTCGGTGGATAAAGATCTTCTTCCGCAGAAGTTCAGTGCCAACAACATCCCAAAGTTTAGGGCAATCGACAACCCCTACTTCCATCTAAGGGAATTTGAAACAATAATGAGTATCAAGGGTATCGATAAGAAAGTTTTTCCTTCTTTGTTCTCGCTATCTCTCGAGACCGTTTGCCAACAATGGTTCTTTTCTCTTGAAAAAGAAAAGACCTCTACCTGGGAATCCATAGCAAACCCTTTCGTCGATAGGTACAAGTGCAACGTTCAAGTCGAAACTGACCATAGAGAACTTAAAATTCTCAAGCAGAAGGAGAATGAAGGTTTCACATCTTTCTTTAACAAGTGGAGAGAAACCTCAGCTAAAATGATTGAGGTACCAAGTGAAAAGAGTCTGTGAGATTGTTCATTAAAAATCTCCAACAAAAATATTCAAAACATCTTAAATATCAAAATAACTTCAAACCTTTAAGGCTGTTTATGATATTGGGATTAATATTGAAGATGACTTAGCTAAATCTAAAGCTGCCAACAATAACTCCAACAGTGGCTGGAAAGGAAAGAAGAACGACAATCCTTCTTCTTCCAAAACCGCCCACTCAAATAATGTTAGCGCCTTTAATCTGGGAGAAGTCCTCGCCATGAACAACCAAGGACAAAAGAAACTGTTTAGGAGAAACTTCACTCCTATTGGCATGAGTTACGACACCGCGTTTTATCGGCTAAATGCAAAAGGTCTTATAACTCCCATTGGACCATTTGGAGATCCACCAGTCGAGAAGAGGTTGCCTAATTGGAACCCCAATGCACATTGCAAATATCATCAAGGTAGGGGCCATTCCACTGAAAGCTGTTGGAAGCTTAAGGAAGCTATACAAGACCTGATTGACAGTAATAAGCTGCCGTTGCGTCCTGCCAGTAAGAAACCGAGTATTGACAATGCACCTCTAGCTCACACATTGGCTATCTCCGATGAAGAAGGAGAAGTTAACCCCTCATCTCTCATTAAGCCTGTCAAAGTAACCAACGTCGAAGAAGAAGAAGAGAAGAGACCTTTTTCGATGTCGAAGATAATCTTCCAGAACAAGCAAATGAGGTAGAGATACAAATACTCACACTATATCTGAGGGAGACATCGCAACTGTTACATGAAACTCTCAAAATTTTGAATGAACTTCGCAAGGAACATGATCAAGAACCTAAGAGAGAATTCACACCAGTAAAGACGACTTATGAGGCAAAACACTTTCCCTTACAAGTCACCGAAAGACCCAAGAAGAGCAATAAAGTTTATACTCCAATTGGGATTCCGTATGCACAAATGTTTAAAATGCTCTCCGAGAGTGGCAAGGTCAAACCTCTCGAACCGAGACCATTTGAATCATTAAAAAGAACATATAGATATTACTGTCAATACCATCAGTCAGAAGGACACACAATAGAAAACTGCTTCAAATTCAAGGAATTGGTGCAGAAAATGATTGATAGAAAAGAATTAGTCCAAGTTCAACAAGAAGAGGATATAAATGTTAATGGAGTATGGGACAGTGATGAAGAAGATGTCTATCTAAAAGACATATTAGAACCTTCACCTTCCATATCATACACCACGGACGACATTTGGGCTAAAGAAGATTCATCAATAGACGTCCTCACAAGATCCGGGAGAATACAACCTCCTGTTTCAACACAACCCATGCCTACCGTACAACAAGTTCCCATACCTATCATCGAAGACAATGACATAATTAAACAATTCAAGAAGACAAAAGTGGAGATGAATGTATGGAAACTTCTGGCAACATCTCGAGATTATAGGTTGGCTGTGATGAATGCCTTGGATAAAATCGGGATAGATTCTGACACCACTCCTGAGGGACTAGCTAACTTCCTCATGAGTGATCTCCCTAGTCCAATTAATCTAATCACCTTCTCTGATAAAGATTTACCCCCGGAAGGTGACAAGAACTACAAAGCGTTAAACCTCACAGTAGTCTGCAAAAGAATGAATGTTCCCATGACTCTTGTAGACAATGGATTGGCTATTAACGTCTGTCCACTTAGGACTGCGAGGATGCTCGGCATAAAGGATGAGGATTTAACTCCGTCCACACAAGGAATAAGAGCTTGGCAAAATAACCCTAAATGTGACGGCAGGAGCAATAGAACATGCTACTACTTTTCAAGTAGTAGACATCAAAGACTCATTCAATCTGTTGTTAGGTCGCCCTTGGCTCCATGATCTAAAGGTCGTCCCTTCATCTCTCCACCAACAAGTGAAAGCTATAGTTGGAGGAATCCCCATCACTATTGATGCTTCGCCAATGAGGATCAAGTCAATAGAGAATCCAATCATCAACGTGGAGCACGACGAAGATGATGAAGACCTATGGGGCTTTAACGAAGAAGTTTCCTTAATCCAAGAGGATGAAAGGACATCTCTTTGCCACGACCCCCATTCCAACATGATTATCAACACTATGCTAAAGAAACAAGGACACTTCCCTAGGATGACCTTAGGAAAGAAGAAGGGGATAGAAAAATCGATAGAATCAGCTGGCCTCCCTAAACTAGATACTTTCGGACTTGATTTCAAACCGACTCGAAAAGATCTCAAGCGAGCCCAGGACAAATTGAAAGCACGTAGGGACGCTCGCATTCAAAAGAAAGCAATTCTAATGGATGAGTACTCTCTTACCTTAATGGTCAGTTTATAAAAGAAGGAGAGGACTATCCATGCCATGAATTTCCCGAACCATTTGTTGTAAATGGCATACGACAACCAGGATTCGAGATTTTCTTGGATTGCTATTTCACTGACGAAATCCCAACTCCCGTCCATAAAGAGAAAGCACCTCCATGATTTGACTTTAACGTCATGGGATTACTGTTTGGGTGAGAAAAGAATGAGCCAGTTTATGAGGAAGACAACTCCTCACTCATTCAAACGGTCCTACAAAGCGAAAACTTCGACCCCTCAAAGCTAATTACTCCAGCTGAAGGATTATTGTAAGGGTGGCGCAAGACTATCAAGGTGAATACTCCGAGTGGAAGGAAGATATCAATCACGACAGGACAAGGGCCGATGTTTGAAGAATCGTCAGAGTCAGGGTCAGAGTCTGAGTCAGAGCCTTTCCCTTTAGAATCTTTTAAGTCTTTAGCGATAACGCCTTCCCTTCCTATTTCTTCTCCTAGGATAGTTAGTGATCCAGTCCCTGAGGACATATCACTCTTTGATGTAATGATCTCAGAGTATAATAATATCGCTCATTCTCCTTACTTCTCGTGTTCTTCCCTAACCCAAGATGACGAACATTGCTTAGCTAACGATGAAAAAGATAAAGAATTTATCAAAGCAATGGAAACACTTGAAAAGAAAACACCAGTAATTGAAGAGACTGAAACAGTTGACATCTCAAATGATTCAACTCATAAAAGAGAAGTTAAAATCGGACTAACATTGAATAAACAAGAAAGAACCGATTTAATTAACTTGTTAAAGAATTTATCGATGTATTTGCTTGGTCATATGAAGATATGCCAGGAATTAACAGAGAAATAGCTCAACACACTATACCACTAATTCCAGGAATGAAACCTGTAAAACAAAAGTTACGTCGAATGAAACCCGACGTAGCACTTAAGATAAAAGAAGAAGTTCAAAAACAAATAACTGCAGGTTTCATCAAGGTATCCAAATACCCCGAATGGGTCGCCAACGTCGTCCCAGTTCCAAAGAAAGATGGAAGGGTAAGGATGTGTGTCGACTATCGAGATCTAAACAAGGCAAGTCCAAAGGACGACTTCCCTTTTCCACACATTGATATTCTGGTAGACAACACAGCAAATCACGCGCTTCTTTCATTCATGGACGGATACGCAGGGTACAATCAGATTCTCATGGCGGAAGAAGACATGGAGAAGACAACTTTTATCACACCATGGGGCACTTACTGTTACACGGTAATTCCATTTGGGTTTAAAAACGCAGGTGCTACTTACCAACGTGCAGTAACTGCCTTGCTCCATGACATGATGCACAAAGAAGTCGAAGTATATGTAGATGACATGATTGTGAAATCAAAAGACCGTCCAGGCCATCAAGTAGCCTTAAGGAAATTTTTCGAAAGGCTAAGGAAATACAATATGAGGTTAAATCCCTCAAAATGTGCTTTTAGAGTCACATCAGGCAAGCTCTTGGGATACGTCATAAGCTCTAGAGGAATAGAGATAGATCCAACCAAGATTAAAGCAATCATGTCAATGCCACCGCCCAAGACCGAGAAACAGATTCGAGGATTCATTGGCCGGTTGCAATACATAAGTAGGTTCATATCAAAACTAACAACGATATGTGAACCAATCTTCAAAAAGCTCAAGAAGAATGTATTAGTAATATGGGATGACGAGTGTCAAAAAAGCCTTTGACCGGATCAAAGCCTATCTCGCAAATCCTCCCGTATTAGCGCCAGCACTTCTCGGAATACCTCTTAGGTTATATTTGACGGTTACCAAAGAGACAATGGGAGCCATGCTAGCACAAGAGGTAGAAAACAAAGAGAACGCAATCTATTACTTAAGTAAGAAGATGCTCAAATACGAAACACGCTATACACTACTCGAGAAATTGTGCCTCTCTTTGGTGTGGGCCACGACTAAGTTGAGACATTACATGTTGGTGCGTACCGTTTTCGTAGTATCTCGATTGGATCCACTCAAATACTTGTTCGAGAAATCAACGCTCAATGGGCGTATTTCAAGATGGATAGTCAACTTAGCCCAGTTCGATGTGCGGTTTATGCCACAAAAAGCTATTAAAGGATCCGTGGTGTCAGACTTTCTGGCAGATTTTCCAATAGAAGACTCGACACCAATACAGGACAATGAATTTCCAGATGAAGATTTAATGGTCACCGAAGATGATACTTAGACCTTGTATTTTGACGGAGCCTCAAACCAAAAGGGATGTGGTGTCGGAGTATTACTAGTATCACCTAAAGAAGAACATGTCCCAATCTCAATAAAGCTTGATTTCGACGTTATCAACAATGCTGCTGAATATGAAGCATGTGTGGTAGGCTTTGAAACAGCCCTGGCATTGGGAGTAAAGAAGTTAAGGATATTCGGAGATTCCTCTCTAATCATCAATCAGATATCTAAAAGGTGGAAAGTAAGGAGCGAAAGCCTAGCCCCTTACCAAACTTATCTGGAAACTCTTACCGATCAGTTAGAGAAGGTAGAATACACATACCTACCTAGAGAAGAAAATCAATTTGTTGATGCCTTGGCAAGATTAGCCTCAATGGTTAGGATTCCCACGGATATCGAGCAAATGCCTCTAACTATCGAAAAAAGGCACAAACCGGCATATATACAGGCTATAGAAGACGACGACCCAGTCCAAGACGAAGATAAAGAACAAGAAGAAGAACCATGGTATACAGACATTCTCAACTATGTCACCAATGGAGAATACCCTCCTCATGCTGACAAAAGAGCGAAACGAGCCTTGAGAATTTTGGCTTCTCAATATGTACTCATAGACAACGAGCTACATAAAAAGGTACCTAAAGGTCGAGCCCTCCTATGTGTAGGGAAGGTGGATGCACAAAGAATAATGAGAATGGTCCACGAAGGAATCTGTGGAACTCATATAAATGGCAAAATGTTTGTCCAAAAAATAATGCGAGAAGGGTATTATTGGACTACCATGAATAGGGACTGCCATCAATATGTAAAAAGATGCCCTAAGTGTCAAATTTATGCCAATTTACAGCACGTTCCTCCATCTTTGCTCTACACCTACACATCACCATGGCCATTCTCTACATTGGGAATTGACATAATTGGCACGATCGCTCCTCCAAGGACAGGAGGCCATGAGTTTATTCTAGTAGAAATTGATTACTTTACGAAGTGGGTTGAAGCACAATCATATGCTAAACTCACCGCAAAACATGTAGCACTCTTTATCGAGAGAAATATCATTTGTCGATATGGAGTCCCACATGAAATGATAAGTGACAATGGAACTCACTTTCAAGCCGAATGTGAAGAATTGCTACATAAATATGGTATCCAACATCATCATTCGTCCCCTTATAAACCTCAAGCAAACGCAGCAGTCGAGGCACCTAATAAGAATTTAAAGACTATCATCGAGAAAATGACAGAAAATTATAAGGATTGGCTTGACAAGCTTCACTTTGCATTGTGGGGTTATCGCACGTCAATTCGTACGTCAACAGGAAATACACCATTTTCTTTGGTATATGGAATGGATGCCGTACAACCTGTCGAACTAGAAATACCATCTCTACGTATTGCGCTAGAGAGTAAACTCGATGAAGTCGAATGGACTAGGGCACGATATGAAGAATTGATCCTACTCGATGAAAAACGACCTAGAAGCCCTACATCACACTCAGTGCTATCAAACTCGTATGGCTAGACATTTTAATAAGAAGGTCAAGACAAGAAATATCAAAATAGGAGATTTAGTATTAAAAGCGCTAAGGAAAAATGTTTTAGATCCAAGGGGAAAGTTTAGACCTAATTGGTCTGGACCCTACATTGTCAAAACAATCCTATCAGGTGGTGCAGCAAAATTAACTGACATGGATGGCAATGAATTCTCAAACATGACCAATCTTGACCAACTTAAAAAATACTACCCATAATTACTTGAGTAGGACACTCAAGAGAGCTACGTTCGGCCCGATTCCTTAAGAAAGGATACGTAGGCAACCCATTACGGGTGCGGCCACTTTATTTTTCGACATCTCCGTGTTCCAGAATCAACAAAAAGTTAACAAAAGTCGGAAAAGCAACTGGCGTCACAGAACAGAGTCTAGCGCCAGCCAAAAGCCATTAGCTCCAGACGGTAGAATTGGCGCCTGGCGCTAGACCTCAATATCTGACGCCAATCTGCAATTACTGGCGCCAATTCAGTCATAAAATCTGGGCGAATTTCGGTGTTTTTTGGAAAATTTTCGACTTCCGTACTCGAAAAGTTTCCGAAAATTAATTTTTTTTTGGTTTTTCATTGCTTTAATAAAACAAATTTAAAGTAACAATTTAATTGAAGGCTGAAATTTCATTAATGAAATAAAATTGCATTGTTGATGGAATTTAAATAAGGCTGAAATTAATTAACTTTAAATAAAAATTAAGAATCTAATAAATCTAAAGCTAAGCAATAGTCTAGTCTTTCTTCTCTTTCTTTACTCTTTTCCAATTCTTTTCTGCCTCCTCCTCTTCATCCATTACTTTAGCTAGTAGGAATCCTTTAGAGGACCTACATTCAATCTTAGAATAGATTGTTTCTCCTTCAGCTAGCACCCCATGCTTTTTTTCCACCCAAGCCTTCTTGTCTATAACCTTCCTTTTCCCCTTGTCTTTAGTAGTATTCTTCTTCTTCGGCATTATAGGTGTCTTAAACTCAATTCTTGCACCTAAGAGTTCCTTGGCCGGTGTCACCCTGTAACCTAGACGATTCTTCACATCGGTTCTACCCTGATCAATTGAAGACTTCTTCAGCAACCACTTCTTTATGTTATTAGGTAAAGAAGGGGGAACCTTTTGGGTAATCACTTCCCATAAAGGTCTAGCGCTCCAGTAAGTGTCAAATTTATCTACTTCTTGAGATATGGGATACTCATAGGGAGGACAAAGATCCCCGGAAGGAATATTTTAAAGCAAGCCGTATTGTCTCTTTACTCAGCAGGGGTAATAATATGTCATGCGAGACAAGCTTGGAAGACGGCAGAAAGGTTGCTTGTTAACACCAACCATCCTTTTTATTTTCCACCATGGGATGACCCACTTGATAGTGAAGTCACGTGATTCAAAGACTTTCTTCCACCCATGGCGCCCAATTTTAGGGATGCGCTTCTTTCTTCTCACAAAGCAAGTGGGCGTATAACTTTCAATGTCGTCCGGAGGGCTAATTAATCCTAGCGTTTCCATTAGCCACATCTGAAAAAAAAAAAATATAATTCCAATGCAAATAAATTAATATTACAATACAAAAATATATTTTTTGATTTCTGTAATTAAAAATATTATTTTTCTACCTGTAATAAAATTGGAGAACCGCGAAGAGGTGTTTTTGGGTCCCTTTTCAACTCATCTAGACTAATCATAGTCTCTCCAACTATTAAAGGCGTTGGATTTCTCCCTAATTCAATTTGTTCAAGCACAGTGGTTATAATTGATTGACCCTCATTAATTTTACCACTACTAAGACAATATTGATTAAGCATGCTGAATAAGAACGCCCTTCTTCTATATATGTGAAAAGATTCAGAAAGCGGTTTATCAAAATAATAGCTTGCGAATTCTTTTAAATTCACCACATTGCCATCTACTATTTTTGATAAATCCCTTTCCTTCAAGTTAAAGAAGCGCTCAAAATCATTATAGTAATATGCATCTACTCTAGGGATTACTACCAAGTCTATTGCAGGGAAGCCTAAAATAGCACCGAATTCCTCTGGCAAAGGGCTAATTTCATCATACCCTATTCTAAAACAATGTGTGTCAATGTTCCAATATTCTAAAGCGGTATGTATGAAGTCAATGTCTAGCTCTACCCCTTTAATGCCATATATTCCCCCCAAGTGAAATAAATCCAATTCTTTTCTTTCTCTAGCGTTGAGAGATCGACACCATTCATGAGAATATTAGGTGAAGGTTTTAGTGGCTAAAGAAATGATTATTATTTTTTTTTTCTAAAGAGAAGAATATTTTTTCGCTGGAATTATGTGAAGAATCGGCTGAGCAGAGGGCTATTTATGCACAAATAGCGAAGAATTTCAATCTGGATAAAATACGGAGTCAGCGTCGATTGGCGTCAAAACCCCAATATTGGCGTCACACAACAACTTTTGGCGCCACACGCTAGCAATAGCGCCTGGCGCCACGCGCCACAGGCTGGCGCCAAGTCAGCAGGACAGCCGCGCGTACTCAGTTTGCGTTCTGATTTTAATTTAGAGTCGGTTAATGACTTTATGGCCCCGTTTTAATTTCTTCTAAATATTTTTCTATCCTTTTCTGAATTTAATTACATTTAGTATTTATTTTTAATTAATTTTTTTTATTTCCTTTTATGGATTTTATATTAAAAAATTAGCCTTTCTCTCTATATTATTTTTCCTTTTTATTTTTCTTTTTGGGGGAGAGAGTCGGATAATACCCTCCATCAATAATAAAAATGACGGAATTTTTTTGCGCAAATTGTTATCACATCTTCACACACTAACATACACTAACATAATAATAGATAATACTGAACAAAGTGTCTAAATAACAAGTCATAGGCAAAGTTCTATAAAAAGTCAAATTAAAATACATATACAGAAATAAACTACGGCGCCGGAGGACGTAGGCCCATCATGCCATAAAACTGCGCCGTCCGAGGAGTCACCTCTCCACCAGCTCCGGCCTCAGCACCAGCTCCAGTCTCCGTAGGAGGAGGGAAACTCAAAACAGGACCGCTCCAGCCAAGGTCAACCTGAGGCTGAGACCGCGGAGGCTGCTGCGATGACGAGCCAACCTCGTACATCCCACCACCTCTGAAAGCCGAGGTAGCCTCTCCTAACGGTGCAACGAGAGAATTCTCAAAAGAAGACCTTGAGCCCTCAGCAACGTCGGCTCGAGCAGCCTCGGAACGACGACCTCTACCTCCTGACGAAGTGCGACGACGTCTCGAGCTAGACCTCGCTGGCTCTCTCCGCCCCTCAGGCCTCGCACGGGTGTGAGAAGCAATCGGCTGACCCTGCAAAAAGAATTAAATCAGAAACAAGGTGAAAACTGAAGCATAGTGCAGAAACAATAAGTAAAGAAAAGTTACCTCTCGGACAGCGTCGTCTCGACGACAGGTAGCCGCGTTCCTCATCCGGACGAGTTGGCTCCGGAAGGCATCTATGCATCGTGCCATAGCCGAAACCACTTCGCGTGAGAACTATCAAGGAAAGTTAAGTCAGTAAAAAATGCACGATAACTGAATACAAGATTCTGAATTAGAGCTAGACTTACTCTGGTCTGGTGACGAGGAATCGATCGCTCCATGAAGCGCTCGCCCTCAGGAGCCGGAGAAATCATCTCCTCAATCGGCCCGTACATCCCCTGGTAGTGGATGGACATATGGGGTGGCACAAACTCAGTGGGACCATCCTGATGGAACAGAAAGAAATCAGTAAGGTATTATTTGGGGGCTACTCAGCGAAAAACTAAAAGTTAAGAATCTTACCCTCACATCCTCGGCCGGCACGGGGGCTGGACCTAACAAAGGAAGCAGCTCCTCAGCATAACTCAGCCCAAGGATCACATGGGACCGCCAAAGAGAACCAGGCTCCTCAGCTATGCTCGACAACTCTCTCTCGTCGAACATGTGGCGTGGTGGAGGAGCAGGAACGACAAAGGCATCGGAAGAGTGCTGTCTAGCAACTCTCTCTCCTAAGTACGCAACCGCTCCGTAGGTCCCCAGAAAGTAACGGCGCTCAGCAGAGTACTGCGCAGCTAATCCAGGGGCTGTCCAACCGCCCCATGGCCGGCATACTACCTCAGGTCCCTATAAAAATACCAATCGGGTAAGAACATGTCTAAAAACGTCGCAAAAGAGCAAGATAAGCACCATAAATCGTACCGAGATTATCCGACTCCGGACACATGCAGTAGACAGGTCCACATGGTGGCCGCCCCAAGAGGCGCTCACCGGATACCCCCTCGGCGATGGTCTCGCCGGCGCAATGGAAGGAAAGTATTCATAAAACCAGATCTACAAAAAAGCTAAAGCATGAGTAAATGCTAACTAAACATATAGGGCTAAACTTTATTGGGAATAATGTTTACCTCTACGACTTTCCAAAAAGCAGACAGAGCAACATTCGTCCTAAAAGACCGGTGGCGACACGAGTCCCTCAGTGCGCGAATGAAGTCAGTATAGGCCAAGCTGGCCCAGCCATAAGTCCCGATCCGCCGGAGATCGCGAACAGCAGGGAGGTAGTAAAGCAACGCCCTACTACCCCTGTCAGGGGAGAATGTCCCTGACAACAACATCAGCACAAAAATGCGCACCCGCTGCTCTCGGGTGGTCGCATCATCATCAAGAGCCGCTGCCAGCGTCGAGCGGCGGATCCCTCTAGCACTGAACTGAGTCGTCTCGACCTCAGCTCGGGCCCGAACAACAATCGGCCTCAACAGTTCCTCGACCTCTGGAGAAAAGACGTCGATACCGCCGTCGAATGGCAGCGGCACACAAGAGAACAGGAGTGACCATCATCTCACCCCATGGAAAATGAAAGGTGTTGGTGGTGTCCCAAAAGAACTCTACCAGAGTGCGTACTACGTGGTGACCCCCGCTGGAGGCAACCATAGCCTCGGAGGTCTCAAACAGGGCAACCAATCTGCAAGACTCCCATAGGAGTCTCGTCTCTCGATCTCTGGCGATATGCATCCTATACAAATCGCCTAGGCCATCGCAGCCAGAGTCGTGATGTCGTGTCCTCCCAGGCTCGGTTCCCCGTCTCACCCTCTAAGAAATGTGGTGGACAGGGGCAAAGAACAAGGTCTGCTCATCCCACTCTGGGAACTGACCAAGCGAAGTGGACGGTGTGGAGTCGTCCTCCACGGGCTCATGCTCCCGTCTAGTGTTTCGGGACTGTGAACCTGAGCCTCGTTGTCTAGCCATGATACATTATGCAGAATCATCATAAATCAAGGTTCTATAGTATTTAAAGGTTTTCCTAGCCGCATGATACTATGTTCGCAGAAACAGAGTACGTAGTACTAAAACAGGGCACAAATTCAAATTGAGCATGACAACATTTTTTCAAGCAATCAAACAATTTCTTACAACACCATAGTGATTATTGTGACAAATTGAACAAGAATTGCTAGCAAAAACATTAAGAACGAGTCACATTGTTCTTCACGACCTTAGGAGGTCCAACAATGGTGGATTGCTCATTTCTTCGCCAAATTGAGTCAAACAAGTCTCAAATTACTCCCAAGGAAATATACAAACATAAACAAGCAATTTCATGGCATAAAACTTGATAAACAAAGCAAATTGAGCATTATAAGTTTCGAATTTTCATGAAATTCGTGAATGAACATGCCAAAAATTCATAAAAACCGGTGTGAGTTGGAGGAAAAATTACATAGATCGGGAATATGGATAAAAGAGCTTTGATTTGCAACAAATTTGAGAGAATTCGGTTGAGAAACGAATGAGCAATGATCAATTGAAATTTCGACTTCTTTCGAGCAGCGTTCGCAACAAACCAGAGCACAAAATGAAATGAAAACGGGAATTTAAAGTGATTCTCGTGCTGGCGCCAGTCCCTAGGCATTGGTGTCACATTCTGTGCTTGGCGCCAGACGCCAATTTCAGCGCATGACGCTAATGCCATAAGTCTGGCGCTGATTTATTTTCAGCGACGCCAAAGCAGCCAGCCACCTGTTGGGGTTGTGCTAGCCTTCTGCAATATATTTTGGGTTCCTTGGTACGCCAGTTAGCCCCTCTAAGAAATTTGACATGATTAGGTAATCGGCTTGTTTACATGAAGTGATCGACCTGATGAAAAGATCGTCTCACTAAGCTTAAAGCGCCTAAGCATTGGCTCATTAGCAAAAAGCACCGACATACAGGTTCATTAGCAAAAGGCACCGACATATAGGTTCAAGAGCAAAGAGCGCTGACGTACAGGCATAGCAAAAGGCAAGTTCAGGCGAACTTTTAAAGATCGACGGACGTGGATCTTTGGTATTTTCCTTTGGGAGATTATCGCATCAAATGAGGATGACTTCAAGAGAAGATGTCTTCGACATCATTCCCTAGCTTGCGGAAAGTTGTCACAAACAACTGAAGGTAATTTCAGGGCAAAATTGTCTTCGATCATAGTTCCTGAGGCATGGAAGATGATCATAATGCGGATGAGAATTGTTACAAGAGAAATAATTTTCGATGATATTCCCTTGGACGTGGAATATTATCATTGCGGAGAAGGTAGTTTCAGGCGAAGCAATCTTCTAATTTGGGAGCAGTTACGAGGCGTAGCGGTTTTCAAGCGGGATGGCATTCTCTAGCTTGCAGGAGGTCGTCAAAACAATAGCAACAACAACAATCAGTTACTTTCAGAGACGTGTGCTCGACGGTGCAAGATACGCGTTTCTTAACTCTTTTATCTGTTTAACTAATGCTATTTTTGCAGGTATCGGCGTTATAAGATTGATTTAGGATCGCCAAATGTTCTGAATCATTCTCCGTCCCTATCGATACTTTGGCTTTCGTTTTCGAAACTTGCGTTTCTCCAAACTCAGTCAAAGTGGGGGCTTCTGTAGACACCCATTTGTGTCTCCCCAAAACCAAACCCAGTGGTGAGTACCTTTCATGTCGAATCGTAATAAAATGAAACGAAAGTGTGGAAAGGTCTTGTTGCGGAAAGTTTTATTTCTTTTCATTTCTTTTCTCTTCTCTCTGTTTTTGAAAACTTTATTTTTAAGAAAACAGCCAATCCAGTTTGGTTGGTCCATGATATGGGTCCAATATTAGTTGGATGGGGCTTGCAAAGACCTTTCCAACGATATATTATAAGCCCAATTCCGATGAATATTGAGGAATTTATGGCCAATTTACTAAACTGGGCCCGGTTTGAGTTTTAAGTACGGCCCAATGATCTAGGGGAGGGCCTAATATGATTTATCATTCCTAATGTAATTAGGAATGGTTTTGGTCTTCTAGAACATTCTATAAGGTCTTATCATTCTTAATTCAATTAGGATTCTTCAGAGTTTTAATTGGATCAAATAGCATTTTCGACCGAAATTATATTATTTTATCTTCCAGTATAGTAAAATTATCATATTTTCGAAAACGCGTTAAAAGCCAGTTTGGCGTCCAACCCCAGGCCTTGGCGCCAGACGCCAGCCATTGGCGCCTGGCGCTAGCCACTGGACCTGGCGCCAAGTTAGTTTTTCGATCTTCAGACTCTGTTTTGATAAATTATCTTTTTTGGATGTTTTTCTCTATAAATATTGTATTCAAAACTCCGTTTTCAATAATCATCTACATTTGTCATTCACCAATTCTTTTTATTCTTAAGTTTTAATAAACTCCGTTTTCATTCACAATCATCGATCGTCAATAATTACTTTATGAATCATTAATCTTTTAGCATTCTTTCTAAACTTTTCTCTTTAATACAAAATTCCGCATTCACAAGATCTTGAAACACCTATCCATATTCGAAGTTGCCTTCGCCCTAGACGTGAAAGGTTTTAATTTCTGAGGGTTTGGTCCCAAATCTCTATTTCAATTATTTAATTTAATTTAATTGTTTATTATTTTCCTTGAAGTTACTAATGTGTGTATTTTGTAATTAGAAAGAGGTACGAGGCATCCAAGTAAGTACTTAAATGGTTTAATTTATTTATGATGTACATATCATGCTTAGATCGTTATTTTGATTCCTAGTATCATGTCTAGGGTATCTTTAATATTAAGTATGATAAAGTATGATGCTTCCTATGTTCTTTCTAATGTTTATTATTATGATTATTTATAATTATTATGATTATTTATTATGTTGCTTGATATGCATATTATTTTATATTGTTATTGCTTGATCACCTTTTATTGCAGGTTAAAGGGAATTGGTATTTGCAACCACGCTTAATAAGATAATTAATAATCTTGTTAGGTTAATTGTGATTTTATTTCAAGTGATCGCCAATAATAGTTTGTTTGTGCATTAATATTCAACCAACATAGATTAAACAGGTTTAGGGTTAATCCTATTGATTGTATGTTAGTCAGAAAGCGCACATTAATACGAGTAGAATAAAGTAGAGGCCTATTATAAGGGCAGATTCAATCTCTTTTAGGTTGGATTTGTACCATCATTCCCGAACCCTTATTTGGTTCATGACCTTATGGAGTTGGCGATCTCTTGGATCGTTAAGGGGTGTAACCTTCACCTCGTGAACGGTTTACAAGTTCCTTAAAAACTTGTTGGTGACTCTTTTTCTCTATCTTCTTCCCTTTTGGACGCCACCGTACTTTAGTGTATGATTACAGTGGGGTTCAAGCTAGTGGGATTTTTAAAGGCTTGAAATTATTCCCTACAAAGGGGTAGCTCTGATATCCAATGGAACAGTAGATTGGGGTACTGTTTTATTAGCTTTGATCAATCGAGCATGGAAATCCTCAAGAGCTTTCAGCTCAGCTCTAGTAATCTTCTCAGCCGAGAATCGAATTAAATGAGAAGGTGGAGTGACAAGTTCATCAAGATCCTCATCAACTTCTGGAATCGAAGTAGAATCAGAAAACCTAGAAACATTCAATCGATTAACATCATCATTCAACAAAGATAAAGAAGATTTGGAAGGGTGATTCAAGTTATTTGAAGGTTTAGGATTAGATTGCTTCTTCTTCTTCGCCATTGAAACTCAACCAAGCTGAAGGAAAACCAGCAAACTCAAATCGCCATGGGAGAAAAGAGAAGAGAGGAAAGTCAACACAAAATCAAACCTTCTTGTTCAAATGATGCGATCTTCCTTCTCATTTCGGCGGTCTTTTCCTCGGAAATGAACCGCTTCAAGAACGCCTTGACTACCTTCCTCCACGTTGTGAGAGAGTTAGGCTTCACTTGCTTTAGCCATTTCTTTGCTCTTCCGGTGAGAGATTGCCGGAAGAGATGCATACGAATGTAGTCTTGGCTCACTTCATTGGTTTGCATCATTTCACATAACTCAAGGAATTGGTCCAAATGTTCAATGGGGTCCTAACTTGCACTTATGGAAAATTGCTCCGATTGGACCATTCTAGTATATTGGGGATGAATTGTGAAGTTAGTTTCCGTGACGGGTAGCAAAATCCCTCCCGTGAGCTCAAAATCTTCAAGTGGTTTCCGAACTCATGAAACAAAACATCATCTACTTGTCCTGCCATTGATTCTCTTTGCGAACTTGAAGAGTAAGAATCACTCCCACTATCAACTATAGCACCAAGACCCCTTCCCTCTTCTTGATAAAGCCTACGGACTTGCCGTCTCAAAGTTCGGTTTATCTCGTGGTCAATTTGATGTGTGGGTGGTCCTTGAGACCTCCTAAGCATTCACCAAAGCTAAGCAAACAATTAGCAATGACAAGTATGATAGAACAAACAAAACAAAAAGAAAAGCAAGCAAAAAAAACAAAAGCTAAAGTAGACGCTAAACAAGTTGCTTCCCCGGCAACAGCGCCAAAATTTGATAGGGGTAGATAGGTCGTTAAACAACTACCCTAATCAAATTAATAATTTATATTCCTAAATTACCCTTATACAAGTATAGGGGCATGTAAAGGATCGAACTACTACGGAAAATCACTCGTCCAACATCAATATCACTAATGCAAGAGTAAAAAGGGGAATGTTTTTTTGTTGATTTTTGGATAAAAAGCACTAAAACTACAAACATGCAAAGATAAAGATGATTAAATCAAAAGAGAACGATGCTAGGGGTACAGGGGTGTCAAACACGATTAGAGAGAGGAGAATAACGATGGTTATGAAGATGAACATGCCAAAGAACACAAGGTTCTACCTAAACAATTCATTCTCATGCAATAATCTAGGCAAATCAATGAAATAGATCTTTATTAATTTGGATCATTCTCATGCATCCTATTAGTTACAATCAAATCAAGAGAATAAAGAAGCACAATCCATAAAACTGTACTTTAACAACTCATTCTCATGCAATCATTAGAATAGAGATGATCTTAATCTAGTTCCAATCACTTTCATGCATTTAAACTAGAGAACATCAAATAAAGTGCCACAATAATCTCAAGCTATAAAAAATCGTGTCTTTCATCAATTTATGGCATGAGTTCAATCCAACCATCATCATTCATCCAATATCAACACATATTTTCCACCCTCTTCCCCTAGATAAGAAATTAGCCTAGAGAAGGGGGATTAAACATAATATCAAAACTAGAAATAAACTCAAGAAACACAAAACAAAACATGATAAAGAATAATGAAAACAATAATAACTAGATGAACTAATAAGATTAATGAAAATAAGCAACAAAAAGGCAAATAAAGAAAGCTAAAAGAAAGGATTAGAGATTACTAAAGAGAGGATTAATGAAAGATGAAAGCTTGAAGTGTTTCTTGATTGAAGATTAAGCATGATCAAAGTTGAATACAATAAAGGAAACTTGAGTAATAATCCACTTTCTCTCTCTAAGATTAGGGCTAAATGTTGATAAGATAAAAGATGATTACAAACTTGAATAAGGGGGCTATTTATATGCATCACAAAAGACGGAAATAAAACACTAAGGAGAGCCCTGTAGTAAGCAGCCGCGCCATCTCCAATCTAGGTACGGAGCTGCTTAACCCAACATCCCACGCCCGCGGCTTCTGAGCTCGCTCCAGCGGCTGACAGTAGGAAAGGCTTCTCCTGCTGAGGAGAAGCTGCGGTCTGGAATCAAGGGAAAAGGCATCCTCGATATGCCATGCCCGCGGCTCCAGATGCCGCGCCCGTGGGTCAAGAAGGATAAACCTCTTCCAGTGCGCGACACGACATCTACCGAAAGTCTGGTAAATCTTCAACATAAAGCTCTGCGCCCGCGGCTCCTGCATGGCCATTACACCTTCCTTAAGCATCTCATTTCCCTTCCATAGCTCGACATGCATCCATAGGTTCATCCAAAATAGCCAATAACCTACAAAACAACGAAGAAACACTAAGAAAACCAAAGAAAAAGGGGAAAAAGGAAAGGAAACACGAGAAGGGATAAAAGAAAGCAAAACTAAGGTAGAATGCTTAGAAAAGGCTCAAACAAGTGCAAATGAGGGGGAATCCTTAGAGAAAAAGGATAAAAGAGTGGAAAAAATGCCATTCATCACCAAACGCTGGTCTTCGTCGCTTGGCGCTATCCTCGTCTGTAATACCCCGTATTTTCATATGTATTTTCCTAATTAATTAATTAATATTTTATAAAAAGGGTATTTTAGTAATTCAAATTACTATTTAAATCTTGGAGCTAAAATGATATTTGAATTTTAGCGCCGAAAGTATTTAAAAATAAATTATTATTTTGGATAAGATTTATTATCCATTTAATTAATTTAAAAACCAGATTTTTCCATATATTTCGAATAATTTAATTCAGGCAAAAGCTATATTTTATTATTATTTTAATAAGGTTCGAAAATCCCATTTAATTGACTAATAATTTCAGATTTCCTAGTGTGCAAATCTGATTTTATTAGTTAAATTATTTGGTGAATAATTGGTATTTTATTCATTAATTATTTTATACAATAAATATTATTTACACAAATATTTTTAATTCCTTAAAACTAGAAAAATAATTCCCTAAATACTAAAGAGGAGGGCCGAAAATATGAGCTTAGGAAAGCTCAAAAGTTTTTGCCACCCCATGTGGATTTTCTAAAAATTGTTTTGGTAATTTGTATTTTTAATTATCTCCTTAAAATCTCTAATTTTCCTAAATTCTAATTCTCCATCTTTTTAATATATAATCCTCATATTTTCTTGCCATTCATTCTCCTTGATTATTCTCCAAGTAATCCCTCTTATAATATTAATTTTCATGACATACATACCTTCTATATTCAATTAAACACAATCAGCTTAATATTAAAACTTTCCTGAATTCTTTATTCACCTCTCCAAGTAATCTCTTAAACCCTACTTACCATAATTCATCCTAAATTTTTCTACCATAATTCATACACATGCTAGCCTATAAATACCCCTGTATTTCTTGATCAAACACTAACACAATTATCATAACTTTCTCTCAAACTCTCTCATCATTTTCTCTTCTTTTCTTTTCTCCTTTTCTTATTTTCTTTCTCCTCCCTTGCGCCACTACCGAGCACCACCCAGCCACCATCCCGGCGCCACCTTCCGCTACCTCCGACCACCACCAGTCGCGGTAGCCACCTGCTACTGCCATATCCTTTCTCTTCTCTTCTTCGGTTTTTATTTTCTTTTCTCCTTTCTTCTTATTTAATTAATTATTTATATTATGGGGAATTTATAAAATTATAATAAATAGTTTTAATTAAATAAAAATCAGATTTTTAATTATGTTCTTGAGAAAATAATTTTAAGGTTCATGTACATATAGTTGGGAGGTTTCAATTTAATTATTTTTTATTATTTGTTAACCTTATATTGATTAAGGCTATATTTATTTGTAGGGTGTTTTTGTTCAAGCTACTTGAGAGTTCTTTTGAGGTGTTTTTGGCTAAGCAAGAATCAAGGTATGTTAGGTGGCTAGATACCTTGAAAGTGATTGGTTGAATAAGCATGTTTGAATGGTTTTGTGATGTTGAATTAAATTGATTTGAATTATGATTTATGAAATAAAATATGTTTAAATGATTGGTTTTAATAATTAAATTGAGGCATTAATTTTATATCATGTTTTGAATGATTAAAATTATTATTCATGTTTTAAAAAGGTTTGATATTGGAAGAATGTTGAATTTAATTAAAGAGTTAAAATTAATTGGAATTATTGGATTTAAAAGAGGATTTATTGAATGATTGGGTTAATTTTTATTTATGCTTTATAAGCATGTTAGTAAGCCCACTATGCGGATTTGGTTTATTGATAAGGCCATGAACTTTGCATGACCGGGTCTTTCCTCAAGAATAGCCTTGTAACATAAGGAGACTAGCTTGGGGGGTGTGCACACTTGGGAGAGGAATTGGTTTACTTGGTTTATTATGAGGAATTGGTTTTAATATGAGGAATTATTTTTAAATAATTGGTATTGGTTTTATTGGTTATGGATATTGGAATATTGAGAATCGGTTTTGAATCATGAGTTGGAATTATTAGATTAATTATTGGAATTGATTTTTAAAGCATGATTGCAAATAAATTGAGTTTAATTATCTTGCACTTACCGTACTTAGCATATTTTTCTAACCCGTACTTCTTATTTGTTTTGGTTAGCCCTATTTACCGTAATGGTAAGCATTGTTATTTCAACTGGAGTGAATAAATTGATGCATTAGAGTCCCGGGATTTGGTTTCAACTAATTAGGAGTTTTTGGTCTTGTATTTAATTTGAGTACTCATGACATTGGTTTCTATTTATAGTATTATTAATGAAGAAGAGTTTTTGAAGTTTTCGATGCAAAGTGTTGATTTATTAACTAAGTTTAGTAGCCTTGCGTAATCACGCGGCGTTAATACGCTTAAATCTATCTGTATGGTATAATTCTACGTATTATACTAGTATTTCTGTAGTGGGAGATTTGTTGTTGGCCGAAGCTGACATCTGTCGTCAGGCGACAACTTTTCTGGGATGCGTTTGCAAATTTTCGCGCTAATTTCTCTAAGTTAATTTGCTGGGATGCGAGGTTTATAAAAATTAAATTGGCCGCACCCTATAAGGGTTGCCTACGTATCCTTTCCTAAGGTATCAGGCCAAACGTAGCTCTCTTGAGTTTCCTACTCAAGTAATTATGGGTAGTACTTCTTGAGTTGGTCAAGATTTGTCATGTTTGAGAATTCATTGCCATCCATATCAATCAGTTTTGCAACACCTTCTGATAGGTTAGTTTTGACAATATATGGCCCAGACCAATTTGGTCTAAACTTGCCTCTTGGGTCTAAAACATTATTCCTTAATGCTTTTAACACCAAGTCTCAAGCTTTTATATTCTTTGGCTTGACTTTCTTGTTGAAATGCCTAGCCATACGAGTTTGATAACATTGAGTATTATGTAGAGCCTCTAGTTGCTTTTCATCGAGTAGAATTAGCTCTTCATATCTCGCTCTAGTCCATTGTACTTCATCGAGTTTACTTTCTAACGCGATGCGTAGGGAAGGTATTTCCAGCTCTACAGGTTGCACCACATCCATTCCATAGACTAAGGAAAATGGCGTATTTCCTGTTGATGGCCGAATTGACGTGCGATAACCCATCAAAGCAAAGTGGAGTTTGTCAGGCCAATCTTTGTAATTTTTTGTCATCTTCTCGATGATTGTCTTTAAATTTTTATTAGCTGTCTCAACAGCACCATTTTCCTGAGTTCTTTACGGAGAAGAATGATGGTGTTTAATGCCATATTTTTGTAACAATTCTTCACATTCTGCTTGAAAGTGAGTTCCATTGTCACTTATTATTTCATATGGGACTCCATATCGACAAATGATGTTTTTTTCGATAAAGATTGCTACATGTTTTGCAGTGAGTTTAGCATATGATTTTGCTTTAACCCATTTAGTGAACTGATCAATTACTACTAATATATATTTGTGGCCTGCTATTCCTGGAGGAGTAATTCTTCCAATGATGTCTATTCCCCATGTTGAGAATAGCCATGGTGATGTATAGGTATAGAGGACAGATGGAGGAACATGTTGCAAGTTAGCATATATTTGGCATTTAGGGCATCTTTTGATATATTGATGACAGTCCCCATTCATGGTAGTCCAATAATACCCTTCGCCCATTATCTTTTGGATTAGCATTTTGCCATTTATGTGTGTTTCACGTACCCCTTCGTGGACTATTCTCATAACCCTTTGGGCTTCCTTTTTTCCTACACATAGAAGAGCTCGACCTTTAGTTACTCTTTTGTGTAACTCATCGTTAATGAGTACATATTGGGAAGCCAAAAGTCTTAAGGCTCATTTTGCTCTTTTATCAGCATGGGGTGGATATTCTCCCTTTGTGACATAGTTGAGGATGTCTGTATACCACGGTTCTTCCTCTTCTTCTTCCTCTTGGGTTACTTCGTCATCCTCTATTGCTTAGATATAAGCCGCTTTGTGCATCTTTTCTATTGTTAAGGGCATTTACTCAATTTCTGTAAGAATCCTAACCATTGAGGCTAGTCTTGCCAAGGCATCAGCAAATTGATTTTCCTCTCTAGGTAGATATGTGTATTCTACCTTTTCCAAATGGTTTATGAGAGTTTTCAAGTAGGTTTGGTAAGGGGATAATCTTTCACTCCTTACTTTCCATCTCTTGGAAATTTGATTGATGATCAATGAAGAATCCCGAAAATTTGAAGTTTCTTTACTCCCAACGCAAATGCTGTTTCGAGGCCTATCACGTATGCTTCGTATTCTTCAACGTTGTTGGTAACGTCAAAATCTAGCTTTATTGAGATTGGAACATGTTCCTCTTTAGGTGATACCAATAGTACTTCTATGTTGGGGTTTGGTGAGTCCGACTCATCGCGGAAACAACCCCGACCCAAAGAACTACTCGCAATTAATAAAACCATAAAGCATAAATATATAAGCACAAGAAAAGGAAGAACGAATCACTCCCTTGAAGCGAGCTTCGCCCTCTCAAAACGGGCTCTTACTTGAAATCCTTGAGCACCGCAAATGCCGTGCCTCCAACGGTATCCACCCACAAAGGACGAACACGGCTTTTTAGGTCCTCTACCTTGGAGTTAGCAAGGTCCGACCAAAACCCAAGTGCTAATGGAGTTTAAGAGTTTTTCCAAAATATGGAATGCTCTTTCTAACTCCCGCTCAAGCACTTTACTTTAAATCCCAAGGTTGGTATTTATAGAGGAAAGTATGAGTGGGAATTTCTATTCCATCAATGTGGGATCATGAAATTCCACAATTTAATTTAAAGCTAAATTAAATTAAAATTGCAAACTAATAATAAATCTACAAGTGGCATTACCATGTGAAATGTATTGGTGAGGACCATATGGAGAGTAGGAGACCATACTTGCTCCCCACTCAATACTCTCCTTGTGCCACATGTCCTTACCCACTTGCTCCCATATTCCTCAAGCTTCCCCATAGTGACCGGCCCTATGGCCCAGCCACGAGCCCAGCCCGAGCCCAGCCCCGCACCGAGATGCAGGCTGCTGCTGTGCGCGCAAGCCACGCACTTGGTGCGGGCTTGTTGCTGAGCGTGGCTGCTAGTGCGTGCGCTGCTAGCACGCCTAGCTTGCGGCAGCTAGCTGCTGCACGCACTACGTGCACGCGGCTGCTAGCTGCTGCTGTGCGTGGCTGCTAGCACGCACCTAGCCAGCCATGCTTGGCTCGGCTTGGTGCGCTTGCTATCCACCTATGCTTGGACATTTTTTCCCCTAGCATTCGAATGCTCGGGGCACACCGATGCTAGGGGTATTTTAGGAATATGGTCGATTTATTATTATTTTGCGCATCTCGTCTTTTTATTATTTTTGACTCGACTTCCGACGATCGGTTTCGACGCTCTAAGCTCGAATTACCGACGTCTAAATATTTAACACTCAAGCGACGAATTAATTTCTTCTGAATTAATTCGCCGAGTCGGTTCGTATATTTTGCTTGGGTGTGACCCGAATGGTTTAGTCAAGATTAAGATGTAATATTAATTATATTAATATTACTGATCGGAAGCGGCCTCCACCCAGGCATTCCGTTCACTTGACCTTGCTGAATATATTAGCTTTCTAATAATTCTTAATCCGCTATCAGAATAATACACTTGTTCGAAGGACACCATTTCTTTCAATCTCCCACTTGTCCTTCCGGACAAGTGTGCATTTAGTGTATAGCCCCTTTCCTATGTCTCTTCATGAACTACAGAGTAAGATTACTCGTCATCTCTGTTACGTCCAGAAGTATTTCTCGAAATCCGAGTTTGACTGTCAATAAGCAGATGATTTCTAAAATCTATCTGAGCACGACCATGCATTTTCACAGTCTCGCGCTTCGAGAGGCCTTGTAAACAACAAGACATGTTCCCTATTGTTAGTAGGGGGACATTTCCAGTCTTGTAATGTAGCTTCTCTTACTAAGAGGACCTAGCCGCCCGATATCTGTCGTTATAATCCCCAGTTACGGCAGACGTTTGGCGGATACCAAAGCGGACTAGTACTCAAACAAGAGACCTCCCACTACTCATGATCAAGGAAAAGAGTTCCGATAGTAATAATGAGAAAAATACTTATGACGATTTTAAATCTCTTAAAGTATTCTCATAGGTCGATCCAGTATGGTTCTAAACCAATACCTGTGCAAATGATTTATATCATCATAGCACAAGAAACGGTGCTATAAATCATACTACACACTAATATCTAATGGTCATTAATCGTCCACAAAAAAATATGACCTTGATTAGGGATAATTTTCGATTAAAATATTCAATGTTCACTTAATAGGTGTTTCTTTATCCAAGCTATTGACTTGATACCCTATTTTGAATATTTATTAAAATCGAATGGACTCATTATTTAATTCTAAACCACAATTAAATAGAGACGGAGTGAATTAAATTGCATGAAAAATTTCAATTACTCACAAAACTGAATGGTTCATCATAGTGCTTTACATTAACATTGTCCAAAATTTAATTAAAACACTATAATATGGAAATCAAAGCCAGTTCGCGACATGCTTGATTCACATTGCCTCAATGTGTTTGTTGTGCTTCACTTGAGACAAGGGTTTAGTAAGTGGATCGGCTACATTGTTATCCATTCCCACTTTGCAAATTCTGATTTCACCCTCTGTCTTCCATTCTCGAATCATGTGAAATCGCCACTTGACATGTTTGACCTTCTGATGTTCTCGTGGCTCTCTATCCTGAGCAATAGCTCCATTGTTTTCACAATGGAGGTATATTGGACCCTTGATGGAGGGTATAACACCAAGTTCATCAATGAACTTGCAAATCCAAACTGCCTCCTTGGCTGCCTCAGACGCTACCAAGTACACGACTTCAGTTGTAGAATGAGCGGTTGTGCTTTGCTTTGCACTCTTCCAACTAAACGCTCCTCCATTGAGACAGAATATGTATCCGGATTGTGGCTTGGAGTCGTCTCTGTCTGTCTGGAAGCTTGCGTCGGTATATCCCTCACAACCAATTCATCTTTACCGCCATAGACCAGGAATTTATCCTTGTTCCTTTTCAGGTACTTCAGAATATTCTTGGCCGCAGTCCAATGCGCCTCTCCTGGGCCTGATTGGTATCGGCTCGTAGCACTCAAGGCATACAATACATCTGGCCTAGTACATATCATGGCATACATGATCGATCAAATAAGCGAAGCATATGGAATACGACTCATCCTTTCTCGCTCATCAGGTGTCTTTGGACACTGCTTCTTGCTTAAGGTTATGCCATGTGACATGGGTAGGTGCCCTCTCTTGGCTCCTTCCATTTGGAATCGAGCTAGTACCTTATCGATGTAAGTACTTTGACTCATTCCTATCATCCTCTTTGATCTATCCCTATAGATCTTGATGCCTAGTATGTACTGAGCCTCTCCCAAGTCTTTCATTGAAAAAAATTTCCCGAGCCAAGCCTTTACAGACTCTAATAACGGAATGCTATTTCCAATGAGCAAAATGTCATCGACATATAAGACTAGGAAGGCGATGTCACTCCCACTGACCTTCTTGTAAACACAAGACTCATCTGGATTCTTGATAAAACAAAACTTACTAATGGCTTCATCATATCGCAGATTCCAACTTCTGCTTGCTTGCTTTAATCCATAAATGGACTTCTTAAGCTTGCATACCTTCTTAAGATTGTTGTAGTCGACAAAACCTTCAGGCAGTGTCATGTACACAGTTTTTTTCCAAAATTCCATTGAGGAAGGCGGTTTTGACGTCCATCTGCCATATTTCATAATTGTAATATGCATCAATCGCTAGAAGAATTCGAACGGACCTAAGCATAGCTACTAGAGAAAAGGTTTCATCATAATCAACGCCGTGAATTTGCCTGTAACCTTTTGCTACCAGCCTTGCTTTGTAAATGAATACATTTCCATCTTTGTCGGTTTTCATCTTGAAAATCCATTTACATCCGATAGGTGTGTAACCTACGGGTAAATCAACCAAGTCCCATACTTGATTTTCAAACATGGAGTCCATTTCGAATTTCACGGCCTCTTGCCATTTTGCAGAGTCGGGGCTCGTCATAGCTTGCTTGTAGGTTTCCGGCTCATCTCCATCCACTACTAGGATGTCCTGATCTTCGGTTAATACAACATCGAGATATCTGTCAGGTTGAGATCTTGGTCGAGTTGACCTACGTAGGGTAATGGACTGAGCATTTGCATTGTCGGTTGACTTTACATATTTTTACTTTGACCAATGTCAATAGATGCTTCGTGAGAACTTTGATTGTCAACTTGTCCTTGTTGTTCGTCCTCTCGAACTTCGTCGAGTTCGATTTCCTCCCACTTGTCATTTTGGAGAGATGCTCCTTCTCCAAAAAGACACCATCACGAGCAACAAACACTTTGTTCTCGGATTTGTTGTAGAAGTAATACCCTTTGGTTTCTTTTGGATAACCCACAAATTAAACCTTGTCAGATTTCGGATGAAGTTTGTCAGAAATGAGTTTCTTGACATATGCTTCGCATCCCCAAATCTTGAGAAAAGACAACCTTGGAGGTTTAATTGTCCATTATTCATATGGAGTCTTTTCCACTGCCTTTGACGGAGCACGATTCAGTGTAAGTGCCGCAGTTAAAAGTGCATGTCCCCAAAAAGAGATTGGAAGTTCACTAAGACCCATAGTCGATCGGACCGTGTCTAACAGGGTTCGATTCCTCCTTTCAGATACTCCATTCCATTGAGGAGTTCCCGGAGGTGTCAACTCTGAAAGTATTCCATGTTCTTTCAGATGGTCATCGAATTCTTTGCTCAAATATTCGCCACCTCGATCCGATCGAAGCGCTTTGATTTTCTTGCCGATTTGGTTTTCAACTTCGTTCTGAAATTCCTTGAATTTATCAAACGATTCAGATTTATGCGACATTAAATAGACATAACCATATCTACTATAGTAGTCCGTGAAGGTTATGAAATACCGATAACCACTCCTTGCGGGTGTACTCATTGGCCCACATACATCGGTGTGTATTAGTCCCAACAAGTCACCGACCCTTTTTCCCAACTTGGAGAATGGTTGCTTTATCATCTTGCCTAATAAACATCCTTCGCAATTCTCAAAGGATTCTAAATCAAATGAGTCAAGAATACCTTCTTGAAGAAGCTTCTTGATGCGTTTGATGTTAATGTGGCCAAGACGACAATGCCACAAGTAAGTTTGACTAGACGATGTAGTCTTAGCTTTCTTTGCAGGATTATTAACGTTATAAATTTCTTTGTCTAGAGATAACACATAAAGACCATTTTCTGAATGTGCCGTACCATATAAAACATTATCGAGATAAAATGAACATGATTGGTGCTTAACTCAAAATTCAAAACCTTTGGCGTCCAACGCCGAAATTGAAATGATGTTTTTGGTAATGTTGGGAACACAATAAACATTGTCAGGTTCCAAAACTAGCCCCGTGGGCAAAGACAAACTAAGAGATCCTACGGATATAGCACCAATCCTTGCTCCATTTCCTACCCGGAGCTCGATAACTCCCTTCGCTAGCCTCCTAGTGTTCCTTAGTGCCTGTGAATCAAAACAAAGGTGTGAGCCACATCCAGTATCTAATACCCATGAAGCCGAGCTAGTGAAGTTAAAGTCTATAACGTAAATACCTGATGTAGAACCAACAGTTCCATTCTTCTTATCTTCCTTGAATTTGAGGCAATCTCTCTTCCAATGTCCCTTCTTCTTACAATAGAAGCATTCGGAATCAGACTTAAAAGATGCTACCTTTTTCTCCTTGTTGTCTTTGGTATCTTTCGGCTTAGGCAGAAAGTTCTTCTTTCCTTTCCCCTTGAAGCCCTTCTTCTTTTTTCCCGCCCTTTTGAATGGCTTGCCTTTCTTAATCATTAGCATATCATGCCTTCCCTCATCCTTGAGCGTCTTCTCAGCTTGCTACAACATCCCATGAAGCTCGGTGAGGGTTTTCTCCATGTTGTTCATGTTGTAGTTCATCTTGAACTGGTCAAAGCCTTTGTGAAGGAAATGGAGAATGATGTTAATAGCCATTTCAGTTGAATACCCCGCATCAAGCCTTCCCATGTTCTCAAATAATCCGATCATTTTTGAGCACATGTGGGCTGACTGGCTCTCCTTTCTTGAGCTTAGTCTCAAGGATCTGCCTGTGGGATTCAAACCTTTCAGTTTGAGCCTGTTCTTGAAACATATTCTGTAACTCAGAAATGATCTCATAGGCCGATTCCTTCTCGAAGAAGGTTTTCTGAAGTTCAGGAGACATAGTGGCTAGCATTACGCACTTGACATCCCGATCGGCTACTTGCCATCGGTTAAGGGCTGCTTGAGTTACCTCCTCATTGGGAGCCTCGGGCATTTCCTCATCAAGTACATACTCTTTCTGTTCTTGCATAAGAACGATGCGCAAGTACAATATCAAACAAGTAAAATACATTTAAACAACGCGCCCACTAGTAACTAATCTAGGTGGTTAATACGATTAACACGCCTAATTAAAACTAGTCAAAGTTGTTAAATCGATTATGTAATTTGACGTCATTAATTAATTGAAGCTCCCACTAAATTCCGCATTTCTCTTAATTAATCCAATTAATTAAGTCGGTAGCACCCAAATTGTCAAAATAAAATTTTGCCAATGCCGCTCAAAACCGAGGCCTAGCCTCCCAAAATTTTAATTAAAATAAACAAAATTAATTACAATAAATAAAACGACAAAATAAGCAATATTAAGCCAACCACATTTCAAGTGGCCTTCGCTTTAAGCGTTTCGCCAAGGAAACTCGAATAATCGCAGCTCATGCAAACCAAGCATTACTATGGTTATTCACCTCACCGCACCAAGCATATGCACACACAAAAAAATCTCCGCACACACGGCCCACGGCAAACAGCCATGGGCTGCTGCCACTGCCGCACGCACGCGCACGCACATCCATGGCTGCTGGTGCGTGGTTGCGGCGGCCGTGTGCTGCTACCGCGCGTGTGGCCGCACGCAAGGCGGGGCAACCACCTTGGCAGCGACATGCGGGCTGCTATGCAGCCCGGCTAGCCAAGGGTGGTTCTTTGCCTCGTTTTGCGTGTCATGGCCTCGGGATTTGATCCCATTTCGCGACACATAATTAATTAATTCTAAATTAATTTTAGAACTAACTCAATGAGCAAAAAAAAGAAAATTTTAAACAAGTCTAACTTAATAAAATTTCAAAGTGCAAATAACCAAAATAATTCCAAGAACCATTCTTAATTAAATTGGTTTAGCTTGGTGCAATAACAAAGTTGAGGCAATTTCTCACTTTTAATTTAATCAATTTAAATTAAACTTGGGAATTTGACAAAGTAGGGGAAGTTGGAAAAATATAAACTTTAATGTTCAAATGAAAATTCCAACATCTAAATTTTGTGAATCCTTGAAAATTATATCTTCCAACGTGAAGATAACCAAATTTCTATCACAAAAATTGAAACTTTATGTTTCCAATCAACTCAAAATGATTAAAACAACAAAGTTTAACACAAAATAACATGGAATTTAGTGGTTTTTAAAGTTTCAATCACTTATCACAAATAAAGATTGAATATTTAACACTTAGGAAGCCTCAAAACAAAAAATTTGACATTAAAAAGCAATTAGTTTGCAATTATGTGAAAATAAATCAACCTTTAAGCATCAAATACTACCAAGTAAGTGTGCTTTAAGGGACTTAAAAATGCATAAAATAATGCAAATAATCAACCACATAATCAACAAGTTATGCCATTAATTTCAAGGTTAGAAAAGACTTAAAACTTTTCGTCAAAAACGAAAAATCCCTCGAAAAAGGCATTTCTGATCAGAATTTGGCTAAAATCTCAGTACAAACCTTTCCAGAACACCTTTTCCACCCAAAATTCACTATTTTTGGGCGAAAATCTGGGATCTGGGCCAAATTCCACATTAAAAACGGGATTAAAATAAATAAAACCGAGCTACTAATCTAATTAGCAACTTAAACCAGAAAAATAAGCCAAAATAAACCTTGAAAAACATGATTATAAAAATAAACGAGCGGGGCTCTGATACCACTGTTGGGTTTGGCGAGTCCGACTCACCGCGGAAACAACCCCGACCCAAGGAACCACTCGTAATTAATAAAACCATAAAGCATAAATAAATAAGCACAAGAAAAGGAAGAACAAATCATACCCTTGAAGAGAGCTTCGCCCTCTCAAAACGGGCTCTTACTTGAAAGCCTTGAGCATCGCAAATGTCGTGCCTCCAACGGTATCCACCCACAAAGGACGAACACGATTTTTTAGGTCCGCTACTTTGGAGTTAGCAAGGTCCGACCAAAACCCAAGTGTTAATGGAGTTTAAGAGTTTTTCCAAAATATGGAATGCTCTTTCTAACTCCCACTCAAGCACTTTACTCCAAATCCCAAGGTTGGTATTTATAGAGGAAACTATGAGTGGGAATTTCTATCCCATCAATGTGGGATCATGAAATTCCACATATTAATTTAAAGCTAAATTAAATTAAAATTGCAAACTAATAATAAATCTACAAGTGACATTACCATGTGAAATGGGTTAGTGAGGACCACATGGAGAGTAGGGGACCATACTTGCTCCTCACTCAATACTCTTCTTGTGCCACATGTCCTTACCCACTTGCTCCCATATTCCTCAAGCTTCCCCATAGTGACCGGCCCTATGGCCCAGCCACAAGCCCAGCGATAAGCCCAGCCCGAGCCCAGCCCCGCACCAAGATGCGGGTTGCTACTGTGCGCGCAAGCCACACACTTGGTGCAGGTTGCTGCTGAGCGTGGCTGACTTTGTGGCAGCTAGCTGCTGTACGCACCACGGGCACGCGGCTGCTAGCTGCTGCTGTGCGTGGCTACTAGCACGGTGCGCTAGCACGCACCTAGCCAGCCATGCTAGGCTCGGCTTGGTGCGCTTGCTAGCCACCTATGCTTGGACATTTTTGCCCCTAGCATTCGGATGCTCGGGGCACTCCGATGCTAGGGGTATTTTGGGAATGTGGTCGATTTATTATTATTTTGCGCGTCTCGTCTTTTTATTATTTTTGACTCGACTTCCGACGATCGGTTTCGACGCTCCAAGCTCGAATTACCGACGTCTAAATATTTAACACTCGGGCGACGAATTAATTTCTTCCGAATTAATTCGTCGAGTCGGTTCGTATATTTTGCTTGGGTGTGACTCAAAGGGTTCAGTCAAGATTAAGCTGTAATATTAATTATATTAATATTATTGATCGGAAGCGGCCTCCACCCAAGCATTCCTATACTTGACCTTACTTAATATATTAGCTTTCTAATAATTCTGAACCCGTTATCAGAATAATACACTTGTTTGAAGGACACCATTCCTTTAATCCTACACCATATCCCTTTTGGTTTGAGGCTCCGTCGAAGTAGAGAGTCCAAGTATCATCTTCTGTGACCATCAAGTCTTCGTCTAGAAAATCATTTTCATGTATAGGTGTGGAATCTTCTATTGGAAAATATGCTAAGAAATATGAAACCACAAATCCGTTAATAGCCTTTTGAGGCATGAACCTTACGTCGAATTGGGCTAGGTTGACTATCCCTCTTGATATTCGCCCATTTAGTGTAGATTTCTTAAAAAGATACTTTAGTGGATCCATTTGAGATACTACGAAGACTGTATGAACGAGCATGTAATGTCTTAAATTGGTTGTGGCCCACACCAATGCAAAACACAATTTCTCAAGTGGTATATAGTGTATTTCATACTCGAGCATCTTTTTACTGAGATAGGTGATGGCGTTCTCCTTTCCTTCTACTTCTTGTGCGAGCATAGCCCCCATTGTCTTTTCGGTGACTGTTAAGTACAACCTAAGAGGGATTCCTAGGAGTGCTAAATGCCAGTACAGGAGGGTTAGCACATTCTTTTTAAGCTTTTTGAATATCGGTTCACATATTGTTGTCATTTTAGATATGAACCTACTTATGTATTGCAACTGCCCAATGAATCCCCGAATTTTCTTTTCGGTTTTAGACGGTGGCATTGACATGATTGCTTTGATCTTGGTTGGGTCAATCTCTATTCCTCTAGAGCTAATGACATATCCCAAGAGTTTTCTTGAGGTGACTCCAAAAGCACACTTGGATGGGTTAACCTTATGTTGTATTTTCTTAACTTTTCAAAGAATTTTCTTAAGGCTACCTGATGAGTGTCATTTATGGCACTCATTTGATTCTCTTTAGGGTGGATTTCATGTTATTTTATAGCTCTTTTCTTTCGTTTTTCCATGATTTTATTCTTTATTTCTTTAGTTTGCATTTTCTTAGTTAGATTTCTATCTTTATGCATTTCTTAGTTTATTTTGTTATTTTCTCTTTTATTTGCTTGTTTTCTTTCATTTTTCAGGTTAAGGTCGTTATCCAAAGATTCTCGAGGCCTCTTCCCAAGTTTGGCATTGATTAGGATGCCTAATGTTCTCCATTTGAAGCTCAAGCATGGAGAAGTGCAAGCTCCTAAAGACTTTAGGCCGTCTTTCAAGCCATGGGGGCACGAATTCTCGTGTTCAACCCATAATCATGGAGTTTGGAAAGTGTAAGGTCCCGTGTTAATCAAGAGCATTGAGTGGATTGCATGAGGAGCATCGACATGATGGTGAAGAAGGATGTCCTGTTCCCAGGCGCGGGCGCGCGCGACTATGGCGCGGTCGCGCGGCCAGGTGGCGCGGGCGCGCCAGTCTGGGTCTCTGTTCCGTATCCAGATTTGCGCGGCCGCGCTCTTCCTTATAATTAGTCGTTCCTGTACGGGTTTATTTAGGACGATCTAACTAATTTCTCTTTGTTAGTTTTACTATATATAGATTTTCATTCTATTTTTAGAAAAAAAGAAGATTAGAGAGTTCAATTTTGAGAAGGAGAAGAGGAATTTTAGATCATTTTGTAGAGAGAGAAACTCTAGATTGTAGAGAGAGAAGTTCTTGATTGATGATTGAAGATTCATGATTCAAGCATTTTCTCCAATGAATTCAAGCAACTTTGTAAGGATTTCTTTTACTTTAATGCAATATTTAGCTTATGATTTCAATTGTTTTGTTGATTGTTCAAGTTTGAATTGAATTTGAGATTGAATTAGTTTTATTAATATGATGATGATAAAATTGTTGTTTAGCTTAGTTTTAATCTTGATTTCCATGGATTGTGAGTAGTTCTCTTGCTAGGGAATGGTGAAGCATATATGAGTAATGGATTGATGCTAATTGGGGGAAATTGATGGAGTTGATGTAGTGATTAAATTGGTTGATTGATTAAGTGCATGTGTGTGATTAATTGAACAGTAGCTAACTTTGACTGTTGCACTAGAATGCACTGTAAGTTCACATTGATATGGAAAATTTATTTGGGGCTTGCTTTTGTCGATTGAGTAGGTTTGCTAGGTTCATAGTTTGAGTCTCTCGTAGTTGATGCTAGTTTGACCTCTAGGAGATAACCTTGCATACTCTCTTGATTTCTTAATTGATTTTCCCTCGCAACACTCGATTTAGTCATCTCCAATCCCAATTAGTTGTATCCATTCGGAGTATATGTGGATCCTAAACTCTAGTGCTTGATATTATTTGATTTCTTCTTGATTGTTTGATTGCTTTGGAATTTGCACATCTTACTTCACTACTTCGAGATAGCTTAGCTTTAGCATTAACATTCATCTCCCATTCCTAGTGGTCCTACCCGCGACTTACTCCTATGCTAGGTATAAGGGTGTTGAGAGATTAAAAATTTTGTTTGAACGAGGGAAGATTAGTTTTCAACGGCCTAGTCTCCACCTGTGATCAAAATAGCGCCGTTGCCGGGGTACGGTGTCTATGTTTGAGTGTTTTTTATTGCTTGAGTCTAGGTCATTGTTTATATTTTTCTTTTATTTGATTTTTGTTTGTTTTGTAAAAAAAAAATGGCATGTCTATCATTTCGTTAATTTGACAATGAGGCTTTTTGTGAATATTTCATTAGACTTGAGGGATTTTTACACTATAATTGTTATAGTCTTTGGGAAACTTGTGAGATTTGGTTTGAATGAGCAAACTAGGGATGAAGTTGAATGTATGCATAATGGTGAATTTAGAGCATTGTCAATTGATGATGCTTGGGATTTTTATGTTTGGTTTGCTAGGGATGTTTATGATAGGGGTAATCATGATTCTAACATTGATATGCAATGTGTTGATTCGTTTAATATTAGCATGAATTCCCATGATTTGTTACATGATCCCTTAAGGGAACCTAGAACACATGATTTCAACTCTATTTCCTCTTTTGTTCATGATGATGAAGTGCATGCTCATGTTGATGCTAATGGTGTGTTTAAATATTATTCATTATTTACCATGCCTTCTTGTGATGTGCTTCGTTCCCTTAATGATAAATCTTATGTGTTTGATTGTGCCCCCATTCCCCAATGTGATGTATATGCTCATGATCTTAATGTTGATTCTTCCAATCTTGGTTGTACTTCTTATTCCTCTCTTGTTGAGCCTCAAACCTCTACATATTTTGAATCTGTTGTTGATATATTTGAGTCTCAAATTAGGCGTATTGAGCTTGATAATGAGCTTCGGCCTAGTAAGGAGATGATTATTCAATCTATGAGAGGTCAATTAGAGATAATGAAAAAGAGTAAGGAGCGTCTTGAGGAGGGAAGGAGAAGAAAAGAAGAGTTAGAAATCCAATTGTCATCGTTGATGTTATTTGCGAAAAATCCTAATTTAATGATTGTGTTGAGGATGATGATGATGATGATTTTGAGCAACCAAGAGATTGTGAGGATCCCATTGGTGAGCATCTGAGTGATGGTGAAGGAGTTGAGAATGAAGAGAGTATTGATTTTGATAACCTCAACCCTACTTCCCATCTTGACGAGTCTCTTATGCATTATTGTGATCCTTCTATCCACGAGTATTTAGACTCGATTGTGGTTATGACATATGTGTTCTTGCAGTGTCAAATGAAAACCCATAGCCTTTTGAGTGAGTTCATTAAGAATGCTTGATGAGAGAGATATGAGTTTGAAATGAATTTGCATCCATTCATGCATGGCTTTGAGACTTTAGGCTTTAAGGAAGTTGAGGGAGTTGTTGTTCATAATTGTAGTGAAGGGGATTATGTAGTTCCTCTTGGAAGTTGGATGTTTGAGGGAGATGATGATCATGAGTTTTCTTCTTTTGAGGATTCTATGATTGATTTTCATGCTCTTATTGGTGATTTGAGGCATGATAGTGAGGAAGAGATCATTAGTGAGACCATAGCCCCTATTCCCTCCTCTCATGTTCCTTTTTCATGGAGGTTTGACCATATCCCTCCCTTCCTTTGTTAATGAGCCTATTGAGGACCCCTTGTCTATGATGATTTACATGTGCCTCATTCATCCCCTATTGAGGAAAAGGGTGATGTAGCCACCCAAAAACATTTTGACGAGAGTTTTCCTTCCTCTTCTTCTTTTTCATTTTCATATTTTGTTGTATTTTCTTTTGATTCTTCTTCTTTTTCTTGGCATCTTTCTCCTCATTTGCGTGCACTATCCTTGTTAGTTGCACGTACTCTTCCCGTCATTTTCCTACCTCTTATCATATGAAATGTGCAGTAGTGCATTTGACAAGCTCTTGTGTGCGTTGAATTATTATTTTCTAGAGCGGTCAATCTTGGACCTTAAGCAAGCCTTTCTCGGGAAGTAACCCGTGTTTTATTGCTTTCATTTTCTTTTCTTTTTGGAATAGATTTTCAATCATGGAAATGTTTGTGTGCCTTTTTCTATGTACATGACTTGATATACTTTGGTGCTTCGATTTGAATCAAGAATCAAGGAAGATTGATTCCTATTTTGCTATCATATAGAAAGCAAGTTTCAATTCCTCAGGAAATTGGCTTTGAAAGGTTGAATTGGGTCATTTGCAGGTATTTACACCCACCTAACATCCAGTAATATCTTACTTTGCTCCTTCTCTAATAGTTGATGCCTTGCTGGACGTGTATTGGTATTGTTTGATTGATCTCTTTGTTTTCCCCTCCCGTGGAATATTTGATTTATGTTTGAGTATGTTGTCTCATTCAAGCTTGGGTGAGGGTATTCTATCATGTATGATGGGATGTTGATTCATATATGCTTTGCACCTTTGTATGTGCATTTCCATGTTCTTTATTTTGAAAAAAAAAACTCCTAAAAGATTTTTTTTTCTATTAAGGCAAATTTGCAATGTATCTTTGTTTTGTTCTTGCTTTGGACATAATACTTTTGGACTTGTATAGTTGAATTCTTTTCTTCTTACATGGTAACGGTGTGCACGGTTTGAGAGTATGCTTGGTTGATTCTAGGATAAAGCATGCTAAGGTAGTTGGTTAGAACTAGTGGGACCATGAAACCGGATTCTACTTGTTTGTTGCATGTTGGTAGTTGCTTCCTATAGTCGATTTGACACCAATAGTGAGTTTTTTCTACATCCATGTGAGGTTCATAATTTTTCAAGCCTTTAACATATATTTGCATGAGCGGCATGGATCCTTGACTATTGCAGACCTAATATAGAATCTTGACTCATAATTCTCAAACTCGAGACCAAGCTATATAGGGAGGAAAAAGGCATCTTCTCAGGGTGGTAATTTTTCTTTTCTAGGTTAATTTTCTTTCTTTTTAGTTTCTTGGGTTTACATTTGACTTCTTGCTAACCATTTGAGCTTTTTTCCTTCTTTTCAAGCCACATCTTTAGAATTTTGAGCATTTGTTTCTTTTTGTTCCATTTTTGGTTTTTGTGAAGCAAATGGTCATGTTTTTGGAGTTTGTGGTATATAAGGTTGTATATTGGTTCTATGTGTAAGCAAGCTTGTCTTATATATATATATTGTGAATCATGGCATATGAATGTTTGGAAAAAGCCGTCCAAAGTTAATAAAGGCAAGGACATAATAAATGCAAAGTTATAAAAGCCGTCCAAAGTCATAAGAGGCGAGGACAATTGCTTTCAATACATGAATAAATAAAAAAAAAAAGTTGAAAATGAGAAAATCCAAAAACATTTTCATATGATTCTTTTCCCTTTTCAAGCATTGAGGACAATGCTTCATTTAAGCTTGGGGGAGAAGCGTTTACGCTTTTTGTATATATGCTTATGGTTATAGCTTTGAATAAGCTTGGGGGAGTTAGTTTGTTTTTGTTTGGCGATGGCTTGGTTATGAGTAGAAGGTTTGATCACCCTTTGCTTCACTAATTAGGAATATCGCCAAATTTTAAAATTTTAAGCCTACCCTCACCCTTTTTTCCCCTACGTTACAACCATTGGGAAAGACCTTTTGACCTAGAGGTTGAGTCACATATCGAGGGAGGGCATTATGAGTTAAAGCCTAAAGAGAGGGGACGCAAATTCAAGACGTCGAGTAGCCCAAAAGTGTGTTCTTTTCTGGCTTCTTCGAGGAGCCATTGAGATGCTCATTAGAGGGACATTTGAGACTATAGGGAGAACGCGGTAAGATCGAATGGGATGAAGGTGAATTGTGATAAGTAGTTCTCTACGCTTAGCATATTCTATGTTTCAATCAACCTCGGATATCTTGAAACGTGCATACCCCTATTTGATTAAGAAAGTTGTTTATTCATTTAAAATGTAGTCATTTTGTAAAGTCCAATTCGTAAAGGTTTCAATTTTGTTTTTCTTTCTTTTACTTTACTTTTTGTGGTTTGCCTCATGTATGTTGGTGGAGAGTTATAGGTTAATCTCTTAGGAAACCTTTACGAGACCTCACTCGTCCTCATAGGCGACTTTGGAGTTGAAAGAGCTTGTTGTAGCTAAACACAACCGTGATTCCTACGATAGTGAGTCTTAGTGTATATTCCCGTCTTATGTCTTTCTTTTTCTTTTTGAATAAGTCTTTCATCCTTATTCTTTCTTGATTTATTTTACTCGAGTACGAGCAAAAGTTTAGCTTGGAAAAATTTGATGAGTGTTATTTATGGCACTCATTTGATTCTCTTTAGGGTGGATTTCATGCTATTCTATAGCCCTTTTTCTTTAGTTTTTCCTTAATTTTACTCTTTATTTCATTAGCTTGCATTTTCTTAGTTTGATTTCTATGTTTATGCATTTCTTGGTTTATTTTGTTATTTTCTCTTTTATTTGCTTGTTTTCTTTCATTTTTCAGGTTAAGGTCGTTATCCAAAGATTCCCGAGGCCTCTTCCCAAGTTTGGCATTGATTAGAATGCCTAATGTTCACTATTTGAAGCTCGAGCATGGATAAGTGCATGTTCCTAAAGACTTTAGGCCGTGCTTTCAAGCCGTGGGGGCAAGAATTCTCTTGTTGAACCCACAATCATGGAGTTTGGAAACTGCAAGGTCTCGTGTTTATCAAGAGCATTGAGTGGATCACACGAGGAGCATCGACATGATGGTGAAAAGGGATGTCCTATTCCCAGGCGCGGGTGCGCCTCTCTCAGGTATGGGCGCGACTGTCAGGGTCTCTGTTCCGTACCCAAATTTGTGTGGTCGTGCTGTTCCTTATAGTTAGCCGCGCCTGTACGGGTTTATTTGGGATGATCTAACTAATTTCTCTTTGTTAGTTTTACTGTATATAGATTTTCATTCTATTTTTAGAAAAAAAGAAGATAAGAGAGTTCAATTTTGAGAAGAAGAAGAGGAGTTTTAGATCATTTTGTAGAGAGAGAAATTCTAGATTGTAGAGAAAGATGTTCTTGATTGATGATTCTAGCATTTTCTCCATTGAATTGAATCAAGTTTTTCTTTCACTTTAATGCAATATTTAGCTTATGATTTCAATTGTTTTGTTTATTGTTCTAGTTTGAACTGAATTTGTGATTGAATTAGTTTTATTAATATGATGATGATAAAATTGTTGTTTAGCTTAGTTTTCATCTTTATTTCCATGGATTGTGAGTTGTTCTCTTGCTAGGGGAATAGTGTAGCATATATGAGTAATAGTTTGATGCTAATTGGGGGAAATTGATTGAGCTGATGTAGTGATTAAATTGGTTGATTGATTAAGTGCATGTGTGTGATTAATTGAAGAGTTGCTAACTTTGATTATTGCACTAGAATGCATTGTAAGTTCACATTGATATGGATAATTGATTTGTGGCTTGCTTTTGTCGATTAAGTAGGTTTGCAAGGTTCCTAGTTAGAGTCTCTCGTAGTTGACACTACCTTGACCTCTAGGAGATAAGCGTAGCTTACTCTCTTGATTGCTTAATTGATTTTTCCTCGCAACACTCGACTTAGTCATCTCCAATCCTAATTAGTTGTATCCATTCCGAGTATATGTTGATCCTAAACCCTAGTGCTTGATATTATTTGATTTCTTCTTGATTGTTTGATTGCTTTGGAATTCGCACACCTTACTTCATTACTTCGAGATAGCTTAGCTTTAGCATTTGCATTCATCTCCCATTACTAGTAGTTCGACCTTCGACTTATTCCTATGCTAGTTATAACGGTGTGTTGAGAGATTACAAATTTTGTTTTACCGAGGCAAGATTAGTTTTCAACGACCTAGTCTCCACCCGCGATCAAAATGGCGCCGTTGCCGGGCGATGGTGTAGTTGTTTGCTATTGTTGTTGAGTCTATTTCACTTAATTTCAAAAATACAAAAAGATTTTTCTCTTTAGGCTACATTTGAAGCCATGCTATTGATATTTGCTTTGAATTTTTTATATGAGTAGGATAAGAGGAAGGACTTTAGTGCCATTTGATCCGAAAATTGAGAGAAAAATAACAAGGATAAGGGTTACTAATCGTTCTTTGAGTCCAAGCTCTCCAAGAGTGGAAATTCACCAAGAAAGAGAAGAGGAGGATCGAGTAAGCATGGGAGCTAATCCAAGAGTTGCTTTGAAGGAGTTGGGAACTCCCAGCGCTTATAAATTTGAGAGTGGCATAGCTCCACCAACAACTCCCGCCAGTGACTTTGAGATAAGGCCGACAATGATAACAATGATTGAACGAAGGCAATTTAGTGGTGCCAAGCATGAAAGCCCACTAAATCATCTCAAAGAGTTTGAGAAGTATTGTAATACCATCAAGGTCAATGGGGTTTCTCAAGAATTCATAAAGCTTAAGCTATTTCCGTTTTCCCTAATCGGAAGGGATTTGGAATGGTTGGACAAGGAAGTGAAACCTAATTCCTTGAGAACATGGGATAGGTTACAAACGAGTTTCTTTCCCGCTACTATCCTTAAAAGAAGACCGCAGAGGCAAGAACACTAATCCACAAAGTTTCAAGCAAAAGCCTAGTGAGAGTTTTTATGAGGCTTGGGAAAGATACAAGGAGTATCAACGTGAATGTCCTCATCGGGGAATTCCAACTTATCAAATCATACAAATTTTCTATGGAGGATTGAGCCCCCAAGGGAAGTCGTGTCTTGATGCTAGAGCCGGAGGCCCGATTTTGAACAAGACCGAAGGAGAGGTTGTAGATATAAGGATGTAGTTCGTCACTATATGGATTGGCAAGAGGGAGAGAGATGGTCCATTAGCAAGAGTGGCTCAACGATTTATTTGGTTGATCATATTAAAGCAATCAATAACTTGTCTTCCCAAATTTCAAACTTGGCAAAGGAGATGACATTGATTAAAGCCAAGCTAGAGAGTGACTCTTCGATTGCACCAAGTCTTCCCTCCCACATAAAAGGGAGAGGTAGACCTTCTAACTCTACTCCTCCTTCTACTTTCAGTAATATGCCAAGTGGTTGTGTCTTTTGTGATGTTTGTGGTCTTATGACCATGATTCTTCAAATTGTCCAATTGCTTTTGAAAATTGTGATGATGTTGAAAACAATGATTGTGAGCAAGTGAATTTTGTTTCCAATAACAACAATGAACAAAGATTTGATGGTCCAAAGAATTTTGGGAATATGAATTCTCACCAACAAGGTAGTTTTGATAACTACAACAATGGTGGTTATAAAAACAAAGGAAATCAAGGTTTCCGAGGTAACTATAACAACCAAGGTTATAGTAATCAAAACCAAAGCTAAGGGTATGGAAATTAAGGCCAATATCATGGCTTTTGTGGCCAACACCAAAATTTTGGTAACAATCAAGACTGAGGTAATTGGAACAATCAAAATAGGGGAAATTTTCAAAACAACAACCAAAGGTGACCCCCACCCGGATTTGCTCCAAGACCTCAAGGCAATGGTGATTATTCTTATGCTCAACCCCCATCTTCCAAGACTACCTTAGAGGAAATCATGGAGAACCAAATCAAGATTTTGAACACCTACATGTAAATAAGTGATAAGAAGTTCAATGAGATGATGACACACAACAAGATGCTTGAAACCCAAATCACTCAACTAGCCAACACTTTGAAAGATTGTGCTAGCCCTTCTTCACTACCCTCTCAAGGAGTTAATCCTAAGAAACCTGTTTATTCTATCACCACAAGTAGTAGAAAAGTGCTTGAAAAGAGAGTTTCTAGGAATAGTGAGGAGGATGAGAAGAAGAGTGATTGTGACTCAAGATAGGAAAAAGAGGAAGATGTGTCAAAGAGTGTGACAAAAGAGGAAGTCCTTGAGAAAAAGAAGAATGTTGAGAGAGTGCAAGTGGAAGTGAGAAAACCCGACCTTCCATATCCCCAAAAGTTTATGAGGAACAAGTTAGATGAACAATTTGGGAGATTCCTTGACATGTTGAAGGAGGTCTGTAGACACCCATTTATGTCTCCCCAAAACCAAACCCAGTGATGAGTACCTTTCACGTCGAATCATAATCGAATGAAGTGAAAGTGCGGAAAGTTTAGTGTTGCGGATAGTTTAAATTTCATTTCTCTTCTCTCTGTTTTTGAAAACCAATTTTAAGAAAACAGCCAATCTAGTTTGTTTGGTCCATGATATGGGTGATAGGGCTTGAAGAGAGCTTTCCAACGATATATTATAAGCCCAATTCCGATGAATAATGAGGAAGTTATGGCCAAAATACTAACTGGGCCCGGTTTGGTTTTTATATGCGGCCCAATGATCTAGAGGAGGGCCTATTATTAATTATCATTCCTAAATCTATTAGGATTTATTATAGTCTTCTAGAATATTCTAGAAGGTTCTTTTAAATCCTAATGAAGTTAGGATTGATAACTATGTTTTAAAGAGTTTGAAATTGAATAAAACTACTCCTTTTTAGAATCCTTATTTTGTACGAAGTGGAATATATTCAGATTTTATTCAAATTTTATATGGTTGGATAGATCTTTAAATTATCATTCCAATGATATATTATAATATTAAATTCGAGTTATAACGAAAAAGATAAGAATGAGACATGAAACTCTATCCAAAACTGACACCCTTCTACTATTTCGGCCATATCTTTTTATCTAAAATTGTTTTTAATCTTATTCTAATTGGGTTGGAAATTAGACTTCAAGATCTTTCCAACGACATATTTTATGACTTATTTGGACTTCTGGATCAAAATATATGATAAAAACAAAATCCGCAAAAACTGTTTTCCAGCGCCTGGCGCCAATCCTGGCGTCTGGCGCTAGAGTCTAGCGTTTGGCATCACGTGCGTGTTTGATGCTGCGATCGAGTTTTATTATCGTTGAAACTCTAATTCGTTTTCTATCTTTTTGGCTTATTTTCTCTATAAATAGCCTCTTAAAATTCTGTTTTCAATCATCAATTCTTATTCTTTCCAATTCTCACCAAATCTCATCAAGATTCTCTTGATTACTCTCTCTCTCTCTCTCTCTCTCTCTCTCTCTCTCTCTCTCCTCTCTCTCTCTCTCTCTCTCTCTCTCTCTCTTTTCTAAACTAGCTTTTTCACAAATATAAAAATTCCACATTCATTAGATTTAGAAATACCTAGTCATATTCGAAGTTGCCTTCGCCCTAGACGTGATAGTTTTAATTTCTGAAGGTTATTTAATTTCATTGTTTGATTTTATTATTTTCCTTGGAGTTACTAACGTGTGTATTTTGTTATTAGAAAGAGGTACGAGACATCCAAGTAAGTGCTTTAATTGTTTGCATTTTATTATGACGTAGAAATCATGCTTAGGTTGTTATTGTAATTCTTAATGTTATGTTAGGGCGTTTTGATCTTCCTAGTATCATGTCTAGGGTAACTTTAATATCAAGTATGATCAAAAGTATGATGCTTCCTATGTTCTTCCTAATATTTATGATTGGTAGTATCATGTTAGGCCTAAATATATGATTTTTATTGCTTAGTGACATGCTAGGGTTTGTTATTAATCTTGTTAGTATCATGCCTAGGATCTTGATATTATTATTATTATTATTATTATTATTATTATTATTATTATTATTATTATTATTATTATTATTATTATTATCATGATTATTATTTTAATTATTTTTATGATTATTATTATGTTGCTTGATATTTTTATTTTTATTGTTTGATCACGCCTTTTATGCATGTTTAAAGGGAATTTGTACTTGTAATCACGCTTAATAAGATAAATAATAATCTTGTTTAGGGTTAATTTGATTATAATTCAAGTAATCGCCAATAATAGATTTATTTGTGCATTAATATTCAACCAACATAGATAAACAGGTTTAGAATAAACCTATTGATTGCATGTTAGTCAGAAAGCGCACATGAATACGATCAGAATAAAGTAGATGCCTATTATTAGGGCAGGTTCAATCTCTTTTAGGTTGGATTTGTACCATTATCCCCGAACCCTATTTGGTTAAAGACCTTATAGAGTTGACGATCTCTTGGATCGTTTAGGGGTGTAACCTTCACCTCGTGAACGGTTTACAAGTTCCTAAAATTTGTGGCGACTCTTTTTCTCTATCTTCTTTCCCTTTGGACGCCACCGTACTTAAGTGTATGATCACAGTGGGGTTCAAGTTTGGGGTCATGTTTGAAATATTCCCTAAAGTTTTTGGCGACTCCACTGGGAAGGATTTCTATCTTAATTCCTGAAATTTATTTCGGCAATGATTTAGAATGAGTGGATGAGACTCGAAAAGTTCTAAGTATTTCATGTGTTTAATTTTGATTAACATTATTGTCATATGCATGAAAAAGATCTCATTGGAAAGACCATCCGTAATGGGTTAAAACATAGGATTTTTACACATAGGAAATTTGAGGAATATCTTTCACAACTAGGATCGAAATAACACTGCGCGAAAACTGGAAAATTTTATCGAGCACAGAAAGCTGCTGAGGCATGTAGGAATTAGCGTCAGCGAACAGAAATTAGCGCCAGTATTTTGACTTTAGCTCTAGACGACAGATCTTTCGCCAGGCGCTAATGCCAAAAGCTGGCGCCAACCTATGTTTGCTGGCGCCAAATTCTTCCAATACCGAGCCAGAAATATGCGTTATAATTTCGACCAGTTTTTAGCATTTTTCGCTCGATCCTACTTCTTGATTGAGTTTTTCTCACTTTTCTAAAACCCATATGTGTTCTACATATGGACATAACCCTATGGGAATTCATGCTCCATCTACCTGATTGAACGCTCTGAGCATCAAAGGGTACCTCCGAGAATGTTAAATTCACCAAACCATGGAAGCGAGTTTTTCTAAACTCGCGGTGTCCCATCGACTCGCTCCAACCCTTCACGGTTAGGCTTCCCCGCGGTGCATCCGGACAATCAACCATGGACCCTTTGACTAAACCATATCCCGAAATTTAGAGAACTAGAGCCATGGTTAGGTTGCAAACTCATTGCATCATATTGTGCCAACTTGACTAATTGTGCATTATTTTATTGTGCATACTCTATGTGTTTTTTCCATACCGTTTGTTTGACTTGTGTTAAGACTATATAAACTAATTAATGACTAAAAGACTTTGTTTAATTAATTAATTAGAGCTAAAAAATATGTCTAAAATCGAGTTATAGTCCCTATAAATCAACCCGGATTTTTATTCCCGTATACTACACAAGCGTCAACGTGTTTTGGTCATAGCCGGAGTTCTAGGGAGAACTACGAGTCCTACAACCTATGGATCTGTAGCCCCGAGTTGTTTCTTTAATTTGGATTTTGTTTCATCCCAATCAGAGTCACAGATCAAAAGTTCTGACTAAAATACTACAACCTGTCCAGTTTAATGTATATACATGAAGTCTTAACTTAGTCTTTGTTCGAGTCTAGTCATGTAGTCTAGCCACATGGTCGTGGCACGAGTCTTAACATGTCACTTATAATCACTAGTCTTAGCACCCACTAATATGTATATACACCATGACCATGTCTTAGGTTCATGCATGAGTCGGTTTTTTCCGTCATTTGAGTTGGGAGTACATTCTATTCCTATTTTTTTCATATCTCTCTATCTACATCATCTTTTTCCATATCACAACCTTCATTCTTTCTACCTTCTTCCATCCATGCATTTTGAATCGAGTTTGAGCCATGTGATTGACAATAATAAAAAAAAGAGTAATGATGGGACAAAACACAAGGCAAGCTTCTCACCAAGATTTCATGCTTTTTTCTTCTTTTTTTTCAAACCTTTCCCCAATACGTCTAGCATAGGCACCCTTAAGGCCTTCTTATTCTTCATACATGTAATTATTTAGTTTGAGGATAGTTTTCTCTCTCTTCTAAGGGGGATTAGGTTATTTTAGTAGTCTGTCTCTCTAGATTAGGAGTAGTTTTAGAGAGCGAAAGTGAAGGATTTCAATGGTGATTGAGATTTTGAAGATACAAGGGTGAAAATGGTGTTGAAGATCTTCTCTATTATCAATGAGCATTCTTCACTCTATCTCACATTATTGCTTTGTTTAATTTCATGTTTGTTTGGTTTAATTTTGATGTTTGATTCTTGATAGTGTAATTGTTCTTGATATAATGTTTATTCTTGTTTTCTTTAGTTGTTTGTTGATAGATGATGATATTTGAGTAGTTGTTTAGCTAGGAATTGGGTGAAACTTGTATGATTGATTAATTGTGATTAATTTGGGAATTGTGTTAATTGATTGTTGAGATTAAAGTGATTAGTGAAGGTTTGCATGTGTTAATTGATTGTTGAGAATCAATCTTCTATTTTGAGGCTCAAATATATCAACAAGAGATTCAAAAGAAGTACAGGGTTTAGGCTCAACAGGAGAGGAAGAATAAGTACAACTAAGATTGGAAGAATCAACAATAAGATCATGAGCACATACATCACATTGGGGAATGGGGGCACAATCAAACATATGAGATTTATCATTAAGGGAACGAAGCACATCACAAGAAGGCATGGTAAATAATGAAGAATATTGAAACACACCATTAGCAATAACTTGAGCATGCACTTCAACATCATGAACAATAGAGGAAATAGAGTTGAAATCATGTGTTCAAGGTTCACTTAAGGGTTCATGTAACAAATCATGGGAATTCATGCTAATATTAGAAGAATCAACACATTGCATATCAATATTAGAATCATGATTACCCCTATCATAAACATCTCTTGCAAACCAAACATAAAAATCCAAGCATCATCAATTGACAATGCTCTAAATTCACCATTATGCAAGCATTCAACTTCATCCCTAGTTTTCCCATTCAAACCAAAGTAAGAAATCTCACAAACCTCCCAAAGACTACAACAATTAAAGTCTAAAAATCCCTCAAGTCTAATGAATATTCACAAAAAGGCTCATTGTTAAATTGAAGAAATGATAGACATGCCATTTTTTTTACAAAACAAACAAAAATCAAATAAAAGAAAAATATAAACAATGACCTAGACTTAAGCAATAAAAACACTCAAACATAGACACCGCTCCCCGGCAACGGCGCCATTTTGACAAGTGAAAAACTAGGTCGTTATCTAATCTTCCCGCGGTCAAACTAAATTTATAAACAATTTACAAACCTAAATACGAATATAGAGGCAAGTCAAGGGTCGAACCCAAAGGAACGGTAATGTTCAAGTACTCTTAATTATGTGCCTAAGCTAGGTCAAAATTGAAGGTAAGATGTAACACTAACAACTAACAAAACAAGAAACCAAACAAATAAAACACTAGGAAGGGATATCTACAAGTAATCATGTAAAATGCAACAATTTGGGAATATCATTTCAATCAAAGGTTGTGAAGACTAATGATAAGAGCTATCAATTGGAATCAAGAGCTATCTCCTAATTGTTAAGCTAGGGTTTACTACGAATAACAAACTTAATCACAATCAAAACCAATCGATAATTGCAATTCCTAAATCAATTATTCGTGTCATTAGAAATTAAAATGCAATCTAGCATAATTCTCAAGGCCTAATCGAATTACACAAATTCAAACCTTCACTAATCACTTTAATCTCAACAATCAATTAACACAATTCCCAAATTAATCACAATTAATCAATCATACAAGTTTCACCCAATTCCTAGCTAAACAACTACTCAAATATCATCATCTATCAACAAACAACTAAAGAAAACAAGAATAAACAATATATCAAGAACAATTACACTATCAAGAATCAAACATCAAAATTAAACCAAACAAACATGAAATTAAACAAAGCAATAATGTGAGATAGAGTGAAGAATGCTCATTGATAATAGAGAAGATCTTCAACACCATTTTCACCCTTGTATCTTCAAAATCTCAATCACCATTGAAATCCTTCACTTTCGCTCTCTAAAACTACTCCTAATCTAGAGAGACAGACTACTAAAATAACCTAATCCCCCTTAGAAGAGAGAGAAAACTATCCTCAAACTAAATAATTACATGTATGAAGAATAAAGAAGGCCTTAAAAAATATATACAAAAAGGGGAAAAGAAATTAAATCGCAAGCAAAACCCAGAAACCCGCGCCCGCGAAGAAATTGGCCGCCTCGTGGAGAAGAAAACCTCGAAGCCCGCGCCTGCGGGGCTAGGCCTGCGCCCTTCTAGGTGCCCGTGGCCTGCCCCCGCAGAGTTCCTGGTTAAAAATGGTTGTTTTGAGGCTGCAGCAACCCCGCGCTCGTGGTAGTGGGGCTCACGCCTGCGGCCAGGCAACAGTTGTGCTGCTGGGTGCGCGGCCGAGTTGCTTGGAGCGTGGCTGCTCGTGCTGCGCGCAAGAATAACTGGGGCTGTAGCGGCTAGGAGCTCGGGCTCGCTTCCTTGATGCTCGGGATCGCCATTTTGGAACTCGGGCTTGCGAAGCTTGCATGGATTGGCTTGACTTACGTGCTTACTTTCCCTAACTTGGCTATGTTAAATTCCTTGAATGCACTTAAGCTCTCTCCTTGATTATTAAATCTTAGGAAACTCGACATACCTAAAAAACAAGTCAAATAAACGGAGAAGTGAGAGAGATAGCCGATAAATGAATAAAATAATAAGAAAACCATTAAAAGCACGCATTTCTCTAAACTAACACACAAACATGAAAATCAAGCATTATTACCTAAAAACACGACATAAAAGACTTAGCACAAGCATAAAAATACGATGAAAACGTAGCCTATAAGTGCCATAAATGGCATGCATCACTACCAAATGTCCTGGTCGATCCTTTAATTTCACAATCATGTCATCTACAAAAACTTAGACTTCCTTGTGCATCATGTCATGAAGTAAAGCAGTTACTGTTCGTTGGTAAGTGGTACCCGCGTTTTTCAACCCGAATGGCATCACCGTGTAATAGTAAGTTCCCTAAGGTATTAAGAACGTTATCTTCTCCATGTCTTCATTTGCCATAAGGATCTAATTATACCCCGCGTAGCCATCCATGAATGAGAGAAGTGCGTGGCTTGCTGTATTATCTACTAGAATATTGATGTGTGGTAAAGGGAAGTCGTCCTTTGGACTTGCCTTATTTAGGTCTCGATAATTGACACACATTCGTACCCTTCCATCTTTCTTTGGAATTGGGACTACATTTGCAACTGTAGGGAATATTTCAAGCATTAATCCCCTAGCTTGAACCCCACTGTGATCATACACTAAAGTACGGTGGCATCCAAAGGGAAAGAAGATAGAGCAAAAGAGTCGCCAACAAGTTTTAGGAACTTGTAAACCGTTCACAGGGTGAAGGTTACACCCCTTAACAGTCCAAGAGATCGTCAACTCCATAAAGTCTTGAACCAAATAGGGTTCGGGGATGAAGGTACAAATCCAACCTAAAAGAGATTGAACCTGCCCTAATAATAGGCCTCTACTTTATTCTGATCGTATTCATGTGCGCTTCCTGACTAACATGCAATCAATAGGTTTACCTTAAACCTGTTTATCTATGCTGGTTGAATATTAATTCAGAAACAAAACTATTCTTGGCGATCACTCGAATTATAATCAAATTAACCCTTAACAAGATTATTAATTATCTTATATAATCTTGATTACAAGTACAAATTACCTTTAAACATGCATAAAAAGGTGTGATCAAGCAATAACAATAAATATCAAGAAACATAATAAATAAATAATAAAATTACAATCATAAAAATGAAAATCATAATAATTAAAATAATCATGTTAAATCATAATAGCAAGATCCTAGGCATGATACTAACCAGATTAATAACAAAACCTAGCATGTTACTAAACAATGAAGATTTAAGATTTAGCCTTAACATGATATTAAAAATCATAAATATTAGGAAGAAAATAGGAAGCATCATAACAATCATACTTAGTATTAAATTTACCCTAGACATGATACTAGGAATATCATAATAAACAACCTAAGCATGAACTCTATATAATAACATCAATAAAAACCATTAAAGTACTTACTTTGGTGCCTCGTACCTCTTTCTATTAACAAAATACACACGTTAGTAACTTCAAGGAAAATAATAAACAAAACAATTAAGTTAAATAATTTAAAGAGAGATTTGGGACCAAACCCTCAGAAATTAAACCTTTCACGTCTAGGGCGAAGGCAACTTCGAATATGGCTAGGTGTATCTAAGTCTAATGAATGCGGAATTTTTATATTTGAGAGAAGGCTAGTTTAGAGAAGAGAGAGAGAGAGAGAGAGTAATCAAGAAAATCTTGATGAGAGTTGGTGTGAATTGGTGAATGAAAACGGATTTTTTACGACGTTATTTATAGAAAAAGATCAGCCAAAAAGATAAAACATCAAAAACAGAGTTCTGACGCAAAAAGCCAAGTTAGCGCCAAATGCTGACCTTAGCGTCAGGCGCCAAGCGTAGCGTCAAGCGCTACAGCTGGCGTTTGGCGCTGACTCAGAAATTCACGCGTTATCTTAAAATAAGATAGCAATTTCCGTACAGGAGGATAAAATCGTATTTTCCTCAAAAACATTCTTTGATCTTAATTAAAACTATAAAAATTCAACAAAAGTCAATTTATCAATGCCAATTGAATTAGGAATGAAAAGAACCTTCTAGAAAAATCTAGAAGACTAAAACCATTCCTAATTGCATTAGGAATGATAAATCCATATTAGGCCCTCCTCTAGATCATTGGGCCGCATATAAGGCTCAAATAGGCCCAGTTCAGTAATTTGGCCATAACTTCCTCAATATTCATCGGAATTGGGCTTATAAATATACCGTTGGAAAGCTCTTTTCAAGACCTATCCAACTACACTACTATTGGACCCATATCATGGACCAACCAAACTCGATTGGTTGTTTTCTTAAAATAGGTTTTCAAAAACAAAGAGAAGAGAAAATAAATTAAAACTTTCTGCAACACTAAACTTTCCACACTTTCACTTCATTCGATTATGATTCGACGTGAAAGGTACTCATCACTGGATTTGGTTTTGGGGAGACACAAATGGGTGTCTACAAAAGTCCCCACTTTGACTGAGTTTGGAGAAACGCAAGTTTCAAAAACAGAAGTCAAAGTATCTATAGGGACGGAGAATGATTCAGAACGTTCTGCGATCCTATATCACTCTTGTAACACCGATACATGTAAACTAGCGTTAGTTAAACAGATAAAAGAGTTAAGAAACGCGTATCTTGCACCGTCGAGCACACGTCTCTGGAGGTAACCGATTTGTTGCTGCTTTACTGTTTTGATGACCTCCTGCCAAGAGAATGCCATCCCGCTTGAAAACCGCTACGCTTGTAACTGCTTCCAATATAGAAGATTACTTCGCTTGAAACGACCTTCTTCCGCTTTGATAATACTCCACGTCCAAGGGAATACTGTTGAAGATTGCTTCGCTAGAAACAATCCTCTTTCGCTTTGTGACCATCTTCCATGTCTAAAGGAACATGATAGAAGACAACTTCGCTTGAAATCACCTTTAATTGTTTTTGACAACCTTCCACAATATAGGGAAAGCTGCAGAAGATATCTTCGGTTGAAGGTATCCTCACTTGTTGCGATAATTTTCTAAAGGAAATTACCGAAGATCTCCGCTTGTCGATCTTTAAAAGCTCGCTTGAAGTTTTGTTTCCGCTATGCCTGTAGTCAGCGCTTTTGCTGCTTTTGAACCTGTATGTCGGTGCCTTTTGTTAATGAGCCAATGCTTAGGCGCTTTAAGCTAAGTTAGACGATCTTTCATTAGGTCGATCACTTTGTGTAATCAAGCCGATTACTAAAAGATTGCGTTAAATTGCTTAGAGGGGCTAACTGGCATACCAAGGAACCCAAAACATATTGCAAAAGGTTAGAACAACCAAACTGAGGGCTGACTATTCTGGCGCCACTAAAATAACATCAGCGCCAATAATCTAGCTGTAGCGCCAGACGCTGGAGCTAGCGCCAGGCGCTAAAGCCATCGATTGACGCCAAGGTCTGGCTCTTGGCCCCTGAGTCGGGTATTCCTTAAATACCCTTCTCTTCTTCATTTTCGCTGCTGCTCGTCGCGTTTTTGCTTGAAAATTTCCAAATATTCATTTGCTCCATTCTTGCTCGTTTCTCAACCAAATCCGCTCAAATGTTTTGCAAATCAAAGCTTATTCCATCCATTTTCCCGATCTATGTAAGTTTTCTTCAAACTCACACTTGTTTTTATGAATTTTGCATGTGTTTAGTCTCGAATTTCATGAAAATTCGAAACTTAGAATGCTTAATTCTTCTTGTTTGTCAAATTTATGCCATGAAATTATTTGATTATTTATATATTTCCTTGGGAGTAATTTGAGACTTGTTTGACTCAATTTGGTGAAGAAATGAACGAATTGCCATTGTTGAATCTTTATAGGTCGGGAATACAATGTGGCTCGTTCTTGATGTTTTTGCTAGCAATTCTGGTCTAATTCGTCACAATATTTACTATAGTATTGCAAGAAATTGTTTGATCGCTTGAAAAATGTCGTTATGCTCAATTTGAATTTGTGATCTGTTTTAGTACTACGTACTTTGTTTCTTTTCTTTTCTTTTTCCGAACATAGTATCATGCGGCTAGGCAAACCTTAGATACCATAGAACCTAAATTTATGATAATTTTGCACAATGTAGCATGGCTAGACAGCGAGGTTCCGGTTCACGGTCCCGAGACATTCGACGGGAGCATGAGCCCGTAGAGGACGACGCTGAGTCGTCCACTTCGCTTGGTCGACTCCTCGAGTGGGATGAGCGGACCCTGTACTTTTCTTCTGTCCACCACATTTCTGAGAGGGTGAGACGGGGCATCACTGTTGGGAGGACGCGCTGTCATGGTTCCGGCTGTGACAGCTTGGGCGATTTGTACAAGATGTACATTACCAGAGATGATCAGACGAGACTTTCATGGGAGTCTTGTGGGCTTGCTGCGTTGTACGAGACATCCGAGGCAATGGTTGCTGCGTTGTACCATGTAGTTCGTGCTCTGGTGGAGTTCTTTTGGGACACCACCAACACTTTCCACTTTCCTCGGGGTGAGATGATGGTCACTCCTACCGACTTCAGTGTCATCACAGGACTGGAGTTTAGTTCCGTGCCACTGCCGTTCGACAGCGGGATCGAAGTCTTTTCCCCTGAGGTCGAGGAGCTGTTGGGTCCGATTGTTGTTCGGGCTCGAGATCAGGCAGAGTCGTCTCAGTTCAGCGCTAGTTGGATTCGTCGCTCGACTCTAGCAGCGGCTCTGGACGATTGTGCGATCACCCGAGAGCAGCGGGTGCGCATCTTTGAACTTATTTGGTTGTCAGGGACGTTAACCCCTAACAAGGGTAGTAGGGCGCTGCTTTACTACCTTCCCGCTGTCCGCGATCTACACCGGATCGGGACTTATGACTGGGCCATCTTGTCCTATGCTGATTTCATTCGAGCGTTGAGGGACTCGTGTCGACATCGGTCCTTTGGGACGAATGTTGCTTTGTCCAGCTTTTGGAGGGTCGTAGAGGTAAACCTTATTCCCTATAAAGTTTAGCTCTACATTTTAGCTAACATTTGTTGATAATTTTAGCTTCTTGTAGATCTGGTTCTACGAGTACTTCCCTTCTGTTGCGCCGGCGAGACCGTCGCCGCGCAGGTTTCCTGTTAGTGCTTCCTGGAGCAGCCGCCGCGTGGGGATGTCCACTGTCTATGTCCGAGATTGGCTTATCTCGGTATGATTCTTTTCCTATTTGTCATTTTGCGATGCTTTAGATAGAATCTTTCCTGATTTGACGCTCTTTGCAAGAGCTTGAGGTGTTGTACCGACCGTGGGTTAACCTGGTAGTCCCAGGGTTAGCCACGCAGTATTCTACAAAGCGTCTCTATTTCTTGGGGACCTATGGGGCGACTATGTACCTCGGAGAGAGGTTTGCTATTCAGCATTCCTTCGATACCTTTGTCGTTCCCGCTCCTCAACCACGTCACATGTTTAACGCCGCGAGGTTGTTGAGCATGTCAGAGGGAGCTGGTACCCCTTGGAAATCTTACACGATCCCTGGGCGATGCTATGCGGAGGAGCTTCTTCCGTTGTTAGCTCCAGTTCTTGTACCGGCTGAGAATGTGGCAGTACGATTTTTCAGCTTTTACCTCTCGTTAAGTAGCCCCCAAATGATGCTCATCGCCACCAGACTCCGGTAAGATTATTTATTTGCAACTTTCGTCCATATACATTATGCAGGTTTACTAACTTATTTCTTTGACAGTTCTCGCGCGAGGTGGTTTCGGCGATGGCACGATGTATAGATGCCTTCCGGAGCCAGCTTATCCGGATAAGGAACGTGGCTACCTGCCGTCGGGACGACGCCGTTCAGGAGGTAGTATTCCCTTCATATGTTTTGCATTACCGCTTCTATTTTGCCTGTTTCTTATTTTAATTTAATTTGCAGGGACAACCCATTCCTTCTCGTACCCGCACGAGACCTGAGGTGCGGAGGGATCCGGCGAGGTCTAGCTCGAGACGTCGCCGCACTACTTCGGGAGGTAGGGGTGGTCATTCTGAGACTACTCGGGTAGAGGGCTCAGGTTCTTCCTCTGAGGGTGCACATGTTGCGCCAGTAGGCCAGGGAGAGGCTACCTCGGCTCTTAAAGGTGGTGGGATGAACGAGGTTGGCTCGTCATCGCAGCAGCCTAAGCAGCCTCAGCCTCAGGTTGATGTAGGGTGGACGGGTCTTACGTTGAGCTTCCCTTCTCTTGGGAGACTGGAGCTGATGCTGGAGCTGGAGCCAGAGCTGGTGGGGAGGTTACTTCCCGTACAGCGGAGTTTTATGCGATGATGGATTTACGTCCCCCGGCGCCGTAGCTTATACCTGTGCTTTTTATTATTTATTTGACTTTGTATAGAACTTTGCCTTTTAGTTAGACTAATTTTTAGACATATTTTGTATATACACTATTATGAATTTATTTTATTTATCTTGTTTTTTCATTTATTATTATTATTATTATTATTATTATTATTATTGTTATTGTTATTATTGTTATTATTGTTATTATTGTTATTATTATTATTATTATTATTATTATTATTATTATTATTATTATTATTATTATTATTATTATTATTATTATTATTATTATTATTATTATGTACATGTTTGCGTGTGCAAGGAAATGTGACAAATAATTTTGTGCAAAAATTCCGTCATTTCTATTATTGATGGAGGGTATCCGACTTTCTCCCCCAAAAAATAAAAAAAAATGAAAAAAAGAAAAGTCAAATAAAATATTGGATTTATAAAAACTTGAGAATAAGTCTAAATAAAATCCAAAAATAATATAATTAATATAATAGCTATATTATATTAATTAAAAAAAAAAGAATAAATGAATATTTAGAAAAAGATAAGGAAGCAGTAAAGTCATTAGCAGACTCGAATTAAGTCAAAAACGCGGTTTGTAGAAAGTGTGTACGACGAGGCAAATTGGCGCCAGCTGGCGCCACGCGTTTTGGTGTAGCGCCAGGCGCTACACTTAGCGTTTAGCGCCAAGCTTTGGCGTCAGCCGCCAATAGTAGCGTCTGGCGCTAAATAGCGCTGACTCCGTGTCCTCCTCATATTAAAACTGCTTTGATTTCGTGCATAAATAACCCCCTGCCCAGCTGATTCTTTTCATAATTTCAGCAGATAAAATATTTCTTAGCTTTAGAAAAAATAATACAATGTCTCTAGTCACCAAGACTTTCACCAACTACACCCATGAATGGTGCCGGTCTCTTAATGCCAAAGAAAGAAAAGAATTAGATGTGTTTCACTTGGGGGGTATTTATGGTATCAAAGGGGTAGATCTTGACTTAGATTTTATTCATACCACACTAGAATATTGGGATGTAGAGACCCACTGCTTTAGAATAGGGTATGATGAAATTAGCCCTTTGCCGGAAGAATTTGGTGCTATTTTAGGTTTCCCTGCAATAAATCTTGTATTAATCCCTAGGATAGAAGCATATTATTATAAGGACTTTGAACGCTTCTTCAATTTAAAATAAAGGGATCTATCTAAAATAGTAGATGGCAACATAGTTAATTTGAAAGAATTTGCTCGCCATTATTTTGATAAATGATAGGCGTGTCGCGTACCTAACAAAAATAAACCTAACTAGACCGCTACTATGTAGACGGGCAAGCAAGGGTCGGATCCCAAGAGACTATGGTCCAACTAATTAAATAGACTCAAGAAATTACTAAACAAATCAAATAAATGAGAATTAATAACGAAAGAACTAATTAAAACGATTAAATCAAAACAATATGACAAATCAATGCTAAAAACATCCAAGATCAAGCATCACCACTAATACGATTAATGCAATAGTCGTTCTACCCCTAACTTATAATTCAATTGATTAATGAGGAAAAGTAATCCATGAATAATACCAATGGTCTTTCCCGAGTTATCAATGGCTTCTCTAATCACAATCAAGCCTACTTCCGTGGAATCATGTGAGTTAAAGACCTTAAGCACATTACTCTAACTTCCTAATCATCCATTGAACTACTTCCGTGATGAACTTCAAACCCTTAATTGATTTATTCAAATCTTTCAAAACCCAACTCCCGTTGCGATTAAAACAAAGGATTAATAACAATACCAATTATCCCTAATCTAGTATTGGCATAAGCATAATCAATTAAGCATATCAATTACAATTATTATTAGAGAATTTAAAAAATTAAATCATGCCGCATTAATCATATTCGGGTTCCGCTAGATCTTGGAATAAGAAAACTACTCACATATATTAACGAAAACAAAAACAATATTCAATGAAGAAAACATGATTAAAAGGCAATTAAAAGTAAAAGAGAAAGTAAAGATGAATACCAAATACTTGAATGAAGAAAAGTATTAATCGTTAATGAACAAAGATCAAAACTTGAAAGTGCAAATTAATCTAGATCTAGAGAGAATATTAGGGTTCTAATGAAGGTTTAAAAGCTAGAATATAATAACTAAGTATGTTTAACCGGGGTTTACAATGGGTATTTATATCCCTTAATTAAGAAATCCCGAAAAATAAGAAAACGGGCTTCGCGAAACCGTGCCCGGTCAGACCGGGCAAAGCCGCCCGGTCGGGCGCGAGAAGCATCAAGTAGAGAATATGACTTTCGGAGCTTATGATGTTGATAACTTCACTTGCCCGGTCTGCCCGGGCAACCTTGCCTTGCCAGGGCGACGGGGGTAAGATCCATCTATGTACTACTTTTCTATGCTCTTCTCCTTCCTTAATTTCCTTCTTCGCCCCTGGCTGCAAGGGCAATGTTGCCCTCCAGGGTGGACACAGGTAAAATTCTCTCCATCTTAATAAGCTTTCATGGCTATCCAAAACAAGTCCAAATCATCCGAAAATCTTTATGTGCCTACAAAATCAATTAAATACACCAAGCCACGCTAGAGAAGAGAGTATTAGCAAGAAATAGCTCCGTAGAGCTCAAAAACCATACGGAAATAACTATAAAATGAGGGTCAAACATGGTGTAGAACGTTTACATCATTAAACCTTACTTCGAATCTTTTCGTATTTATAGAAGAAGGGCTTTCTTATTTTATATGCTTAATCATTTTTTTCTTACTAGTGGTAAGAATAATGAGGGTCAATCAATAATAACCACCGCGTTAGAACAAATTGAATCAGGGAGAAATCCAATGCCATTTATAGTTAGAGAGACTATGATTAGTCTTGATGAATTGAAGAGGAATCCAAAAGCACCTTTTCGGGCTCTCCAATTTTATCACAGGTAGAAAAATAATATTTTTAATTACCGAAATCAAAAATATATTTTTGTATAGTAATAATAATTTATTTGCATTGCAATTTTTTTTTAGATGTGGCTAATGGAAAGGTTGGAATTAATTAGCCCTCCAGACAACATTGAGAAGTATACTCCAAATTTCTTCGTGAGGAGGAAGAAACGCTTCTCAAAGATGGGGCGCCACGAATGGAAGAGGGTCTTCGAATCCTGCAATGTTGCCATCAAGTGGGTCATCCCTTGGTTGAAAATAGAAAGGATGGTTGGTGTCAACAAGCAACCATTCTGCCGTATTCCAAGCTTGTCCCGTATGACTTATTATTATCCATGCAGGGTAAAAAGGCAATACGGCCTACTTCAGACTATTCCTTCTAGAGATCTTCGTCCTACCTACGAGTTCCCTGTCTCCCAGGAAGTAGACAAATTTGATGCTTATTGGAGTGCCTGACCTCTATGGAAAGTAATTACCCAAAAGGTTCCTCCTTCCTTGCCAGATGATGTGAAAAAGTGGCTGCTGAAGAAACCTTCAAAGGACTTGAAGAAAAAATCAGGGTAAAACTGATGTGAAGAGTCGTATAGGTGACAAGGTGGTTCCTGTTAGGGAACGCTTAGGTGAAAGAATTGAATTCAAAACACCTACAATGCCTAGGAAGAAAAGTACTACAAAAGATAAAGGAAAAAGGAAAGATGATACCACAGAGAAAAAAGCTTGGGTAGAAAAGAAGCATGGAGTCCTAGCTGAAGGGGAAACTATCTACTTCAAGATTGAATGTAGGTCCTCTAAAGGATGCCTACTAACTAAGTTTATGGATGAGGAGAAAGAAGCAGATAAAAATTGGAAAAGGGCTAGGAAAGATAAAGAAGATTAAAAGCATTGCTTAATTTTCAATTATTAGACTTAGTTTATTATTTTTTATTTAAAGTTAGTTTATTTAAGCTTTATTTAAATTCCATCAATAATGTAATTTTATTTTATTAATGAAATTTCGGCTTTTAATTAAATTATTTACTTTAAATTTATTTTATTAAAGCAATGAAAACCGAAAGAAATTAATTTACCAGAAATTTTTCGAGTACGGAAGTCGAAAGTTTTCTGAAAAACACCGAAATATTCCCAGAATTTAAATTGTGAATTGGTGCCACAATTTCGAGACCGGCGCCGTCAGCGGCAGTCTAGCGTTAGGTGATGGAAGCCGTCGTCTGGCGCTAACGGTCATAGGCTGGCGCCAGAGTGTTTTCTGCGATGCCGATATTCCGTCGATCTTCTGTCGAATTTTTAATTGATTCTGGGATGCGAGATTTTTTTTAAAAAAACAAAGTGGCCGCACCCGTAAAGGGTTGCCTACGTATCCTTTCTTAAGGAATCAAGCCAAACGTAGCTCTCTTGAGTATCCTACTCAAGTAATTATGGGTAGTATTTCTTAAGTTGGTCAAGATTTGTCATGTTCGAGAACTCATTGCCATCCATATTAGTTAATTTTGCTGCGCCTCCTGACAGGATTGTTTTGACAATGTAGGGACCAAACCAATTAGGTCTAAATTTTCCCCTTGGATATAAAACATTTTTCCTTAATGCTTTTAACACCAAGTCTCCTACTTTGATGTTCCTTGTCTTGACCTTCTTATTAAAATGCCTAGCCATACGAGTTTGATAACACTGACTGTGATGTAGAGCTTCCAGTCGTTTTTCATCGAGTAGAATTAGTTCTTCATATCTTGCCCTAGTCCATTCAACTTCATCGAGTTTACTCGCTAACGCGATGCGTAGAGATGGAATCTCTAGTTCGACAGGTTGTATGGCATCCATTCCATATACCAAGGAAAATGGCGTATTTCTTGTTGATGTGCGAATTGATGTGCGGTAACCCCACAATGCGAAGTGAAGTTTGTCAGGCCAATCCTTATAATTTTCCATCATTTTCTCGATGATAGTCTTTAGATTTTTATTGGCTGCCTTGACTGCTCTGTTTGCTTGAAGCGTATAAGGGGAAGAATGATGATGTTGAATGCCATATTTTTGTAGTAATTCTTCACATTTGGCTTGAAAGTGAGTTTCATTGTCACTTATCATTTCATGTGGGACTCCATATCGACAAATAATATTTCTCTCGACAAAGAGTGCTACATGTTTTTCAGTGAGTTTAGCGTATGATTGCGCTTCGACCCACTTTGTGAAGTAATATATTTCTACTATGATATATTCATGGCCTCCTGTTCCTGGGGGAGTGATGTTGCCGATGATATCAATTCCCCATGTAGAGAATGGCCATGGCGACGTGTAGGTGTAAAGCAAGGATGGAAGAACATGTTGTAAATTGGCATAGATTTGGCACTTAGGGCATCTTTTTATGTATTGATGACAATCCTTATTCATTGTAGTCCAATAATATCCTTTTCGCATTATCTTTTGGACTAACATTTTACCATTTATATGAGTGCCACATATTCCTTCGTGGACTATCCTCATTTCTCTTTGTGCATCCTTTTTTCCTTCACGTAAGAGAGCTCGACCCTTAGGTACCCTTTTATGTAGCTCGTTGTCTATGAGTACATATTGGGAAGCCAAGAGTCTTAATGCTCGTTTTGCTCTTTTGTCAGCATGGGGAGGGTATTCTCCTTTAGTGATATAATTGAGTATATCCGTGTATCACGTTTCTTCTTCTTCTTCTTCTTCTTCTTCTTATTCTTCTTCTTCTTCTTCTTCTTCTTCTTCTTCTTCTTCTTCTTCTTCTTCTTCTTCTTCTTCTTCTTCTTCTTCTTCATCTTGGACTACTTCGTCAGCTTCTATAGCCTAAATGTATGCTGGTTTGTGCCTTTTCTCTATAGTTAGAGGCATTTGCTCGATTTTCGTGGGAATCTTAACCATTGAGGCTAGTCTTTCCAAGGCATCAACAAATTGATTCTACCTTCTCTAACTGATCAGTAAGAGTTTCCAGATAGGTTTGGTAAAGGGCTAGGCTTTCACTCCTTACTTTCCACCTTTTGGATATTTGATTGATGATTAATGAAGAGTCTCCGAATATCCTTAATTTTTGTACTCCCAATGCCAAAGCTGTTTCAAGGCCTACCACGCATGCATCGTATTCAGCAACGTTGTTGGTAACGTCGAAGTCAAGCTTTATGGAGATTGGGACATGCTCTTCTTTAGGTGATACTAGTAATACTCCAACGCCACATCCCCTTTGGTTTGAGGCTCCGTCAAAGTACAAGGTCCAAGTATCATCTTCAGTAACCATTAAGTCTTCATCTGGAAATTCATTGTCTTGTATTGGCGTCGAGTCTTCTATTGGAAAGTCTGCTAGAAAGTCTGACACCACAAATCCTTTGATAGGTTTTTTGTGGCATAAACCTTACATCAAACTGGGCTAAATTGACTATCCATCTTGATATGCGTCCATTGAGTGTAGATTTCTCAAAGAGATACTTGAGTGGATCTAATTGGGAGACAACGAAGGCGGTACGCAGTAGCATGTAATGTCTTAACTTGGTTGTGGTCCAAACCAAGGCGAGGCACAACTTCTTAAGTGGTGTGTAATTTGCTTCATATTCGAGCATTTTCTTGCTTAAAAAGTAGATTGCATTTTCTTTGCCTTCTACTTCTTGTGCTGGCATAGCTCCCATTGTCTCTTTGGTAACTGTCAAATACAACCTAAGAGGTATTCCGGGAAGTGCTGGTGCTAATACGGAAGGATTTGTGAGATAGGCTTTGATATTTTCAAAGGATTTTTGACACTCGTCATCCCATATTACTGGTACATTCCTCTTAAGCTTCTTAAAGATTGGTTCACATATCGTCGTCAATTTTGATATGAACCTACTTATGTATTGCAACCGGCCAATAAATCCTCGAATCTGTTTCTCAGTTTTGGGCGGTGGCATTGACATGATTGCTTTAATCTTGGTTGGGTCTATCTCTATTCCTCTAGAGCTTATGACATAACACAAAAGCTTGCCTGAGGTGACTCCAAAAGCACACTTAGATGGGTTCAACCTCATATTATATTTTCTTAGCCTTTCGAAAAATTTCCTTAAGGATACTTGATGGCCTGGACGGTCTTTTGATTTCACAATCATGTCGTCGACATATACATCGACTTCTTTATGCATCATGTCATGGACTAAAGCAGTTGCTGCACGTTGGTAAGTAGCACCCGCGTTTTTCAACCCAAATGGCATTACCGTGTAGCAGTAAGTGCCCCATGGTGTTATGAAGGTTGTTTTCTCCATGTCTTCTTCTGCCATGAGAACCTGATTATAACCTGCATATCCATCCATGAACGAGAGAAGTGCGTGATTCGCCGTGTTATCTACCAGAATATCGATGTGTGGTAAAGGGAGGTCATCCTTTGGACTTGTCTTATTTAGATCTCGATAGTCGACACACATTCTTACCCTTCCATCTTTTTTCGGAACTGGGACGACGTTGGCGACCCATTCAGGGTATTTGGATACCTTGATGAGACCTGCAATTATTTGTTTTTGGACCTCTTCTTTTATTTTAAGAGCTACGTCGGGTTTTACAGGTTTCATTCCTGGAATTAGTGGTATAATGTGTTGAGATATTTCTCTATTAATGCCTGGCATATCTTCGTATGACCAAGCAAATACATCGATAAGTTTTTTAAGTAAGTTAATTAAATCGGTTCTTTCTTGTTTGTTAAGTGTTAGTCCGATTTTAACTTCTCTTTTATTGGTTGAATCATTTGAGATATCAACCGTCTCAGTTTCTTCAATTACCGGTGTTTTCTTTTCGAGTGTTTCCATTGCTTTAATAAGTTCTTTGTCTTTTTCATTGTTAGTTAAGCAATGCTCGTCGTCTTTGGTTAGAGAAGAACACAAGAGATAAGGAGAAGAAGAAATATTAGTGTACTCTGAGATCATTACATCAAAGAGTGATATGTCCTCAGGGACTTGATCACTAACTATTCTAGGAGAAGAGATGGAGGGGGAAGGTACTACTACTAAAGACCTAGATGACTCTATAGGGAGAGACTCCGACTCAGACTCTGACTCAGACGACTCTTCAAACATTGGTCCTTGTCCTGTCGTGATGGATATCTTCCTTCCACTTGGAGTTGTCACCTTGACGGTCTTGCGCCACCCTTGTAGTGATCCTTCCGCTGGAGTAATTAGCTTCGAGGGATCGAAGCTTTTTCTTTGTAGGACCGTTTGAATAAGCGAGGAGTTATCCTCTTTGTAATTTGGCTCATTCTTTTCTCGCCCAAACAATAATCCCATGACGTTAAAGTCAAAGCATGGGGGTGCTTTCTCCTTTTGGTCAGGAGTTGGGATTTCATCTATGAAATAACAATCCAAGAAAATCTCAAATCCCGGTTTCCTTATTCCATTTACAACAAATGGCTCGGGAAATTCATGGCATGGATAATCCTCTCCTTCCTTTATAAATTGACCATTAAGTGTGAGAGGATAATGATCCATTGGGATTGCTTTCTTTAGAGTGCGAGCGTCCCTACGTGCCTTTTATTTTTCCTAGGCTCGCTTGAGATCTTTCCGAGTCGGTTTGAAACCAAGTCAGAAAGTGTTTAACTTAGGGAGGCCAGGTGACTCCAGCGATTTTGCTATTCCCTTCTTCTTTCCTAGGGTCATCCCAGGAAAATTTCCTTGTTTCTTCAGAATAGCATTTATAATCATGTTGGAATGGGGTTCATGGCAAAGAAGGGTCCTTTCATCCTCCTAGATTAAGGAGACCTCTTCGTTAAAGCCCTATAAGTCTTCATCATCCTCGTCATGCTCCACATTAATTATTGGGTTTTCTATGAACTTGATCCTCATAAATGAAGCATCGATGGTGATAGGAATTCCCCCAACTATAGATTTTACTTTTTGGTGGAGAGATGAGGGGACGGCCTTTAGGTCATAAAGCTAAGGGCGTCCCAACAGTAGATTGAACGAAGCTTTAATGTCTACTACTTGGAATTCCGCCGTTACATTCATGGTAATTTTACCAAGAGCTTGACGACGAGTGTTGTCGTAGGCTCTTATTCCTTGTGTAGACGGAGTTAAATCTTTATCCCTTATGCGTAGAATCCTCGCAGTTCTAAGTGGACAGACGTTGATGGCCGATCCATTGTCTACAAGAGTCATAGGGACGTTCATTCTCTTGCAGACTACTGTAAGGTTTAATGCCTTGTAATGTTTGTCACCTTTTGGAGGTAAATCCTTGTCAGAAAAGGTGATCAAATTGATTGGACAAGGAAGATCACTCGTGAGGAAGTTAGCCAACCCCTCAGGAGTGGTGTCAGAATCTATCACTATTTTGTCCAAGGCATTCATTACAGCAAATGCTGGTTGTGGAAGGTTATCAATGGCGTCGAAAAAGATCTCCTCCTCTTCTTCGATGGCATGGATTTCTTTGACAGGTTTAATGTGAGACGAGGGGTCAACCCTGTTTTCCTTATCAGAGATAGCCAAGGCATGAGCGAGATGTGCATTATCAATACATGGCTTCTTACTGGCAGGGGGCAATGGTAGCTTGTTGTTATCAATTAATTCTTGGATAGCTTCCTTAAGCTTCCAACAGTTTTCGGTGAGATGGCCCCTACCTTGGTGATACTTGCAATGTGCATTGGGGTTCCAATTAGCCGACCTCTTTTCGACTGGTGGGTCCCCAAATGGTCCAATAGGAGATAAGACCTTTTGCATTTAATCGATCAAATGCGGTGTCATAACTCATGCCAATAGGAGTAAAGTTCCTCCTAAGCTAAATGGTTTCTTTTGTTCTTGATTCTTCATATCAAGGACTTCACCTAGGTTAAAAGTGCTAACGTCGTTTGAGTGGGTACTTTTGGAAGAAGAAGGATTGTCGTTCTTCTTTCCATTCCAGCCACTGTTGGATTTATTGTTGGCAGCTTTCAACTTAACAAGGTCGTCTTCAATATTGATTCCAATGTTGTAGACAGCCTTGAAGGTATGGAGATTTTTTTGATAATTGAGATGCTTGGAATACTTTTCTTGAAGGTTTTTGATGAACAACCTTATAAACTCTTTTTCAGTCGGCACCTCGATCATCTTAGCTGAGGTTTCGCTCCATTTATTAAAGAAGGAGGTGAAGCCTTCGTTTTCTTTCTGCTTGAGGATTTCAAGCTCCCTATGGTCAGTCTCAACGAAAGCATTTTCTATGGACTCCTAGGTGGAGGTCTTTTATTTTTCGAGAGAAAAGAACCATAGTTGGCAAACGGTCTCGGGAGATAGTGAGAACAGAGAGGGGAAAACCTTCTTATCGATACCCTTAATACTCATTATTATCTCGAAGGCTCTTAAATGAAAATAGGGGTTATCAGTTGCTTTGAATTTCGGGATGTCGTTGGCATTGAACTTCTGCGGAAGAAGATCTATGTCCACCGAGACCCCTTATGAACTAATCCCTTGAAACTTGTAGTCGCTAGATAACTTGCTTAGACTCTCTTGCATGAGGTCTATCTTTTGTTGCTTCATGGGATCATTAATCTTTAGTGTGAGGAGCTTCAGTGCCTCATTCACGGTAACCAGTTGGTTCCTAAGCTCATTGACTTCTTCTTGTGTTGCCATTATTGTCCTAGCTTTCCTCTTACAAGCTATGGGTTTGTCGAAAAGTTGGACTTGTATGAAAAGGTTGTCTTTGATTAACCGTCCTTCCTTTCTTGACCACGCGCTGTAATTTAAACCAATTTGTATTTTAATTACTTGACTCGAATCGACTTGACTCTACGGTATTTAAAGAGGAAAAAATTATAAAAAAAATGGGTGCATATTTTTTAGGCAAAAATAATGTATATATTTTTTAGGGAACTAAGTATGGTTTTTAAATTGGAGGATTAATATCCGACTTACCCCCCCTAAAAAAATGACGGAAAAAACGCGCATACAAGACTCTCTTAGACATGGTCAAAGTGTGTGTATTGGTGTGTGTGTTGAGTGTAAGTGACATGTTTGGACTCTTGTGTAAGACCATGGGACTTAGTGCCTAAACTCAATTAATGACTTAACAAAGTATTATTGACAGCATAAATTAACCGAATTAATTAGCAAACTGGTTAATTAGACACTAGATGATGACTCGATCAATAATCCGAACTGTCGTCAAAACGACAGGACTGGCGCCTCTCTTTGTAGTGTAGCGCCAGACAACAGAGCTGTCGCCAGGCGCCGCACTCCATAGAGTGACGTTACAGTTTAGATTTTGGCGCCAATGCTGGAGCTTCAATCTGAGACTTTTTTCGGTGTTATATTAATCAACAGGGGTATGCCTAAAGTCGTAATAGGTCAATTCTGATTAAAATATTAGACTTTATTTATTCAAATTAATTAATTAGGCAAAGTTCTTTACGTCATTAATTTATTTAATCTCAACACAAGTCAAACAAACGGTTAATAAAACATGGTTTATGCACAACAAATAATGCTTAATTAGTCAAGTAGGCACAATATGATGCAATGAGTTTGCAACCTAACCATGGCTCTAGTTCTCTAAAGTTCGGGATATGTTTTAGTGAATAGAGGGTCCATGGTTAATTGTCCGAATGCACCGCGCGGAAGCCTAACCGTGAAGGGTTGGCGCGAGTGGATAGGACACCGCGAATTTTAGAAAAAACTCGCTTCCATGGTTTGGTGAATTCAACGATCTCGGATGTACCCTTTGTTGCTCAGAGCGTTCAATCAGGTAGATGGAGCATGAATTCCCAGATGGTTATGTCCATATGTAGAACACATATGGGTTTCAGAAAAGTAAGAAAAACTCAATCAGGAATTAGGATCGAGCAAACAATACGAAAAACTGGTCAAAATTAGAACGCATATTTCTTGCTCGGTATTGGAAGAATTTAGCGCCAGCAAACAGAGATTGGCGCCAGGTTTTAGCTATAGCGCCTGGCGACAGAACTGTCGTCTGGCGCTACTGTTAAAAGTCTGGTGCTAATATTCTGTTCTCCGACGCTAATTCCTACATGCCTTAGTAGCTTTCTGTGCTCGATTAAATTTTTAGTTTCGCGTAGTGTTATTTCGGTCCTAGTTGTGAAAGATATTTCTCAAATTTCCTACGTGTAAAATCCTATGTTTTAACTCATTACGGATGGTCTTTCCAATGAGATCTTTTTTATGCATATGACAATAATGTTGATCAAAATTACGCACATGAACTACTTAGAATGTTTCGAGTCTCATCCATTCATTCTAAATTTTTGCTGAAACAAATTCAGGAATTAAAATAGAAATCCTCCCCAGTGGAGTCGCTAAAAAACTGTAGGAAATATTTCAAGCATTAATTCCCTAGCTTGAACCACACTGTGATCATACACCAAAGTACGGTGGCGTCCAAAGGGAAAGAAGATAGTGCAAAAGAGTCGCCAACAAGTTTTAGGAACTTGTAAACCGTTCACGGGGTGAAGGTTACACCCTTTAACGATCCAAGAGATCGTCAACTCCATAAGTTCTTGAACCAAATAGGGTTCAGGGATGAAGGTACAAATCCAACCTAAAAGAGATTGAACCTGCCCTAAAAACAGGCCTCTACTTTATTCTGATCATATTCATGTGCGCTTCCTGACTAACATGCAATCAATAGGTTTACCCTAAACCTGTTTATCTATGTTGGTTGAATATTAATGCACAAAAAAAACTATTATTGGCGATCACTCGAATTATAATCAAATTAACCCTAAACAAGATTATTAATTATCTTATATAAGCGTGATTACAAGTACAAATTCCCTTTAAACATGCATAAAAAGGTGTGATCAAGCAATAACAATAAATATCAAGCAACATAATAAATAAATAATAAAATTACAATCATAATAATGAAAATCATAATAATTAAAATTATCATGTTAAAGCATAATAGCAAGATCCTAGGCATGATACTAATAAGATTAATAACAAATCCTAACATGTCACTAAACAATAAAGATTAAAGCTTTAACCCTAACATGATAATAACAATCATAAATATTAGGAAGAAAATAGGAAGCATCATAACAGTCATACTTAGTATTAAATTTACCCTAGACATGATACTAGGAATATCATAATAACAACCTAAGCATGACTTCTATATAATAACATAAAAAAAAAAACCCATTAAAGTACTTACTTTGATGCTTCATACCACTTTCTAATAACAAAATACACACGTTAGTAACTTCAAGGAAAATAATAAACAAAACAATTAAGTTAAATAATTTAAAGAGAGATTTGGGACCAAACCCTCAGAAATTAAACCTTTCACGTCTAGGGCGAAGGCAACTTCGAATATGGCTAGGTGTATCTAAGTCTAATGAATACGAAATTTTTATATCTGAGAGAAGGCTAGTTTAGAAAAGAGAGAGAGAGTAATCAAGAAAATCTTGATGAGAGTTGGTGTGAATTGGTGAATGAAAACGGAGTTTTTACGACGTTATTTATAGAAAAAGATCAGCCAAAAAGATAAAACATAAAAAACAGTTCTGACGCAAAAAGCCAAGTTAGCGCCAAATGCTGACCTTAGCGCCAGACGCTAAAGCTAGCACCACGCGCCAAGCGTAGCGTCAGGCGCTACAGCTGGCGTTTGGCGCTGACTCAGAAATTCACGCGTTTTTTTAAAATTGGATAGAAATTGTCGTACAGGAGGATAAAATCGTATTTTCCTCAAAAATTTTCTTTGATCTTAATTAAACCACTAAAAAGTCAACAAAAGTCAATTTATCAGTGCTATTGAATTAGGAATGAAAAGAACCTTTTAGAAGAATCTAGAAGACTAAAACCATTCCTAATTACATTAGGAATGATAAATCCGTAATAGGCCCTCTAGATCATTGGGCCGCATATAAGGCTCAAACCAGGCCCAGTTCAGTAATTTGACAATAACTTCCTCAATATTCATCGGAATTGGGCTTATAATATACCGTTGGAAAGCTCTTTTCAAACCCTATCCAACTACACTACTATTGGACCCATATCATGGACTAACCAAAATGGATTAGCTGTTTTCTTAAAATAGGTTTTCAAAAACAGAGAGAAGAGAAAAGAAATTAAAACTTTTCGCAACACTAAACTTTCCACACTTTCACTTCATTCGATTATTATTCGACGTGAAAGGTATTCATCACTGGATTTGGTTTTGGGGAGACACAAATGGGTGTCTACAGCAACCCATTTAAGGTATTTGCATACCCTGATAAAACCTGTTGTTATTTGTTTTTGTACTTCTTTTATTTTAGAAGCTACGTCGGGTTTCATTCGACATAACTTTTGTTTTACAGGTTTCATTCCTGGAATTAATGGAATTGTGTGTTGAGCTATTTCTCTATTAATGCTTGGCATATCTTCATATGACCAAGGAAATACATTGATAAATTCTTTTAATAGATTAATAAAATTGGTTCTTTCATCTTTATTAAATGTTAGTCTAATTTTAACTTCTTTTAGTGGTTGGATCTTTTGAGATGTGAATCGTCTCAGTATCCTCAATTGCCGGTATTTTACTTTCAAGCGTTTCCATTGCTTTAATTATTTCTTTTTCATTTTCATTGTTAGTTAAGCAATGCTCATCGTCTTGAGTTAAAGAATGACACGAGCAGTTAGCAGAAGACGACATATTATTGAATTCGAAAATCATTACATCAAATAAAGTGATGTCCGTTGGGACATTCTAGGGGAAGACGCTAAAGAAGAAGAGCTAGGAGGGGGTGCAATGACTAAAGACTTATAAGACTCGATAGGGGAAGACTTTGACTCGGACTCTGACTCAGACGATTCATCGAACATTGGTCCTTGTCTAGTTGTTATAGAAGTCTTTCTTCTACTTGGAGTAGTCACCTTCACGGTCTTTCTCCATCCTTGAACTAGACCCTCTGCCGGATAAATAAGTTTGGAAGTATCAAAGTTATCACTTTGTAATACTATTTGAATGAGCAAGGAGTTGTCTTCGATATACGTTGGATCATTCTTTTCATACCCAAAAAGGAGTCCCAAGACATTAAATTCAAAGCATGGGGGTGCTTTTTTCTTATGGATGGGAGTTGGGACATCATCTATAAAGTTGCAATCCATAAATATTTCAAACCTAGGTTGTCTTATCCCATTCTTGACAAAGGGTTCAGGAAATTCCTAGCATGGATAATCATCTCCCTTTCTAATGAATTGTCCATTTAGGATAAGAGGATAATGATCCATTGGGATTACTTTCTTTTGGGTATGAGTGTTCCTACGTGCATTTGCTTTTTTCCGGGCTCACTTAAGATCTTCCGCAGTCGGTTCCAAACCAAGTTCAAAAGTGTCCAATTTAGGGAGTCCTGTTAGTCCCATTTGTTTTGCTATTCCTTTCTTCTTTCCGAGGATCATTCCAGGAAAGTGTCCTTGTTTCTTAAGAATAGTATTTACCGTCATGTTAGAGTGGAGGTCGTAGTGAAGAGGGGTATTTTCATCCTCCTCAATTAAGGAGACCTCTTCGTTAAAGCCCCACAAGTCTTCGTCATCTTCATCGTGCTCCGCGTTTATGATAGGATTTTCAATAGCCTTGATTCTCATTGGTGAAGCATCAATTTTGACAGGGATTCCTCCAACTATAGCCTTCACTTGCTGATGAAAGGACGACCTTTAGGTCGTGAAGCCAAGGGCGTCCCAATAATGGTTGAAAGAGGCTTTAATGTCTACCACTTGAAAAGTAGTGGCGTGTTCTATGAATTATGCCGTTACATTCATGGTGATAGTCCCAGGAGCTTGGCGGCGAGTATTTTCATAGGCTCTTATTCCCTGTGTAGACGGAGACAAGTCTTCATCTTTTATCCATAACATTCTCGCAGTTCGGAGTGGACAGACATTAATCAGTGATCCATTATCTACAAGAGTCATTCGGAAATTCATTCTCTTGTATATTACCATGAGATTTAATTCTTTATTATGTTTATCACCCTCTGGAGGTAAGTCCTTGTCAGAAAAGGTAATCAAATTTTTAGGACTAGGAAGATCACTCGTGAGAAAGTTAGCCAACCCCATAGTTGTGGTTTCAGAATGTATTCTTATCTTGTCCAAAGCATTCATTACTGCCAACCTATGTTGATGGGATGTAGCTAAGAGTTTCCATACATTCATGTCAACTTTAGCCTCTTTTAATTGCTTGACAACATCGTTGTCTTCTATGATAGGTATGGAAACTTGTTGAGTAGTGGGGATAGGTTGTTGCACAGTAATGGGAGGTTGCATTCTCTCGGACCTTGTGAGGACATCTATGGAAGAATGTTCTTCATCCCAAATGTCTTCCACCGGATATATTGTGGAGAGCGGGGTCTCTTCCATATCTTTAAGGTAGACATCCTCATCGTCACTGTCCCAAACTCCATTAATGGTAGCATCTTTCTCTTATGGAATTTGGACTATCTTTTTTATCATCAATCAGTTTCTGAATTAAATCCTTAAATTTAAAACAGTATTCTATTGTATGTCCCCCTAATTGGTGATATGAACAGTAGAACCTATTCGTCCTCTTTAGTGATTCAAATGGTCTCGGTTCGAGAGGTTTAATCTTGCCACTCTCGGAGAGAATTTAGAACATGTTTTCATAGGTGGTCCTAATTGAAGTGTAGGACCTATGGCTTCGTTTAGGTGTTTCAACTACTTGAAGAGAGAATGGTTTCTTCGTAGTTGGTGTTACCTCTTTTTTAACATATTTATTTCGTTCTTGTTCTGTGCGTTCAAGAATTTTTCTACACATGCCTATGAATTTTTCTAATGAATATACGAGGAGCAATATATATTCCTTAGTGAGCGGTTCATTCATGGAGAAGAATGCTTCTTCTTCATCTTCTTCAAGGGCATGAGTTTCTTTGACTGGTTTGATCAAGGATGAAGGATCAACATAATTTTCCTTATCAGAGATGGCTAAGGAATCAGAAAGTGGTGCACTGTTGATACTTGGCTTCTTGCTTGCAGCAGGCACTGGGAGTTTATTGTTGTCGATCAAGTTTTGGATAACTTCCTTTAGCTTCCAGCAATTCTAGGTAAGATGGCCTTGCCTTGATGGTACTTGTAATGTGCATTGGGGTTCCAATTAGCTGTTCTCTTTTTGACTAGTGGATCCCCAAATGGTCCAATAGGAGTTATAATACCTTTCGCATGAAGACAGTCAAATGCAGTGTCATAAGTCATACTAATAGGAGTAAAGTTTCTCCTAAATGGTTTCTTTTGCCCCAGATTGTTCATAGAAAGGACTTCATTTAGATTAAAGGTGATAACATTGTTTGAGTGGGTAGTTTTGGAAGAAGAAGGATTGTCATTCTTCTTTCCTTTCAAGCCACCGTTGGAGTTTGTGTTAGCAGCTTTTTGCTTTGCATGGTCGTCTTTAATATTAATTCCAATGTCATAGACGGCCTTAAAGGTGTTCAATTTGCTTTGATACTTGAGATGTTTAGAATATTTTTCTTGGAGATTCTGTATGAACAATCTCACAGATTCTTTTTCAGTTGGTACCTCAATCATCTTAGCAGAGGTTTCCCTTCACTTATTAAAGAAAGAAGTTAAACCTTCATTCTCTTTTTTTTAAGTACCTCAAGTTCTCTATGATCAATTTCAACTTGAATATTACACTTGGACCTATCAATAAAAGCATTTACAATGGCATCCCAAGTTAAGGTTTTCTCTTTGTCAAGGGAAAAGAACCGTTGTTGGCAAACAGTTTCAAGTGATAAAGTAAACAATGTATGGAAAATTTTCTTATCTACCCCCTTAATATTCATTATTGTCTCAAATACTCTTAAGTGGAAGTAGGGATTGTCTGTTTCCTTGAACTTAGGGATGTCAGTGGCATTTAACTTTTGCGGAAGAAGTTACTTGTCCACTAAGACCCCTTGTGAGCTAACGCCTTGGAATCTATAGTCATTCGATATCTTGCTCAAGCTCTCTTGCATGAGCTCCATTTGTTGTTACCTTACAGGGTCATTAACTTGAAGTACTATATTCTTCATCAATTCGGTTAGGTTGGTTACATCCTTCTTGAGTTCATTAACTTCTTCTTAAGAGGCCATGATTTTCTTAGCTTTTTTTTCCGAGTAATGGGTTTGTCAAAAAGGAGTATCTGAACGAATGTGTTGTCTTTGATTAACCGCCCTTCCTTTCTTAACCAACCGCTGTAAATTTAACCCATTTGTTTGTTTTAATTACTTGACTCAAATTTGACTTTAACTTTATTGATTTAAAAAAAATAAAAAAAAAAACTAAAATAGGGTGTATTTTTTGAAGACCGAGAAAGGGTTTAAACAAGTATGGTTTAATTGGAGAATTAATATCCGACTTACGCCCCTAAAAAGGACGGAAAAAGACGCGCATAAAAGACTCTAGCATGGTGAAAATGTGACATATTATGTGTGTGATTTAATAGTGAATGTGAGTGACATACTTTGACTCCTTTGTGAGACTATGAGACTATGTGCCTAGACTCAATTATGGACTTAACATAAAAACTGCCATTAATAAACTGATTCAACCGTATTAACAAATTGTTTAGACTGACGCGTCGTGAAGACTCGAGCAAAACTACAGGCTGTTGTCAGACAATAGTATTCTCGCCAGATGCTAAGGGCCAGCGCCAGACGACGAGATCGTCGCTTGGCGCTGGCATCTAGCGCGTGGCGCCACAGTCCAAATCTCTACGCCATTAGAGAACATCAATTTGGGATTGTTTCCAGTATTTTTCTCTAAAGGGACAAGCCTAAAAGCCGTACTAAGTCAAGTTTGATTAATTTATTAGACTTTAATCAATTAATAATTAATTAAATTAGTAAAGTCCTTTAGTCATTAATTTATTTATTTAACTCATAGACAAGTCAAACAAACGGTTAGGGAAAATACATAAAATATGCACAACAAAAAATGCACAATTATTCATTGTTCAGGGTAAAAATACCCTAGACATGTGGACCAATCAGAGAGGTCCACGTGTCAAGTCTGGACAGGTAGCCTCAGATACATTAGCAGAAATGTATGCTTTAAGGCCCGATTCTCGAGAAAAGCTGCAATTGTGGCGCAGCCCACCAAACCTAGGTTTGAGTGACCTAGGGAGTGGAACTTTTCCAGAATGACCCTATAAATAGGGAGATATTTCCCCATTTTGGGGACACATTCAATCATTTTATTACATCCATTTTCTCTCTCATCAGAGAAGACCTAATCACGTACTCCGAGTAGATCCCACCTAAATTTCTGCACCTTTTCCTCTTATTCAAGGTCTAACTTGATCTTCGGAGGCGGAGCTCTAACCACCAGAATTCTCCATTGTTTTTGTAGGCACAACTCGAGCCGGACCAGTCTTCGAGCCGTAACTCTCTCGAGGGACAAAAACACCCAAAAAATTTAAACCTTATGTGGGGTGAGTACCTCAAATATGGTTCAAGAGTCTGTACCACTTCCTGATTCTACCAACGAGCAACCGGCTACTCAGCCGGGTAACTCCAATATTCCATAGCCAGAACATCAGCCGAAGGTCTTCACTGACCATGAGGATGATGATGACCAAGTTGAAACGTATATGGCCGAGGATGACTCATTCATTTCCAGATACCTTCATTCTAGAGAACAAATAGAACGACATAAAAGCCAGGCGGGTCCAAGTAGGCCCCCTAGGCGGCCAGAAGGGGAAACCCAGACAGCCAGAGGATCAGGCTCAAGTCACCCGGGAAGAGTTCATGAAATTTATGAACAACTTCAAGGGTGAGATCAAGGATTTGATCAAGAAAGGAAGGGATGGCCTAAGCAAGGGTCAGTCGCCAAGGAAGACTCCTCCAGAGTGGAAAAAGCTAGTCAGGGACAGGCAGCCGACTCCGCATCTATAGGACAAGGCAGCCGGGACCCTTGACTAGTACAAAATTCTTCTACCCCAGAAAAATACAAGAAACCCACGCCGGAGTGAACAGCCGGTGGGTAACAAAAAATCAACTCTTGACGCTCAAGAAATCATCACCCACAGGAGAAGTCAGCAGCTGTTTGAGTTAGCCTCTACCTCGAACTTTTCAGACAACTTCAAGAATACATCGGCAGGGAACGTCCAATCCTTGCATGAGAGCCATACAGGCGGTAATACCGTCCACTCTGGCTCTCAGATGATTGGGAATGCACCGTACATACCGCCCATGGTCTATGGTCTGTATTCTCCTCACTTCATGCAGCCGACCCTCTATTGGGGCCAGGAGCCATACAACAATGTCCAGCCAATGGATTGGAAGCTCCGTCTTCTCCGACTTGGTGAACAACCTTAAGCGTTCACCAGGGAAATAACCAAGGCGGCATAGCTGGCCAAGGTTAAAAACGTGTTGGTAGGCACTTATGATGGTACCTCCAACTCGGAAGATCACCTCATGGAATACACCAACCTCATGTACCTACAGGGGTTGGATGATGCCACATGGTGTCGATGCTTCCTGGCTACATTGACGGGCATCGCCCAACAATGGTTTGACAACTTGCCAGCCGGTTCTATTGATAGCTTCAAGAAGCTTGCCTTCTTGTTTGCTTCCAACTTCTCAATGAATATCCCTGCGAAGAAAACAAGTCTTGACTTGAGCACCATTAATCAGGGAGAGAGAGAAGGGTTACGTCCCTACGTCAGACGGTTCAAGCTGACAAGTATTCAGATTCAGGGACATTATGACGAGGTAGCTTTCACATAAATCTCTAAGGGTCTGAGTGATGAGTGACATTTATGTCACTCTTAGGGTAGTGTTTGTACTTTTCTTTAGCTTGTCTTGAGGTGTTTTGTAGTTGTTTGGTTCAAATAGAGCGTTCATACATGTCTCAATGTGTTTTGGATGAAATCGCGTATATGCTTAAATGCTTCCCTTTATTGCGTGTTTTCCCCGTTGCCTATACCTTATTGCTTTCCTAGGTACTTGTGCTTAGGTATTTGAAGTCTTTAATTGCAAAGAATAGGACAAGTAAGAAAGAGAGTAGAATCAAAGAAGCAAGGTGCGAGGGAGCGCAAAATAAATGTGCGCAAGAGCGCAGCCATAGTGTGCGGGCACAGAGCCCTGTCAGAACCCGCACAGAAGGATGTAAATTTCAAAATCGAGGCAGAGAGATTTGCGTGGAATGTGTGCGACCTGTGCGTGGGCGCACAACCATGGCGCGCGGGCGCCCAACTCAACCAGCAAACCCCACCTACGAACGCGCGTGCGCGCAGCCGCCTTGCGCGGGCGCACAACTACTGTGCACAGGCGCACATCTACCTTGCGCAGGTGTATAGCGAGACCTGTTCATCTTTTTGCGTGTATCTATTTATATTCGAGGCTTGTTTTTGTACGTGACTTCTAGATATTATTAGATCTTTTTCTCTAGTTTTGGGGGAGATTATCTCTCTTATAGTTTGATTAGATAATTTTAGATAGCGAAAGTAGATTGTTGCTCTAGTTTCTCTATTGTATTATGATGAGGGGAAACTAGGTCTTTATCTAATCTTCCCACAGTCAAACTAAATTTATAAACACTTAACAAAACCTAATACGAGTATAGAGGCAAGTCAAGGTTCGAACCCAAAGGAACGGTAATGTTCAAGCACTTTCAATTATGAGCCTAAGCTAGGTCAAAGACGAAAGTAAGAGAGAATACTAACAACTAAAAAAATAAGTAACCAAGGAAATAAAACACTAGGAATGGGGATCAACAGGTAATCATGTCAATTGCAACAACTTGGGAAGAGCATGTCAATCAAAGGTTGTGAGCACTAATGATAAGAGCAATAAATTGGAATCAAAGAGCTATCTCCTAATTGTTAAGCTAGGGTTCACTACGAATAACAAACTAAGAGAATCACAATAAAAACCAATCGATAATTGCAATTCCTAAATCAATTGTTCATGTCATTAGCAATTACAATGCAATCTAGCATAATTCTCAAGGCCTAATTGAATTACACACATGCAAACCTTCATTAATCACTTTAATCTCAACAATCAATCAACATAATTCCCAAATTAATCACAATTAATCAATCATACAAGTTTCACCCAATTCCTAGCCAACAACTACTTAAATATAATCATCTATCAACAATTAACTAAAGAAATCAAGAATCAACAATATATCAAGAACAATTACACTAATCAAGACTCAAACATCAAAATTAAACCAAACAAACATGAAATTAATCAAAGCAATAAGGTGAGATAGAGTTAAGAATTCTCTTTGATAATAGAGAAGGTTTGAACACAATTATCACACTTATATCTTCAATCTCTCAATCACCATTGAAATCCTTCACTTTCTCTGTCTAAAACTACTCCTAATCTACCACTAATCCTCCTTAGAGGATAGAGAAACTATCCTAAACTAAATTACTTCATATATGAAGAATAAAGAAGGTCGTACACTATATATACAAAAGGAGGAAATAAATGATATCGCAAGTAAAACCCAGAAAGCTGATCGGGGTAAGATAGGTTGTTGAGCTACCACCCTAATCAAATTAATCATTTATAATACCTAAACTTACACTAAACTAGTTAGTGGCAAGTTAAAGGTTGAACCCAAAAGGACTAAGTGTATCAATTTGTGCTAGACTACTAGGAAAGCTTGTGAGATAAAGAGAGGTTCAACTAAACACAACTAAGAACAAATAACTAAAACTAGGGAAAGTGCAATTACATCAATACATTCAATAACATCACACAATTAGATGATAATGACCTTGATTAGGAACAATCAACACATTTAACTCACTCTCGCACAATTAAGCATGTTAATTATCCTACTAAACTAATTCACTCTCGTGCAACTAGCCTAACAAAGGTATGAAAGAAATTAGGGCTCTCAACCAACTCACTCTCGCACAATCGATTCATGAAAGCACAATTAATAACATAGAATCAATTAGCTAGAAAGTTTCTAATACATAAAAGTATCATCCATACACAATAATCAAGAAATTATTCCATACTAATCACAAATAATCATTCAATTTATGAACATAACCTTCATCCATTTCCCTAGAACAAAATTTAAGCTAACATAATGAAGAAAGACAAGGAAAACAAGGTAAAATAATAATAAAAACAAGATTAAACAAATAAATTAATTAATCTACTCAAATCAATAAACAAAAAGCAAAAACTAAGAATTAAGCAAGAAATAAAGATGAGAGAAAGTTAGAAAATGCTCATTGAATAGATGAGAAGAAGTTCCACAAAGTTGCTTCTTCAACCTCTCAAAAACTCCATGGAAATCCAAGCTTTCTCTCTCTACACTACTCCTAAACTAACCCTAAGAGAGAGAAATTAAAGGCTAAACTAATCTAATCAATCTAAAATAAAATGTTGATTGAAAGTTGTTAGAAAATAACCCTAAAGAGGGTATTTATAATACAAGCTAAAATAATATAAAATAAATTAAAAAGAAAATAAAACTGAACTAAAACAATTAAAATACTAAACTAAAAACCAAAAAAAACAAAACTAAAAATAAAATAAAATAAAGAAGAAAATGAAAAGGAAAAGGAGAAACCCAAAACCCACTAATTTCCCCCCAAAACCACGAAACAATCAAACCCCCAAATTCCTTTCACTTTCAAATTCCCCTGCTCCAATTCTTTCATCACCAGCAGCAAAAAAATCATCACAATCACCACCGTAAATCAATATCATCATCATATATCTTGGCCGTCCAATTTTCATTAAAAATCACGTGAAAAGCTCGTGATTGACCCACAATTGCGCGCCCGCACAGAAGACGCACAGCAAGTCGCGCAAAGCTACTGCCTAGACTTTGATTTTGGATTCCAATTGCGCGCTTTCAGACAGGGCTGCGTGGCCGTGATGGAGGCTTGAGATGGTGAGTTTGGTTGTTGTGAGTTGCGGGCTATTAGGTGAGTAATTTTATGGTGATTTGGGTGGTTGATTGTCGGTGAAGGGCTGGTGGTTTAATTGGTGTTACGGGGGTCGAATTAAAGGTTGTATTTGCTGGCGGTTTGGTGGCGAAATGGGAGGTGACGGTGGAACAGGGGGTGTGAAATGGTGATTAATTGGTTGTTATGGGTAATTGATTGGGTTGCTGGTGGTGTGAGGATGCGGTGGCTGATTGTGTTGTGTTTGTTGTTGTAGCTGTTGGTGGACGGTGGTTTGGGTGGTTGATTGTGACGGTGGCTGTGGTTGGAAGGTGCGGTTTATGGGAGTAAAGGAATTGGTGGTTTAGGTGGAGAAATGGGAGGTGCGTGGCTGGAGATTGGTGAGTGTGAATTGGAGTCGAATTGAGGTGTGGGATTGGTGGTGGTTGATTGCTGGCGGTTTTGGTGTTGTTGGGCTGATGTTGGTGGTATTGGTTTGGTTGTGGCTGAAAGTGGTGCTGGCAGCAGCAAGAGGAGGGAGCATTGTGCATTTTCCTCGAACCTCGGACCCCGAACACGATTTATACTTGAAACCCGGAATACCTACAACCAAAAACATGAGGGTATTACCACGAAATAAAATAATATAAAGATAAAATAAAATAAAAATAAAATAAGACAAATAAAATAAAATAAGATAAGACAAATAAAGTAAAATAAAAAGCTAAAAATAAATAAATAATAAAATAAAATGAAATAAAAAAAATAAAATAAAACAAACTAGAAACTAAAAGAAAATAAAATAAATAAAACGAGAGAAGCGGGAAATTATTAACTAAAACTACAAAAATAAACTAAAAACTACTAAAATACTCAAAATAAAGATAAAAGACGAGAATAAGCAAATAAAAGAAATAAAGAACAAAATGGGCTAAATTATTGTAAAATAAGCCAGAAAGCGACTCAATAAACACCCTAAAAGTGACATAAAAGCCACTTATCAAACTCCCCCAAGGTAAACTTTTGCTCGTCCTAGAGCAAATTAACATGAAACACGAGAGAAGGAGAATGATTTATTCAAGCAGATCTAAGACACTAAAGGAGACAAGAATGTACACTAACTCACTTTCGTAGGAATCACGGTCAATTTTAGAACTAAAGACAAGCCCTTTAAACCCCTAGATCGCCCTAGAGGACGAGTGTGCTGTCGTGAGGGTGTCCTAAGAGTTTAACCCACAACTCTAAGCAAAAACCAAGGCAGGGCAATAAAAAGAAAAGAAAAAGAAACATTAAAAAAAAAAAAGAAAGAAAACACAAAGCTCATATTTGGACAAGAGATAGGTACAAACACCGATGAATGCAAATCTTTCCAAGTAGACAAATGTATGCACGTTCCAAGATGTCAATGGTTGATTGAAACATAACATATGCTAAGCATAGAGAACTAATGAGGACTCAATCCACCCTAGCCCCAACAGATCGGGCCGCGTTCTCTCTGATAGCTTCAAATCAACCCTTAAGCTAGCTTCTCATGATTCCACGAAGGAACCAGAAAAAAGATAAAGAAATGAAAAACTTTGAGAAGGTAATCCCGACATCTCAACTATGCATACTCTCTCCATAGGTTTGAAGTCTATCTCCCTCCACCGTTCTTTCACCCAACCCCACTAAAGTATAAGGGTCTTTTATTGGGTTGTAGCGTAAGGCTAAGGGTTAAGGCGGGGTAAAAATTTGAAAATTTTGGTAAAATTTCCTAAGTGAAGCAAAAGAGTGGCCTACTCTCAAAAACAAACTCAAGAAGTCACAAAATATCAAACAAAAATACCAATAATGCCATCTCCCCCAAGCTTATTCAACACTAACACAATATATACCAAAAACGAAGTAACACTCCTCCCCCCCCCCCAAGCTTGAACGAAGCATTATCCTCAATGCTTAACTTAGGGAAGAAAACGAAACCTAATTTATATATATATATATATCCTTGCCTTTTTTAACTAAGGACGACTTTTTCGGGGATGCAATTGCTTTATTACACACAATATATACAATTTACTTTCTTACTTGTTCCAAAGAGCATAATACTTTCTCATTTTCATTACAACACAAAACAAACTCTCAAACCAAAATGCTTCACAAACTAAGGGTTAGGGAAACAAAAGGTCATAAGGCTTGCATTATGGCTCATAATAAAGAAAGGGAATAGGCTCAAAGGGTTGGCAAGAGGAACAAATGCAAAATAAAAACAAAATATGTAACAAAACAAAAAGAAGATAAAGAAAAATAAGAAAAGAGTGCCCTTTTCCTCCCCTAGTGTGGCTCGGTCACGTTCTTGGGAGCTAGAGGTCAAAACAAGGATTAAGAAATGCATAGTCAAGGATCCTAAATAGCCGCTCAACAAGGTGATGAAGGCTAGAACAAATGAAGCTCACAAGGGATTATAACCAAATAAATACCAACCAAGGGTTTCAAATCCACTATAGAGAGCAACTCCATCTTACCACATTCCCGTGAACTAAAGCTTCATGGACCCCTAAAAGTTCTTTATCCGACTACCTTAGCATATAGTATCCTAGAGTCAACCAATGACACTCTCAAACCGTACACACATTTACCACTTAGGAAGAAAAACATTCAAGAATGCAATTCCCAAAATAAAATTTCCAAAATAAGAACAAACAAAACACATTTTGCCAAAATTACCTTGAAACTAAACAAAAATCTTTTTGGATTTTTCAAAATAAAAGAAAAGACATGGAAATGCATATACTCAAGTGCATGGCATAAATGAATCAACATCCCACCAAACATGATAGAATACCCTCCCCCAAGCTTGAATGAGACAATATACTCAAACATAAACAAAATAATCCATGGGAGGGGAAAAGAAAGAAATCAATCCAACAAACCAACACATGTCCAACGAGTCACCAACCATTAGAGAAAGAGCTAAGAAAGATATTATCAGATATAGGTGGGTGTAAATACCCGCAAATGACCCAATTTAACCTTTCAAAGACGATTTCCTCTTGAATTGAATCTCGATTTCCATACGCTAGCAAAAATAGGAGTTAAACTTCCTTGTTTCTTGATCCAAACAAATTCATAAGAGTATATCAAGTCATGTACCTAGCAAGAGGCACAGAAACATTTCCATGAGAGAAAATCTAATCTAAAAAGAAGAGAAAATGAAAGCAATAAAAACTCGGGTTACTTCCCGAGAAAGGCTTGTTTAACATCCAAGAGAGACCGCTCTAGTAAATAATATTGCAACGAACGCAAGAGCTTATAAAATGCACTACTACACATTTCATATGATAACAAGTAGGAAAATGACGGGAGGAGGACGTGCAACAAGATTATTGCACGTAAATGAGGAGGAAGATGCCAAAAGAAAGAAGAAAAATCAAAAGAAAAATCAAGAAAATAAGAAGAGAAAGAAGAAGAGAAATAAGGAAAAGGTTAAAAAGGCAAAACCTTCTCAAAATCTTTTGGGTTGCATAATCACCCATTTTCTTAATAATAGGAGGATGAAAAGGAAAAGTCTCATCAAACAAGAGAGGGTCCTCAATAGGCTCTTTGACAAAAGAAGGGAGGAACATGGGATAGTAGGAGATGTCCTCAATGGTCTCACAAAGCCTCACATCACCAATGAGGGCATGAAAATCAATCATAGAATACTCAAAAGAACACTCATGACTCACATCTCCTTCAAACAAAAACTCTCCAATAGAAACAACCTCATCCTCCTCTCTATCACAACGATGAATAACGACTCCCTCAAGATCCTCAAAGCCTAGAGTCTCTAAACCATGCATGAAAGGATAAAGGTTTCTCTAAAACTCATCCCTTTCCCATGAAGCATTGCCAATGAACTCTCTCAAAAGGCTATAATGTCTTGTTACACCTTCAATAAACATACTAGCCATAACCTCAAATGAGTCCAAAGGCTCATGGATAGAAGGGTCACCAACATGCAAGGTAGACTCATCAAGATGGGGAAGGGGGTTGGAATCCTCAAAATCGACATTTTCTTCATTCACAGCTCTTCCACCATCACTCAAGGGACTCTCAATCTCTCTTGATTGCTCAAAATCATCATCATCATCCTCATGGACTCCCTCATTCAAACATGAAGATGGCTCACTCACATCCTCACCATGGGTAGCTCTCAAAGGGGGTGAATGTGGGGAAGGATGACATTCAAGCTCTATTGGGGAATGAAAAGGATCAAAATCCTCTAAAATCCTCTCATCACAAGAAAATCTCCCCTGACCTTCACAACCTTGGCCCACATCATTCTCAAAAACACTCTCACACTCCAAATGAGGTGCCTCACATCCATTTACATCAACCAAAGCACTCATCACTTGGGCAAGCCTCACTTCTCTCAATTTTTGTTCCTCTTGAAGCTCTTGGAGTTGTTGGGTGAGATATTTCATTTGAGAAAGAATTTGGGCATCAATGTTATTGGGTTGTGTTTCATGATCAAAGTCAAATTGCACATCATCAAAATTAGCACAAACCTCATCAAAATGAGCATAAGAGGGAAAGGTGTCACTTTGCATAATTGGATCATCACAAGGCACATAAGAAGTTTCAAGAGAATTCATGCAAAAATTAAAAGAATCTTGACATTGAGATTCTCTATCAAAAGAATCCTTAGCAAGCCATGTGAAGAAATCCCACGCATCATGCACAGACAAATGACAAAATCTACCATTATTCATGTCCTCAACCATTCCCCTAGTATACTCATTCATGTCCCTATAAGCTATACCACAAGCATCATTAAGAGAACACCCATGGTAACTAAGAAAACCATCTAGTCTTTCAAAGTAAGCATAGAAGGGTTCACCATCAAATTGAGGAAAAGATAAGCATGCCATTTTTATACAAAGAACAAATAAGAGCAAATAAAATCAAATAATATACATGAACCTAGCTAATCTAATCAACACAAACTAATGAACGCCTTAGTCCCTGGCAATGGCGCCAAAAATTTGATCGGGGAAAGATAAGTCGTTGAGCTACCACCCTAACCAAATTAATCATTTATAATACCTAAACTTACACTAAACTAGTTAGTGGCAAGTAAAGGGTCGAACCCAAAAGGACTAAGTGTATGAATTTGTGCTAATTAGACTACTAGGAAAGCTTGTGAGATAAAGAGAGGTCAACTAAACACAACTAAGAACAAATAACTAAAACAAGGGAAAGTGGAATCCAATTACATCAATACATTCAATAACATCATACAATTAGATGATAATGACCTTGATTAGGAACAATCAACACATTTAACTCACTCTCGCACAATTAAGCATGTTAATTATCATACTAAACTAATTCACTCTCGTGCAACTAGCCTAGCAAAGGTATGGAAGAAATTAGGGCTCTCAACCAACTCACTCTCGCACAATCGATTGAAAGCACAATTAAGAACATAGAATCAACTAGCTAGAAATATTCTAATACATAAAATCATCATCCATACACAATAATCAAGAAACAATTCCATACTAATCACAATCCATCATTCAATTTATTAACATAACCTTCATCCATTTCCCTAGAACAAAATTTAAGCTAACATAATGAAGAAAGACAAGGAAAATAAGGTAAAATAAGAATAAAAACAAGATTAAACAAATAAACTAATTAATCTACTCAAATCAATAAACAAAAAGCAAAAACTAAGAATTGAGCAAGAAATAAAGATGAGAGAAAGTTAGAAAATGCTCATTGAATAGATGAGAAGAAGTTCCACAAACTTTCTTCTTCAACCTCTCAAAAACTCCATGGAAATCCAAGCATTCTCTCTCTACACTACTCCTAAATTAACCCTAAGAGAGAGAAAGTAAAGGCTAAACTAATCTAATCTATCTAAAATAAAATGTTGATTGAAAGTTCTTAGAAAATAACCCTAAAGAAGGTATTTATAATACAAGCTTAAATAATATAAAAGAAATTAAAAAGAAAACAAAACTAAACTAAAAAAAAAAAAAAAAAAAAAAAAAAAAAAAAAAAAAAAAAAAAAAAAAAACTAAACTAAAAATAAAATAAAATAAAAAGGAAAATGAAAAGGAAAAAGAAAAAGAAAAACCCAAAACCCACTAATTTCCCCCCAAAACCACGAAACAATCAGACCCCCAAACTCCATTCACTTTCAAATTCCCCTGTTCCAATTCTTTCATCACCAGCAGCAAAAAAAATTATCACAATCACCACCGTAAATCAACATCATCATCATCTATCGTGGCCGTCCAATTTTCATTAAAAATCACGTGAAAAGCTCGTGATTGACCCACAATTGCGCTCCCGCACAGAAGACGCACATCAAGTCGCGCAAAGCTACTACCTCGACTCTGATTTTGGATTCCAATTGCGCGCTTTCTGACAGGGCTGCGTGGCCGCGGTGGAGGCTTGATATGGTGAGTTTGGGTGTTGTGAGTTGCGCGGCTATTAGGTGAGTAATTTGGTGGTGATTTGGGTGGTTGATTGTGGGTGAAGGGCTAGTGGTTTAAAAGGTGTTGCAGGAGTCGAATTAAAGGTTGTAATTGCTGGCGGTTTGGTGGCGAAATGGGAGGTGACGGTGGAACAGGGGGTGTGAAATGGTGATTAATTGGTTGTTATGGGTAATTAATTGGGTTGCTGGTGGTGTGAGGATGCGGTAACTGATGGTGTTCTTTTTGTTGTTGTAGCTGTTGGTGGACGATGGTTTGGGTGGTTGATTGTGACGGTGGCTGTGGTTGGAAGGTGCGGTTTATGGGAGCAGGGGAATTGGTGGTTTAGGTGGCAAAATGGGAGGTGTGTGGCTGGAGATTGGTGACTGTGAATTGGAGTCGAATTGAGGTGTGGGATTGGTGGTGGTTGATTGTTGGCGGTTTTGGTGTTGTAGGGATTATGTTGGTGGTGTTGGTTTGGTTGTGGTTGAAAGTGGTGCTGGCAGCAGCAAGAGGAGGGAGCATTGTGCATTTGCCTCGAACCTCGAACCCCGAACACAATTTGAACTTGAAACCTGGAACACCTACAACCAAAAACACGAGGGTATTACCACGAAATAAAATAATATAAAGATAAAATAAAATAAAATAAGATAAAAAAAAAAGATAAGACAAATAAAGTAAAATAAAAAGCTAAAACTAAATTAATAATAAAATGAAATGAAATAAAATAATATAAAATAAAACAAACTAGAAACTAAAAGAAAATAAAATAAATAAAACGAGAGAAGCGGGAAATTATTAACTAAAACTACAAAAATAAACTAAAAACTACTAAAATACTCAAAATAAAGATAAAAGACGAGAATAAGCAAATAAAAGAAATAAAGAACAAAATGGGTTAAATTATTGTAAAATAAGCCGGAAAGCGACCCAATAAACACCCTAAAAGTGACATAAAAGTCACTTATTAAAAGTCGCGCCCGCGGAGAAATCGGCCGAGCCCGCGGGGTGCCTGTTGCTAGGCCTCTCCAAGTTCCCGGTCGACAAATGGGCAGAAATAGATTGCGGAAGCCCCGCGCCCGCGGGTACTGTAACCCACGCCCACGGACAGCCCGCGGTAGATTTGCAGGGCCAAATTTGGAAGGCTGTAACTCACAATATAGGAATTTAATGAAGGCGTGCGACCTATCATTGGAAAGATCTTTAAGTCTAGTTACTAACCCAGCTTGAATCACCTAAACCCGATATTTATAACTCGAGATATGGCTGAAACAATGCACAAAGGTCCTTTTTGATACTTTGCATGCCTTCATTTTCCTTTGTTTCTTGGATTGGGTTGACTTGCGTGCTTGGCTTCCCTAACTTGGCTCCGTTACCTATAATGCACTTGAGCTCCCTCCATGATGATTAAATCCCGGGAAGCTCGACACACCTACAAAACAAGTCAAACAAACGGAGAAGCGAGGGAAATAGCCGAGAAATAAATGAATAAAATAATAAGAAAACCATTAAAGCACTCATTTATCTAAACTAACACACAAACACGCAAATCAAGAGTTATTCCCTAAAAATACGACATAAAAGACTAAAAAAAACATAAAAATACGTAGATAACCTATCCTAATAGTGCCAAAAACGGCACGCATCAAATTCCCCCAAGCTAAATGTTTGCTCGTCCTCGAGCAAAACAAAATCCAAATCAAGGAAAAATGAGGATATTATTCAAGCAAAGAAAGAAATAATAAACTAGATAGGATGAGAATATACACTAACTCACTTTCGTAGGAATCACGGTCAATTTTAGCAAGTAAAGACAAGCCATTTAAAACCCTAGATCGCCCCATAGGACGAGTGATGCTCTTGTAAAGGTTTCCTAAGAGATTAACCTATAAATCTCATATTAATACAAACAAGGAAAAGCATGAAAAAGAAACCAAAATACAAGAAAAGAAAACAAATATTCATGAAAGGACTTTTTCAAATGTATAAGCACAAGTGAATGCAAATCTTTCTAAGCAAGTAAGGGAGTGCACGCTCAAAGATACCTAAGGTTGATTGAAACATAAATATGCTAAGAATAGGAACTATTTATCACAATCCACTTTTATCCCAAACGCTCTTACCGCGTTCCCCCTACTAATATCATATCTCCCCTTAGAGAGCATCTCATAGATTCCGCGAAGGAACCGGAAAATGATCAAATTTTTGGGATACTCGGCATCTGGACTTCGCATCTCCTTTCCTTACGCTATAACCCATGATTCCCTCCACCGAAGAATAACTCAACCTCTAGGTCAAAAGGTCTACCCAAAGGTTGTAACGTAAGGCAAAAAGGGTTAAAGTATGCTAAAATCTAAAATTTGGTGGTTTTCCTAATTAGGGAAGCAAAGGGTGATCAAACGTCAACACCATAATCAAGTAAGCACCAACACCCCCAAGCTTATTCAAAGCTAAGATCACAAATATATACACAAAAATCGTGAGAACGCTGCCCCCAAGCTTAAATGGAGCATTGTCCTCAATACTAAAAAGGGGAGAATACTCACATCCAAATATTTTTGCCTTTTTTTAATTTTTCACTTTTTTTTCTTTTTCTTGTTTAATAGTGCTTGGTCCTCGCCTCTTTTAACTTTGGACGGCTTTTTCAACTTTGCACTTGCTATGTCCTTTCCTTTTTTTTCTTTTGGACAGCCTTTTCATTTATTCACTTGCCATTATTCACAAAATATACACAAAACACGATCTTGCTTTCATTTTGAACCAATAACCAAACTTATATACCTCAATCTCCAAAATATGACCATTTGCTTCACAAAAACCAAAGATGAAAACGAAAATGAAACAAAAGGCTCAAGATCTAAAGATGTGGTTTGAAAAGAAAGGAAAAAGGCTAAAAGGGATAGCAAGTAAGAAAATGTATCCCTAAACCCAAAAATAAATATAAGGAAACTATCCTAGAAGAAAGGGAAAATACCTCCCCGAAAAGATGCCTTTGTCCTCCCTAGGTGGTTCGGTCTCGATCTTAGTAATCATACGTTAAGATTCTATATTAGGTTTGTGAAAGTCAAGGATCCAAGCCGCTCATGCAAGAATATGTTGAAAGCTTGAAATAGTATGAATCTCACATGGTTATAGCAGAAACTCACTAAGTTTGTCAAATCGAAGATAGGAGCAACTACCAAACATGCCACAAACAAGTAGAATCTGGCTTCATGACCCCCCTAGTTCTAGACAACTACCTTAGCATGCTTTATCCTAGAATCAACCAAGCATACTCTCAAACCCTGCACACCGTTACCATTTAAGAAGAAAAGCATTCAATTATACAAGTCCAAAAGTATTATGTCCAAAGCAAGAACAAAACAAAACAAATTGCAAATTTGCCTTGATAGAAACAAAAATCTTTTTGGAGTTTTTTAAAATATGAGAACATGGAAAAGCATATACAAAGGTGCATGACATATATAAATCACATCCCACCAAACATGATAGAATACCACTCCCTAATGTGATTTATATGCTCAATCATATGGCATAGAAACCATGGGAGGGGGAAACAAGGAGATAAATCCAACAAACTAACATATGTCCAACGAGTCATCGTCCACTAGAGAAAGAACAAGGAAGGATATTACCGGATATTAGTTGGGTGTAAATATCCGCAAATGACCCAATTTTAACCTTTCAAAGCTAACAACCTCTAATATTGAATCTTGCCTTCTATATGCTAGCAAATGTGGTGCCAATCTTCCTTGATTCTTTATCAGAATAGAATCACTAATGTATATCATGTCATGTACCTAGAAAAAGGCACACAAACATTTCCATGAGAGAAAATCTATTCTAAAAAGAAAAGAAAATGAAAGCAATAATACATGGGTTACTTCCCGAGAAAGGCTTGCTTAGGGTCTAAGCTTGACCGCTCTAGAAAATAATAATTCAACGCACGCAAGAGGTTGTCAAATACACTACTAAACATTTTGTAGGAGAAAAGGTAGGAAAATGATGGGAAGAGTACGTGCAACAAGGATAGCAGATGAATCATATTTATATAAGGTTCTTAGGCACGTTTATGTTAGTTTTCATACCTTTTTCTTAGTTTTTTTGGTCGATTTTAGGGTCATATTTGCATAAGTCATTCTATATCGCTCTATTACGCTCTGTTTTTGTATTTCTTAATGTTTCACGTGATTTCGTAGTCATTTGGACGCTTTCGAAGTATTTGGAGATGATTCAAATGATACTTGAATGGAAATAGATGGATCGAGTTCATTGATCGGGGGATTTATGCTTGTGGATGTTGTCTCTAAGGATTATATTCATGGGAATTGAAAATAGCATCCACAAGGATTGATATGCACTTTTCGGAATTGAATTTGAGTTAGGAACAAAGGAAAACGAAGGCTTGCAAAGTATAAAAAAGGACCTTTGTGCATTGTTTCAGCCATATCTCGTGTTCTACAGATCGGATTGAGGTGATTCGAGTTGGGTTGGAAACTAGACTTGAAGAGCTTTCCAATAATTGGTAGCATGCCTTCATTCTATTCCTGTATTGTGAGTTACAGCCTTCCGAATTCGGTCCTGCAAATCTGCCAGCAAGCGCTCAGCCATCGGGCGATGGTTTAGCCGCACAAACAACCCTTCGAATCTTCCTAGCCCGATGGAAATCCATCGGCCGATGGTCTTCGTCGCAGCCCTTAATCACTCTACCATCGGCCATCCATCGGGCGATGGGTCTGGCGCGAGGGAAACTTGTTTTCCGTCGATCGTAATTCTCGCGACCAATTAAAAGATGACCTTTGTTACTTTTATTTCATTATTTTATTTTTATCTATTTTATTTTTATTTAGGATTAGGTTTTAATATAAATACTTGAGAGGATTTTATTTTCCTCTTTATGCTTTTATTTTCTAGATTAAACGCTTCATAGTTTTTTTTTTACTCTCTATTGTTGAACCCTAGCTTTTCATTCTCCATTAATTCAATCATTGAGGTATTTTCATTAAATCTTTTGTTCTTTATTTATTTTAATAATTATGAATTCAAGTTTAATTATCTGTTTTGTTTTGTTTATTTCAGTTATGTGTGAGTAGTCGTTTTCTAGGGATTAAGTGAGGGAAGCCAAGTTTATACCATGATTATTTGTGCTTATTTATTCATAAATTTATGAATTAGGGTTTGAATAATTCCAATTGATTTGTGCTTTATTGTTTGATTCATGTAATTGGCCAATTCATGAGTTAATTATTTAGCTAATAAAAATAAGAATTGAAAGATCATATTTTTAGAGGCTTAATTACAATTGGCGAATTTGATTATGTTAGCGACCGAACTACATATGTTAATTCGTAAGTGTTAATTCCCGACCGTAGGATTAACAAGTGCTTTTATTATTCGACCTAGTTTGTTTATTAATGGATTGTTTGCATTTCTTTGTTTGGTATAAGCATGGTGGACCGAACGTATGCCCTAGACTTTAATTTATCTAGGAACACCCTTATTTTCATTATTGTCATTCTTTAGTAAATTAATCATCAAACCTGTATTTGCTAAGTCTCTGCTAACAACAGACACCGTGCACTTGCGGTATAACTTTTTATTCATCAAGTTTTTTGGCGCAGTTGCCGGGGAGACGGCTAGATTCTATTAGTTTTAGTTTGATTGTTGGAACTGTTTCTATTGTCCCATTGGAACTTCTAGTTTCAATTTGGACATTCTTATTGTTTTCTTTTCTTTTTGTTTATGCCTAGGTCAAAACGAACAGGTGATTTGATCCCTATGGATCCGGACTTGGACAAGACCCTTAGGCAACTCAAAATACAAGGAAAAGGGAAGTAGAAAAGGACCCACTCACAGAAGAGCTCTACAACACAGTCTGACACACGCAAAGAGATGACTGATAATAGGTCTCTTAATTCTTACGGAGTACCATCCCAAGATGGCATTCCAACGGGTCTTAAAATGCTAGCAGTCACTGCAGAGAACTTCGAAATCAAACCCGCATTGCTCAGTATGGTCCAACAAAATCAATTTAGTGGTCATCCTAGTGACGAGCCAATTAATCACTTGCAGCGATTTCAACAATTATGCTCCACTATTCATCATAAAGGAGTCACTCAAGATCAATTGAAGGTGATGTTGTTCGGATTTTCCCTTCGCGATAGACTCAAAAGTGGTTGAACACTGTCGAGGAGACGGAGTGGAGCAGGATTTCTCAAGCATTCCTCAAAGAATATTTCCCCCCTGAAAAAACTGAAAAGATTCGACATCAAATATCAACATTTTCTCAAGAGTCGGGGGAATCTCTTAGGGAAGCAAGGGATAGATTCTTAGATCTTCAACGATCATGCCCGCATCACAATTTTGAGAAGTGGAATCTTGTTCGTATTTTCTATAACGGACTAGAACCCGAGACTAAATGTATTGTTGATTCTGCCGCAGGTGGTGTTTTCCTTGGCAAGACAATCGAGGAAGGGTATGATTTTCTTGCAAATCTTGCATCCAACCACTTCTCATCTCCAAGAACGCTACCAAAGAAAGGGAAGATGGAAGTTGAAGCCTATTCACTCATGACATCTCAAATGGCTCAATTAACTGCAAAGATTGATGCATTTCAGGCCACTCAAGAATCTTCTCTTTTGTTTGTTAATGCTATGTCTTCTCAACCTTCGCAAACTAATTTTTTTTTTTGAATTGTGTGGTATACAGGGTCATTTTGGATATCAATGTGCACATAATTCTCAAGACACCAATCAGATGGAGCAGGTGAATGCCTTTCAACAAAGGAAACCAAATGATCCATATTCTAACACATTTAATCCAGGTTGGAGGAATCATCCATACCTTTCAGACAAAAGCAATAATGTTAAAAATCCTCAACCTCAGCAACAACGGGCGAAACCTCAGCAACTGTAGTCACAACCTCAGAACCCTCAACCTCAACAATATGTTGCAAGGCCTCCACAACATCAACAAGGGGCCTCTCATCATCCTCCCATGAGAACCATGAAGCAAAACACTGAAGATAGCATCAAGGAGTTTAAAAACACAACAAAGCATTTGGAGAACCAACTTGCAGAAGTCGCAGGTACCAATATCCAAAGGCAACCTGACCACTTACCGGGACAACCTGTCCCGAAGGAGACTGCCAATGCTATCACTACTCGTAGTGGTGTTAGTTATGAAGGGCCACAAATGCCTACTAATGATGAAAATCTTGAGAAGGAGAATAGTGAGGTTGTAGAGAAGGCCTTGGATGATGTTCCCACCCCAAAAGATGGGAAAGCTAAAGCAAATGATGCTGAGAAAGAGAAAAAGAAAGGTTCTGAGCCTCCACGTTTTGAGCCAAAGCTATTATTTCTACATCGGATGCAAAAGAACAAGGTAGATCAACAATTTCGTAAGTTCTTGACTATGGTCAAGAACCTCGAGGTAACTGTTCCTTTTACTAATTTGGTCTCTCAAGTTTCAATGTATGCAAAATTTATAAAGGAAATGATTACTAAAAAGAAAGAATTTGGTGGTGTAGAAACAGTCGCTCTAACTGCAGAGTGTAGTGCTATACTGCAAAAGAAATCCCCACCTAAGCTTAAGGACCCTGGTAGTTTTTCCATCCCATGTCATCTTTGCATTATTCATTCATAAAGCTTTATGTGACTTAGGTGCTAGTGTGTCTGTTATGCCTCTTTCTGTTTGTAACAGGTTGAAATTGGGAGCTTTAAAATGTACACAAATCACTTTGCAAATGGCGGATGGTTCTATAAAATACCCTTTAGGTGTTTTGGAGGATGTCCCCGTTCGGGTTGGGAAATTTTTCATCCCTGTTGACTTTGTAGTTTTGGATATGGAGGAGGATAGTAATATCCCGATCATTTTAGGTAGACCTTTCTTGTGTACTGCAGGTGCTGTTATTGATGTAAAGTCTGGATCCCTTACTTTGTCTGTTGGTGATGATACAATGACTTTTAATCTAATCAACGCGATGAAGTCGCCTATGCTTGAGAATACTTGTTGCAGGATTGATGTACTTGATGAGATTGTGAGAGATGATACGCCTTGTGAGTTAGCTAATGATCCATTAGAAGTTGTTCTCACCCTGGAGGTCTCTGAAGGAGAAGGAAATGCAGAGATTGATTCCTTGATTCGTGACTTGGATGCCCCTAACACTAAGGGGTTTGAGGTAATGGAAACTATTTGTTCTACTTCTGAGTCACAAGTAAAAAAGGTAGAGTTAAAACCTTTGCCTCCTCATCTTAAATATGCATTTCTTGATGATAATGAGGAATGCCCTGTAATTGGTAGTGCTAAACTCGATGATAGCCAAGTTTCTAAGCTTTTGACTGTGCTTTGCATGCATAAAAAGACAATCGGGTATAGCATTGATGATCTTACAGGGATAAGTACTAATTTTTGTATGCATAGAATCAATTTTGAAGAGAATCATCGCCCTTGCATCCAACCACAACGTCGATTGAATCCTAATATGCAAGAGGTGGTGAAGAAAGAGGTAATGAAACTTCTTGACGCGGGCATCATCTACCCCATCTCAGATTCTATGTGGGTGAGTCCGGTACAAGTCGTTCCTAAGAAAGGGGGGACAACTGTGTATCTATTATTGTCCTACTCGTGTTGTCACAGGTTAGCGTATGTGTATCTATTATTGCAGGTTGAATACAACCACCTTGAAAGATCACTTCCCCTTACCTTTTATAGATCAAATGCTTGAAAGATTAGCAAAACATAGTTTTTTCTGTTATTTGGATGGATATTCAGGTTTCTTTCAGATTCCCATTCATCCGGAAGATCATGAAAAGACAACGTTCACATGCCCCTATGGTACATTTGCTTATTGCAGAATGCCATTTGGGTTGTGTAACGCCCCTGCGAAGTTTCAAAGGTGTATGATGGCCATTTTCTCTGATTTTATTGAGAACATCATGGAGGTATTTATGGATTATTTCAGTGTTTATGGTTCTGATTTTGATATGTGCTTGCATAATCTTTCTAAGGTGCTTAAACTTTGTACTGACGCCAATTTGGTCTTGAATTGGGAAAAGTGCCACTTCATGGTCAATGAAGTAGTGGTACTAGGTCATCTTATTTCTGATCGTGGCATCCAAGTTTACAAAGCAAAAATTGAGGTGATTTAGAAACTTCCCTCTCTCCCGTGAATGTCAAGGGAGTGAGAAGTTTTCTTGGTCATGCAGGGTTTTATCGCTGATTTATAAAAGATTTATCGAAAATAGCGAAACCCCTCACTCAATTATTGCTTAAGGATGCCACATTTGAGTTTACTAATGCTTGTATGGAGTCTTTTAATAGGATGAAGGAGGCATTGATAACTGCTCCTATCATACAACCTCCGGATTGGGATTTGCCATTCGAGATCATGTGTGATGCGAGTGACTATGCTGTGGGAGCCGTGCTTGGACAACGAAAGAGCAAGGTTCTGCGTGCCATTCACTATGCTAGTAAAACCTTGGATGAGGCTCAGATAAATTATTCCACCACTGAGAAAGAGCTCCTAGCTATTGTGTATGCTCTTGACAAGTTTCGAACTTACCTCATTGGTTTGAAAGTAATTGTCCACGCTGACCATGTCGCTCTAAAGTATCTCCTAGCAAAGAAAAAGGCTAACCGAGGCTTATTCGATGGATTTTGCTCTTGCAAGAGTTCGATTTAGAGATTCGAGATAAAAAGGGTGTCGAGAATGTTGTTGGGATCACCTCTCTCGATTAAGATTTCAGTCTACTTTAGATAGCCCTATAAATGACTCTTTCCCCAATAATCATTTATTCTCTATTTCTTCTTTATCTCCATGGTATGCTGAATATGCTAATTTTTGTGTAGGTGGTTTACATCATCCGGATCTGATTTACTAACAACGCAAGAAGTTCTACCATGATGCTAAGCGGTACTTTTGGGACGACCCTCATTTGTATCGAAACTGCGCTGATGGAATGTTTCAGAGATGTGTAGCGGATTGGGATACCCATGCTATCCTTCATCATTGCCATAATCTACCTTCTAGTGGACATCTTGGTTCTACTGCAACTACCTATCGAGTGCTTCAATGTGGTTTCTATTGGCCCTCATTATTCAAGGATGCTCGTGCTTTTTGCAGTTCATGTGATGAGTGCCAAAGAACGGGAAATATATCAAAGAGGAAAAAGATGCCACAAAATGGGATTCTTGAGGTTGAGCCTTTTGATGTCTGGGGCATTTATTTTATGGGACCATTTCCCTCTTCTTGTTGGAATCGATACATTTTGGTTGCCGTCGACTATGTCTCCAAGTGGGTCGAAGCTATTGCGTCGCCTACTAATGGTTCGAAGGTCGTTATGAAGTTATTCAAAAAGATCATCTTTCCGCGCTTCGGAGTCCCAAGAGTTGTCATCAGTGATGGTGGTTCTCATTTCCATCAACGACTTTTCAAGTCTCTTCTTAAGAAACATGGAGTTACTCACAAGGTTGGTTTGCCTATCATCCTCAAACGAGCGACCAAGTTGAGGTATCTAATCGACAAATCAAGAGAATCCTTGAAAAGGTAGTCAACAAATCCCGCAAAGATTGGTCATTGAAATTGGATGATACATTATGGGCATTGAGAACGGCTTACAAGACTCCGTTAGGGACAACTCCATATCGGTTGGTGTATGGCAAAGCTTGTCATTTACCAGTTGAAATGGAATACCTTTTACAATGGGCCGTCAAGGAGATTAATTTGGATCTAGAGAAGGCCGGTGAAGCGAGACTTCTTCAATTGAACGAGCTAGATGAGATTCGGCTCGATGCTTACAAAAATCATAGGCTGTACAAGGAGCAAACGAAGAAGTTTCACGATAAGATGATAAAAAAACGAGAGTTCAATAATGGTGACAATGTGTTGCTTTATACCCCAAGACTTTGACTTTTTCTTGAAAAACTTAATTCTAGATGGTCCGGGCCTTTCAGAGTCACTGATGTCAAAGCATATGGAGCCATAGAGGTTGCTAGCGAAAATGGCACGAAATTCAAGGTAAATGGACAACATTTAAAGCTATATACCGAGGGTGCTTTCATCGGAAAATTGGAGACGACATATCTCTCTGATTCACCAGTTGATGCTTGATACTAAGGTAAGAAGTCGAGCTCACGACTCTAAATGAGCGCTTATCGGAAGGCAACCCGATTTCCTAATTCTTCTTTACTTTGATTTTTTTTAGTTTTGTTTTTTCCTTTTATTTTTAGTTTCGTTTCCTTTCCTTTTTGTTTTTAGCTTTTCTTTCTTTATTATCTCCATTTTTATTTTTTTTCTATTCATTTATTTATTTATTTATGCTATTGTTCTAGTTTTTTTTTTGTGCTAGTTTCGTTTCCTTTTTTTGTTTTGTTATTGTTTTACTTCACCAACTCTATTAACGTTGTTTGTTTTTTTGTTATTTTTAGTGAAGGTATATATTTTAATTTTATTTTCATTTATAAAAAAAAGAAAAACAAAAGGAAGTAGAGGCAGCCAGCACCAGGCACCAGCCCGTACAGCTAGCGGCAGGCCAGTGCCCGCTGGGCCGAGCCCCCACCAGCAGCCCAACGTTCTGCCTGGGCCGCTGGAATTCCAGCGCCCGCTGGTTCTGGCGTCCAAGCACCTACACGCATCCAAAAAAACCAGAAAAAAAAAAGAAGAAGAAAGTTCCCAGCCTACACGAATCCCAAGATACCCCACCCCCTTCTCTCTCCACCTCTCCGCCACCCCACAGCCGTGCACCGCCGCCTGCATCACCAGCACCCCACCAACGCCCCACTGGCGCTGCTCCGAGACACCAGTCAGCCACCCTCCATGAAAAAAAACAAAAAGAAGAACCCTAATATTTATCAAAGTTAGGGCTTTTGATTTTCTTGTTCAATTGGGAGAATTGGTTGAAATTGCAATTTAATTGGTATTTGATTTGAGGTAACCAACAACAATATTATTTTAATTGCAAAAAGCATAGGGGCATTATTTTCAATTTTTCATCCAACTTCTCTTCTTGAATAGTTTACATTCATATAAAAATTGAAAATTTCGCCTCTTATATATTAATATTGGCATGTTGATTGAATTTGTGGTGATTAATTTTGATTGAATATTGATATTTTGTTGGTGGTTTATTGGAATTGATCCTACTTTGGATTACTAGTGTTGGTTGGAGTATTTTGTGCTTATTGCTATTTGATTCTGACATTAAATCATGAGAACCAGAAAAACCACTAGTTCTCACCAAAAGTCCACTACATCTCCACTTGCACCACTAAGATCCACTCCCACAAAGGGAAACCCACCTCGAAAAGCAAGGGCCTCACCTTCAAAGAAGCATCCCAAACTACAACATAAATCCCCTCCAAACACTTGTCATACCAACCAACCTTCCACCTCTCACCCTTCCTGAAGTTTGAGTAAAGGCCTTAGTTTTTCACTTTAAGACCGAAAAATCAAACCAACACTATGTTATTCACAAGACGATGGTAAGAAGCTTGGGGTTGACGATTGTTTGCAAGAAATAGGTCGAAGGTGTGGTTGGTCAAAAGTTCTTAATTTGAAGGAAGAGGTTTATCCGGATTTGGTTATTGAGTTTCTTACTTATTTAGTAGTGTCTATTAATGGCGACATATCTTTTTCTCTTGATGAAGTGCCTCGTATTCTACATCGCTTGCTTCTACAAGTGTTCTTACCTAAAACAAAGATGGGACAAATTGGTACAAGTGATTTCAAGATGCTTTGGTGGTTCTTACATGTTGATCGAGATAGGATGGGTCAATTAGATTTCGGAAATTTCCTCATTGCTGCATTTCTTGTGGAGAAAAACAAGCCGAAATGGCCTTTCACTATGGGAAGCTTTGTAACCGTCTTTGCTACGCATCTACGGATTGATTTGTCTTACTCTAAAAAGTTGAACTCATATGCACTCCTTGATACTGTGAGAATGGAAAGATATGGATGGTTGTTGTTACCAAAGATCAAAACTATTATCCAAACTGGTGTGCATTCTACAAAGCAAGGATCTTCTTCGGCCCCTCCGCCTTTTGTTGGTGACAATTCACAGATCTCTCATACTCCTTCTCGTGGTACTAGTCCATCCCACCCTTTTTGTCATAGTTTCAGTTTCGAGGGGTCTAGCAGCGATTTAATCACTATAGAGATGTTCAAGCAGTTCTTGGCTAACATTGGTACGTTTGCTCAGGAGGTTATCAATTATTTCGGCAATTTGGAGCAACGGTTTCAGGCCTTGAATTCAGAGGTTGTTTCTCTACGTCAGCAGATAGTAGCTTCTGGCATCAGCGCTACATCTAATGACACTACAGTAGACACCTCTTCTGTCGACGAGGTTCCTGCTGAGTGAGCTTTTCTTTCTCGTCTCTCTCTCTTGTATTTATTTTGCCACAGTGAGGACACTATGTGTCATTCTAGCTTGGGGGAGGGATATCTATCTTTTAATGCTTTCATAGTGTAGTTTTATTGCTTTCTATAGGTGTTGCATGGTTTGTACCGTCTATTAGGGATGGGAGTTTACGTGCAATGAAAAAAATGTATTGCTTTCTTTGTTGAGTTCTGTTTTCGAATAATGCATTCTTGTGACTATTTTCCATTTGTTTGACTTCGAATCGTGTGCGGATTAGATTAGAATCTCTTGAGCTTCTTCTCATCATAGCTAAGATTTTGAAATTTGGTCGGTGTGCTTTATACGTTGATAATTGCGTAGCAATGTAGCCTGCGACTTATTGGTTTGTGGAAAGATATTTTGCTCTTTTTGAGTCTAGCTAGTCGATATTTTTGTAGACCCCAAGCCATGTGACTTTTCGAAACCTGATTGATTGACTGTCACATTTATAACAGTCTAAATTTTTGTATGTGTGATAGTTCCTGGTGCAACTCTGATATTGATTTTGCCTAGAGACTCGTAGTAATTTGGTTGTGTTGATTGCATGATTGAAATAATAAAGGTCTTTCTTTTTCTCAATTTGAGCCTCCAAAAGTTATTTTTGTACATTTACTCCTTAATTGTTACCCATGTTGAGCTTTACCCTTCATTGAATTAGCCATATTACAAGCCTTCGGCCTAAATTGGTTACTATTCCCGAGCCTAGCTTGGGGGAGTGGTCTATCTTGTGATTTGTGAATTTTCATTTGGCTAAATATTTGTTTCGTGGTGCAATAAAGGAGATTTTTAATGGAAGCTCAAGGTTTTTTCAAAAAAAAAAAAAAAAACTGAAAAAAAATGAAAAAAAAGTAATAAAAAATTTGAAGGGGTGAAAACAAAAAGATTAAATAAATAAATAAGGGTTGAAGAAGGAAGGGAAGAAGAGAAAATCAAATCACTTTGTTTTATAGTGATTTTCGTCTTGGTTTTATTGTGTATGGAGAGGCTAGATGCTAAACGGGGTTATCTTCGTCATGCATTAGGTTTTGTTGTTATTATAAACTATTATTACCACTCTCTCAGGTAGTTCAACTCTCACATCTCCCAAAATTTTAATCCTACCTTTCACCCTAGCTCCATTAGAACCCTCATAAAGACCTTTTGATCTTCGTGCATAACTTATGATTAAGTGAATTGAATTTTGAGTCAAAGTTAAAGAGTAATTGTTGCATTCCGAGTCGACATGGTATAGGTTGAGTGTTTGTTATAACCCTAAGCTGGTACGGCACCTCTAGTGCTCAACTTGAAAGGAATGGTGTCCTTCGAACAAGTGTATTATTATGATAGCGGGTTCAGAATTGTTAGAAAGCTAATATATTCAGTAAGGTCAAGTGATCGGAATGCTTGGGTGGAGGCCGCTTCCGATCAGTAATATTAATATAATTAATTTTACAAATTAATCTTAACTGAACCCTTCGGGTCACACACAAGCAAAATATATGAACCGACTCGACGAATTAATTCGGAAGAAATTAATTCGTCGCCCGAGTGTTAAATATTTAGACGTCGGTAATTCGAGCTTGGAGCGTCGAAACCGATCGTCGCAAGTCGACTAAAAAATAATAAAAAGACGAGACGCGCAAACTAATAATAAATTGACCATATTCCCAAAATACCCCTAGCATCAGAGTGCCCCGAGCATCTGAATGCTAGGGGCAAAAATGTCCAAGCATAGGTGGCTAGCAAGCGCACCAAGCCGAGCCTAGCATGGCTGGCTAGGTGCGTGCTAGCGCACCGTGCTAGCATCCACGCACAACAACAGCTAGCAGCCGCGTGCACTAGCAGCCACGCTCAGCAGCAAGCCCGCACCAAGTGTGTGGCTTGCGCGCACAGCAGCAACCGGTATCTTGGTGCGGGTCTAGGCTCGGGCTGGGCTCGTGGATGGCCCATAGGGCCGGTCACTATGGGGAAGCTTGAGGAATATGGGAGCAAGTGGGTAAGGACATGTGGCACAAGGAGAGTATTGAGTGGGGAGCAAGTACGGTCCCTTACTCTCCATGTGGTCCTCACCAACCCATTTCTCATGGTAATGCCACTTGTAGATTTATTATTAGTTTGCAATTTTAATTTAATTTAGCATTAAATTAATTTGTAGAATTTCACGATCCCACATTGATGGGAAAGAAATACCAACCTTGGGATTTTGAGTAAAGTGATTGAGTAGGAGTTAGAAAGAACATTCCATATTTTGGAAAAACTCTTAAACTCCATTAACACTTGGGTTTTGATCGGACCTTGCTAACTCCATGGTAGCGGACCTAAAAGTTCGTGTTCGTCCTTTGTGGGTGGATACCGTTGGAGGCACGACATTTGCGGTGCTCAAGGATTTCAAGTAAGAGCCCGTTTTGAGAGGGCGAAGCTCGCTTCAAGGGTATGACTCGTTCTTCCTTTTCTTGTCCTTATTTATTTATGCTTTATGGTTTTATTAATTACGAGTGGTTCCTTGGGTCGGGGTTGTTTCCGCGGTGAGTCGGACTCACCAAACCCCAACACGACTTCAGCAGATCTACCGGAAATCGGCGGAGACTAGCTTGGAAAGAGACTATTTGTGGCCTCTAGATCGGTGAGTTAATTGCACGACTATGAGTGCTACGAGGTTCTATATGTATCCGAGCCAGATTTCAGTTTCGCTAACTTTGGTTTGATATTTTGGTCGAGAGTCGAGTTGATCTTATTATGGTTCCCTGGAAGTCTTGTTTATCTTATTTCTCCGTCTTGAGTCAAGTGTTGCTTAGGGATAAGCAACAGTTTAGCTTGGGGGAATTTGATGAATCATAATAATATAGGGTTCTTAGGCACGTTTATGTTAGTTTTTATACCTTTTTCTTAGTCTTTTTAGTCGATTTTAGGGTCATCTTTGCATAAGTCATTCTATATCGCTCTATTACGCTCCGTTTGTGTATTTCTTAATGTTTCAAGTGATTTCATAGTCATTTGGACGCTTTCGAAGTATTTGGAGATGATTCGAATGATATTTGAATGGAAATAGATGGATCGAGTTCATTGACCGGGGGATTTATGCTCGTGGATGTTGTCTTTTCCGGGGAAATAAATACAAGGATCGATATGCACTTTTCGGAATTGAATTTGAGTTAGGCACAAAGGAAAAAGAAGGCTTGTAAAGTATCATAAAGGACCTTTGTGCATTGTTTCAGCTATATATCAAGTTCTACAGATTGGATTGAGGTGATTTGAGTTGGATTGGAAACTAGACTTGAAGAGCTTTCTAATGATAGGTTGCACGCCTTTATATGATTCCTAATTTGTGAGTTACAGCCTTCATAAATCGGTCTTGCAAATCTGCCAGCAAGCGCCCAGCCATCAGGCGATGGTTTAGCCACACAAACAACCCTTCGAATCTGCCTAGCCCGATGGTCGTCGTCGCAGCCCTTGATCACTCAACCATCAGCCATCCATCGGGCGATGGGTCTGGCGCGCGGGAAAATTGTTTTCTGTCGATCGTAATTCTCGCGACCAATTAAAAGATGACCTTTGTTACTTTTATTTTATCATTTTATTTTTATCTATTTTATTTTTATTTAGGATTAGGTTTTAATATAAATACTTGAGAGGATTTTATTTTCCTATTTATGCTTTTATTTTCTAGATTAAACGCTTCTTAGTTTTTTTTTTTTACTCTCCATTGTTGAACCCTAACTTTTCATTCTCCATTAATTCAATCATTGAGGTATTTTCTTAAATCTTTTGTTCATTATTTATTTTAATAATTATGAATTCAAGTTTAAATATCTCTTTTGTTTTGTTTATTTCAATTATGTGTGAGTAGTCATTTTCTAGGGATGGAAGCCATGTTTATACCATGATTATTTGTGCTTATTCATTCATAAATTTATGAATTGGGGTTTGACTAATTCCAATTGATTTGTGCTATATTGTTTGATTCATGTAATTGCCCAATATCATGAGTTAATTATTTAGCTAATAAAAATTAGAATTGAAAGATCATATTTTTAGAAGCTTAATTACAATTGGCGAATTTGATTATGTTAGCGACCGAACTACATATGTTAATTCGTAAGTGTTAATTCACGACCGTAGGATTAACAAGTGCTTTAATTATTCGACCTAGTTTGTTTATTAATGGATTGTTTGCATTTCTTGGTTTGGTATAAGCATGGTGGACCGAACGTATGTCCTAGACTTTAATTTATCTGGGAACAACATTATTTTCATTATTGTCAATCTTTAGTTAATTAATCATCAAATCACTCTTCGTTTGTCGAAATAGTTTATAATAATTGGGCAAAAACTAATAGAACATGTCTCCCTGTGGGATTTGACCCGTATTTGCTAAGTCTCTGCTAACAACAGACACCGTGCACTTATGTTATAACTTTTTATTCATCAATAGTGCACGCAAATGAGGAGAGAGATGCCAAGAAAAGGAAGAGGAAGAATCATAAGAAAATTCAACAAAATATGAAGAAAAATAAAAAGAAGAACAAGAAGAAAAAGAAGGTAAACTCTCCTTAAAATATTTTTGGGTGGCAACATCACCCTTTTCCTCAATTGGGACAAATGAGCTTCATACAAATTATCATAGACAAAAGGGTCCCCAATAGGCTCATTGACAAAAGAACGGAGGGAAATAGAAGTGTAAGGGACATGGTTGAATCTTCTTGAAAAAGGGGTATGAGAAAAGAGAAAAGGGGTTATGGTCTCACAAATAAACTTTTTCTCACCACCATGCATCAAATCACCAATAAGAGCATGGAAATCAATCATAGAGTCCTCAAAAGAAGAACACTCATGATATCCATCTCCCTCAAACATCCAACCTCCAAGAGGAACAACATAATCCTCTCCATCAAAACTATGAACAACAACTCCCTCAACAACTTTAAAGCCCAAGGTCTCAAAACCATGCATGAAGGGATGCAAATTCATTTCAAACTCATCTCTCTCCCATAAATCATCCTCAATGAACTCATTTAAAAGGCTATGGGTTTTCTTTTGACTCTCAAAGAGAAAATTGGACATAACCTCAAACGAGCCTAGATACTCATGGATAGAAGAATCACAATCATGCACAGAGACTCAACAAGATGGGAAGGAGGGTTAGGATAATTAAATTCAACACTCTCTTGGTTTTCAACTCCTTTGCCATCACTAATATGCTCACCAAAGGGGTCCTCACCCTCTCTTGGTTGCTCAAAATCATCATCATCAACCTCAACACACACATTGGATAGGGATTTTTCACATACAAGCATCAAGGATGACAATTCATTTTCTAACTCTTCTTTTCTTTTCAATTCTTTATTAAAAAGATCTTCACCCTCTCTAATCATCTCCAATTGGCACCTTAAAGTTTCCATCATTTGTCTATATTAAGGCCTAAGATTAGGATTCATCTTTAACTCCCTGAAAGGTTCATCAATTTGGCTATAGGGGACTAGAGACTCATCACAAGAGTTTGGAGAATGAAAAGACAAAGAGGGTTAATCAATAGTAAAAGAAGAGTCACAATCAAGGGTAGGACCATGCACATTAAAATCATGAGCATTTTCGCTAAATAGGGGAGAAGGAGCACAATTAAGCATATGAAATTCGTTATTAAGGGAATGAACTACATCAAAAGAAGACATGGCAAATAATGAAGAAAATTGAAACACACCATTAGCAATAACATTAGCATGCACTTCATAATCATGAACAAAAGGAGAAATAAATTTGAAATCATGTGTTCTAGGTTCACTTAAGGGTTCATGTGACAAATCTTGGGAATTCATGCTAATATTAGAAGAATCAAGACATTGCACATCAATACTAGAATCATGAATACCCCTATTATAAACATCCCTAGCAAACCAAACATAAAAATCCCAAGCATCATCAATTGACAATGCTCTAAATTCATCATTATGCATGCATTCAACTTCATCTCTAGTTTGCTCATTCAAACCAAAATAACAAATCTCACAAGCCTCCCAAAGACTACAACAATTATAGTCTAAAAATCCCTCAAGTCTATTAAAATATTCACAAAAAGGCTCATTGTCAAATTGAGGAAACAAGAAATATGCCATTTTTATAAAAAACAAACAAAAATCAAATAAAATAAAAGTATTTACAAAGACCTAGATTCAAGCAATCAAAAACACTCAAACATAAACACCTTTCCCCGGCAACGGTGCCATTTTGACGAGGGGAAAACTAGGTCGCTATCTTATCTTCCCTCGGTCAAACTAAATTTATAAACACTTAACAAACCCTAATACGAGTATAGAGGCAAGTCAAGGGTCGAACCCAAAGGAACATTAATGTTCTAGCACTTTCAATTATGCGCCTAAGCTAGGTCGAAGACGAAGGTAAGAGAGAATACTAACAACTAACAAAACAAGTAACCAAGGAAATAAAACACTAGTAACGGGGATCAACAAGTAATCATGTCAAGCTATCTCCTAATTGTTAAGCTAGGGTTCACTACGAATAACAAACTTAATCACAATCAAAACCAATCGATAATTGCAATTCCTAAATCAATTGTTCATGTCATTAGCAATTACAATGCAATCTAGCATAATTCTCAAGGCCTAATTGAATTACACACATGCAAACCTTCATTAATCACTTTAATCTCAACAATCAATCAACACAATTCCCAAATTAATCACAATTAATCAATCATACAAGTTTCACCAAATTCCTAGCCAACAACTACTCAGATATAATCATCTATCAACAATTAACTAAAGAAATCAAGAATCAACAATTTATCAAGAACAATTACCCTAATCAAGCATCAATTAAACATAAAAATTAAACCAAACAAAAATGAAATTAAATAAAGCAATAAGGTGAGATAGAGTTAAGAATTCTCATTGATAATAGTGAAGATCTTGAACACAAATATCACACTTGTATCTTCAATATCTCAATCACCATTGAAATCCTTCACTTTCTCTCTCTAAAACTACTCCTAATCTAGAGAGAGGAACTCCTAATCTACCATTAATCCTCCTTAGAGGAGAGAGAAACTATCCTAAACTAAAGTATTTCATATATGAAGAATAAAGAAAGTCGTACACTATATATATAAAAAGAGGAAATAAATGAAATCACAAGTAAAACCTAGAAAGCAGCGCCCGCTGAGAAATCGGTCACCCTCGCGGGGTTACTGCGGTTAGCCCTCTCCAAGTTCCTGGTCGGAAATGGGCGGAAATAGGTTGCGGCAGCCCCGCGCCCGCGGACACCCCGCGGCTGATTTTCAAGGCCAAATTTGGAAGGCTGTAACTTATAATCTAGGAATCTTATGAAGGACTGCCACCTATCATAGAAATCTCTTCAAGTCTAGTTTCCAACTAAACTTGAATCACCTTAATCCGGTCTGTAAAACTCAGGATATGGCTGAAACAATGCACAAAGGTCCTTTATGTTACTTTGCAAGCCTTCATTTTCCTTTGTTTCTTGGATTGGCTTGACTTGCGTGCTTGGCGTCCCTAACTTGGCTCCGTTAAATTCTTTGAATGAACTTGAGCACCCTCCATGATGATTTAATCCCGGGAAGCTCGACACACCTACAAAACAAGTCAAACAAACGGAGAAGCGAGGGAAATTGCCGAGAAATGATTAAAATAATAAGAAAACCATTAAAAGCATGCATTTCTCTAAACTAACACACAAACACGCAAATCAAGCATTATTCCCTAAAAACACGACATAAAATACTAAAAACGAACATAAAAATGCGTAGAAAACCTATCCTAAGAGTGCCAAAAATGGCACGCATCATATTCAACTTTTGGTAAAGATCATTTCAATCAAGAAATTCTTCCAAGTTTTCATCTTTAATCAAGTTCATCTTTAGTAATCTCTAATCCCTTCTTTTAGCTTTATTTATTTTCTTTATTGTTGATATTTTCACTTATCTGTTTAGTTGAACTAGTTGGTATTGTTTTCATTGTACTTAATCATGCTTAGTTTTGTGCTTCTTGTTTTCATGTTTAGTATTGTTATTAAGCTTAATCTCCCTTCCCTAGGCGAATTTCTTAGCTAGGGGAAGGGGGTGGAAAATATGTGTTGATATTGGATGAATGATGATGGTTGGATTGAACTCATGCAATAAATTGACGTAAGACATGATTTTTGATAGCTTGAGATTATTGAGGCACTTTATTTGATGTTTTCTAGTTTAAATGCATGAAAGTGATTTGAACTAGATTAAGATCACCTATATTTAATGATTGCATGAGAATGAGTTATTAAAGTGGAGTTTTATGGATTGGGCTTCTTTATTATGTTGATTTGATTTTTACTTATATGATGCATGAGAATGATCCTTATTAGTATAAACCTTTTTCATTGATTTTCCTAGACTATTGCATGAGAATGAATTGTTTAGGTAGAATATTGTGTTCTTTAGCATGTTCTTCATAATAAGCAATATTGTTCCCCTCTTTCTAGTCATGTTTGACACCCCCGTATCCCTAGCGTCGTTCTCTCTTGATTTTAATCATCATTTTCTTTGCTTATTTGTAGTTTCACTGCTCTTTATTCATAAACCAACAAAAAAATTCCCCTTTTTACTCTTGCATTAGTTAAAATTGATGTTGAATGAGTGAGCTTCGTTAGTGGTTCGACCCTTTCCATGCCTCTATACTTGTAATAGGGTAGTTTAGAAATGTAAATGATTAATTTGATTAGGGTAGTAGACCAATGACCAACTTCATCTTCGATCAAATTTTGGCGTCGTTGTCGGGGAAGCGGCTTGTTTAACATTTATTTTTGCTATTGTTAGAGTCTTTTTACGTGCTTTCCTTTTTGTTTTGCTTGTTTAATCCTACTTGTCATTCCTAATCGTGTGCTTTTCTTGGTTTTGTTCAAAGAGATATGGCAAGACAATAGGATGACCTTCTTTTTAGGAAGTTTGGAAATCCAAAAATCTAAGAGCTCACGAGTGGTATACTTCTCCCGACCACCGAGACTAATTTCATAATCCATCCACAATATTCTAGGATTGTGTGAATTGAGCAATTGTCCGGAGGTGTAAGTGAAGACCTCATTGAGCATTAGGACCGATTCCTTGAGTTGTGTGCAATGATGAAAACAAATGAAGTGAGCCAAGATTACATTCGTCTGCATCTATTTCGGCAATCTCTCATCGGAAGAGCAAAGAAATGGCTCAAGCTTTTGAAGCCCAACTCTCTCAACACATGGAAGGAAGTTGAGAAGGCCTTTCTCTAGAGGTTCATTTCCGATGAGCAAACCGCAAAAATGAGGAGGAAGATAGCTTCCTTTGAGCAAGAACCGGATGAAACTCTTGGGGAAGCATGGGAAAGTTTTAAGGATTTGATTAGAGCATGTCCTCATCATGAATTCAACCGAAATTTGCTTATAAGATTCTTTTATGATTGCTTGGAGCCAATGTCAAGGACCAATCTAGATGCGGGTGCCGGTGGCCAATTAATTAAGATCCCTCAAAGCCAAGTTGAAGCTACAATTGAAGAAGTGGCTACTAGATGTTCTTAGGGAGGCCTAAGAAGATCCCAAGGGAAGCAAGGAGATCTTATGAGTTGGAGAAAGTCGGCTAACTTAAAAAGGCACATAATTGAGCTCTTGAATGAAGATCTTTCCAATTTGAACTCAAGTGTTGGTTTCTGTTCAAAACCTTCACAAATCATTGATTTCTCATGTGATCATTGTGGTTGGACGGATCATGATGCATCCTATTGTAGAGAGTTCAATCTCAAGAATGGTGAAAGTTTTGACTTTGAGGGAAAAATAGTTTGTATCCCAAGCTCAATCCCAACAACTTGAACAACCTCCAAGGCTAGAAAATTCCTACCCCTAAGATGGACCTCTCTTCAATCCACCAACCCAAAACTTTTCCTACCTTTCCAACCAAGTAGAGAACTCTCAAGATCAATATCCCCACCCGACCACACACAAACTCAAATTCTTCAACAACGTTAAATTATCACTTAACAATTCCAAGAGATCAAATCTCACAATGGAGTTGTTGATTCCCAACTAGCCTAAATTTCTTCTCTCCATTTAACCACAAAACTCCCCTTACAATCATCTACTAACCCTTCACAGACTTATCAACCTGAAACTTGCAAGGTGGAAAAGGTCGTAGATGATGTGGTTGAGAAGAAGGTTCAAGAACAAAATGAGGAGTTATTTGATTTTAGTGAACCAAACAAGTTTTAAGGCCTGGTTCCCTTTACTTATAGTCTAGTTGAGAATGTCGTTTTCAAGAGCCATATGCCACTGAACGTATGTAGAGTTGATGTGGTCGATGGTGTGATGGCTAATGAGAGCTTACCTCTACTTGATGATAAGGTGACAATGAGGTATGATGACTTCCTTGAAGTTCCTGCTAAGTTTGAAGGCTCTCTTGAGGATGGTGAGGTTTCCCCTCATAATATTGAGGATTCCAAGCTCGATCCCCCTTTTAGAAGGAAAAGAAAGAAGAGTGAAAAAAGAAGAAGAATCAACAAGAAGAGAAAGAGAAAAAATTTATGAGCCACCATTGGCTCTTGATTCATTCCCTCCTTTCCCTTGTGGCGATCTAAAGCCATGTGCTGAACTCTGTTTCTAGACGCCAAATGTTGGTGCCAGACGACAGCCTTGTCGTCTGGTGTTGGAGTCGGGTCTTCCCTACTCTGCTTTTGCTGTCGCTGTTGCTTGGTTTTGCTCCGAACTTTGAGCTTGGTCGTTTCCTTTCAACCAAATCCACTCAAATCTTTTGTAAATTAAAGCTCTTCATCTCTAATTTACTGATCCATGTAATGTCTAGTATCATATTCGCTGTTTTTTCGTAAAAAATCCGGGAATGTCCTCGCTTGCTGTGATGCACCTGCATTTATATCTTTGATCATAGGGCTTTGCTTATTTTTCTTTAGGGTTAACCTAAGACTTAGTTTTGCTTGACTCATTGACTTGACACAACTTAAGGTATAAACTTGACTCGCTGTGATTGACTCGAGGTTGACTCGACTTGAAGTGAAATGACACGTGTGACTCAACTCGACTCGAAGTGAAATGACACGTGTGACTCATGACCCGTGTGTGCATTGTATTGTGATCGTGTGACTCGAAAATGCAAAAAAGCAAAAAATTTCCATCATTTGTGTAGAGGGTACCAACTTTCTCCCGAAAAAGAAAGACACGAAAAAGAATCGAAGTGTTTGAAGGTGCATGTAGAATGAGCTTAATCCGTTAACGTTGTCTCTCACTATACAAGGATTGTAACATCTTAAACTATCCTAGTTAAATCGATAATGAAAGTATTTAGGTAACTTAGACACAGAGGCTAAGCACTTCATACTTCGAAATGCAATGACAATTATGATTGACGAGTGATGTTGATATGATAAGGCATGCTTCAATGTTATGTTAAGATTTCGTGACAAAGGGTTCCTAAGGGGAGGTATATTTGGTCATGTATCTATGATGTGCTTGATAGTGACACTAAGCTACGCTTCAGGGGCTAAGTGTGTGGGAAGATATTATTTCATGAAGAGTAAATGATGGTGACTCTTAGGCTAGGTAAGCTAATGATGTAGGGATCAAGCCCCCAAGTCTAGCTTTAATTATATAGGGATGAGCATAGGAGATCCCTTGATATGATCATGATGTGTGAATGTGAATGTGAGTGCATGTTTATTACGGCCGCACCTCAATGTGAGGTTGCCTACGTATCCGTTAGGAATCAGGCCGAACGTAGCTCTAGCCGAACCTCGCACAAGTGTGTGCATACCTCAAAAAGGTCTTTTTAAGGGTTGTAATGTGGTTAGGCTAAAGGTAATAGAAAGGGATAAAGGCTCAAGAACCTAGATAAGCCACCAAGGTGTGCAACCTTGCTTTTGAATCTTTATATTTTTATGCTTGAGATTTCTCACTTTTGAGCTATTTCCTTTTTTTTTTTTTTGCTCTCTCTTTTTTTTCGCTTTTGCATATTATTTTTTTTTATTTTTATAAGTGTGGGAAATCCCGATCATGCGGTCTATCACTCACTTGGCATTCATGTTTCTCAAGCACGGTACCGAGCACTCGATAAGAGACGTAATCTGAGACGTGGTTCATATCAAAGACATGTTCATGTCAAAGACATTGGAACACTTGCCCTTTTGTACACTTTTATTATTACTATTATTTTTTATTTTGCTATTTTAGTCACTAAAGCTTTTTGAAGTTGCATAAGTTGCACACCATCCCATCCCAAGGTTAGGTAGATATGGGTTGAAAAATGAAAGGTCTATCGTTAGACGAGGCTCAAAGTGGTTTATCAAAAAAGGATTGCATATTTGAAGGGTGAAAGGTAATATGATGTGTCTACAAGGGATGCCTTAAATCATTGGTATACCTTGTGCTTAGTTTGACATGGATATTGTTTAAAAAAAAATTATTTTTTTTGCAATGCTTTGATCATATGTAAAGAAATAAATGCTCATTTTATTTAAAAAGTGAAGGGTAAAAATCAAAGTCTAAGAAATAAATTCAAGGAGGATGAACGGTGCCTATGCTAGACTTTTTGGGGAAAGGGTTTTAGAAAAAGAAGAAGAAAGCATGAAATCTTGGTGAGATGCTTGCCTTGTGCATTTGTTTCATCATTAACCTTATTTTTTGTTTGTCAATCACATGATTCAAACTCGATTCAACATGCATGGATGGAAGAAGGTAGGAAGAATGAAGGTTGTGATATGGAGAAAGCATGTAGAGAATGAAAAGATGATGTAGATGGAAAGATATGAAAAATTAGGAATAGAATGTACCCCCAACTCAAATGACGGAAAAAACCGACTCATGCATGAACCTAAGACATGGTCATGGTGACATATTCTCAAAGTGTGTGCTAATACTAGTGAGTGTAGGTGACATGTTAAGACTCGTGTCATGACCATGTGGCTAGACTATGTGACTAGAATCAAGCAAATACTAAGTTAAGACTTCACGTATATGCATTAAACTGGACAGGCTATGGTATTTTAGTCATAACTTTTGATCTGTGACTCTGATTGGGATGAAATCAACGCCAAAATATAGATAAAACTCGGGGCTACAGATCCATAGGTTTTACGACCCGTAGTTATTCTTAGAACTTCGGCTATTACCTAAACAAGTTGACGTTTGTGCAGTATATTGGAATAAAAATCCGGGTTGAATTAAAAGAACTATGACTCGATTTTAGGTATATTTTTTATCTCAAATTAATTAATTAATTAAACAAAGTCCTGTAGTCATTAATTAGTTTATTAATAATTATTTACAAGCACAAGTCAAAACAAATGGTTAGCTCAGTCACATAATAAGTATGCACAAGTAAGAGATGCACAAGTAGTCAAGTAGTCACAACATGATGTAATGAGTTTGCAACCTAACCATGGCTCTAGTTTTCTAAAGTTAGGGATATGGGTTAGTCAAAGAGGGTCCATGGTTAATTGTCCGGATGCACCGCGCGGAAGCCTAACCGTGAAGGGTTGGCGCGAGTGGATGGGACACCGCGAGTTAAGAAAAACTCGCTTCCATGGTTTGGTGAATTCAACATTCTCGGATGTACCCTTTGTTGCACAGAGCGTTCAATCAGGTAAATGGAGCATGAATTCCCAGAGGGTTATGTCCATATGTAGAACACATATGGGTTTTAGAAAAGTGAGAAAAACTTAATCAGGAAGTAGGATCTAGCAAACAGTGCTAAAAACTGGTCAAAATAAGAACGCATATTTCTGGCTCGGTATTGGAAGAACTTGACGCCAGCAAACAGCAAACAGAGGCCTGTGCCACAATTTGGCTTTAGCGTCAGTCAGCTGTCGCCTGGCGCTAAAGTCAGATAATTGGTGCTAGACTTTGTTCTCTGACGCTAGTTCTTACATGACTCAGCAGCTTTCTGTGCTCGATAAAATTTTCCAGTTTCGCGCAGCATTATTTTGGTCCTAGTTGTGATAGATATTCCTCAAATTTCCTATGTGTAAAAATCCTATGTTTTAACTCATTACGGATGGTCTTTTCAATGAGATCTTTTTTATGCATATGACAACAGTGTTAATCAAAATTACACACATGAAATACTTAGAACTTTTTGAGTCTCATCCACTCATTCTAAATCATTGCCGAAATAAATTTTAGGAATTAAAATAGAAATCCTCCAAAATGGAGTCGCCAAAAAATGTAGGGAATATTTCAAGCATTACCCCTAGATTGAACCCCAATGTGATCATACACTTAAGCATGGTGGCGTCCAAAGTGAAAGAAGATAGAGCAAAAGAGTCGCCTACATGTTTTAGAAACTTGTAAATCGTTCACGAGTGACAGGGTAAAGTCGTATTCCCTAATAAAAAGTATTACCTAAGTCCTCTAACTATGCAAATAGGGAAGTAGGGTCGAATCCACAGGGAAACAAGTCTTTCTAATCCTAATTAATTATTATAATCTAAATTATCAAGGTAACCGTATTGTTGTAATTAAAGACTATACTACGAAGAATAAGATCGGAGGAAATAAAATAGGGAGAAATTAAATATAAAAGGCCTAGGGCATAGGTTCACTAATAAGAAATATTCCAGGGCAAATCGTAATAAGAAATCATCAAGCATTGATTAATCAGATTATAAAGGGCTTCCGCTACGTATTATAATCACAGAGTTAATTTACCGGTATTAAATCTCATCTGTCGAATCTCGACTTAACCATTTATAAATTAGTCCGCCTATTGAAACTAAGCCTAAACATCCATTCTCATCTGTCGAATCTTGAATTAACATTGCTAAACTCATACAATTAAATCTGGCCAAACCTAATTGCATAGCATTAAATCAATAAATAGGAAATTAACCAGGCATTGATAATAAACAATCACAAATTTACCCCTTCATATTATTTATTAGATCCCCATAAACTCTAGAAATAAAACTCCTCAAGCATCATCAGATCTAAACTAATCAAATAAATAAAGCAAGACATAATCAAAGAAGTAAATAAAATAACTGAAATTAAAAGAGAAGAAATTGTTACCAAAAGAAATCTGGATTAATGAATGTAATTAAGAACAAAGTTGAGAGAGAATTTAAGAGAGAGAAAATATCCTAAGTAGAGAGAGAAAATCTAAAAGAGAAGGTAATCCAAAATTACGTACAAAATTCGTACTTAAACACTCCTAAAACAAAATCTAAAACAAAACTAATCAGGTACTTAGGAAAACACGCACCCGATCAAGCGAAGGGTCGCCCGATCGGGTCCGCCTTTTTACTATGCCCCTTGCCGGTACGCTGCGCCCGATCGAGCCTGCGCTCACCCGATCGGGCGCGGCTTCTTCCTTCATGTTGCTTTTGTGCGTGCCCGCCCGATCGGGCGTATGCTTGCCCGATCGGGCCCGGCTTCTTCTTCGAGGCTTGGATTTCGATTGAGCTCGATTCCTCGACCCAATCTGGATTTCCTCATCGGGTCTTGATTACTTGATCCAATAGCCCCGGTATCACATACCGAGCCCTTAATCACCGACTCTCACCGATCTTGGGCTTCAAGAATGGTCGTGTCCTTTTAGCTACCGTACTTGATCCATGAAAACTCGGGAAAGTGCTCCAAAAGTGAAATTCCCTGTAAAACTCAACCAAAACTACGAAAACACTAGAAAACACAAATTACTAATGAGCCAAAAACACTACTTATTATGACCATGGGATCGGACGGGGGTAAAACACTATATAAATTGGTCAAATCAACGAGATGAAGGTTACATCCCTTAACGATCAAGGAGATCGTCAACTCCAATAGGACTGGAACCATTAATGGTAGTTCGGGGATGAAGGTACAAATCCAACCTAAAAGAGATTGAACTTGCCCAAATAATAGGCCTCTACTTTATTTTGATCGTAATCATGTGCGCTTTCTGACCAAAATGCAAACATTAGGTTTACCCTAAACCTGTTTAATCTATGTTGATTGAATATTAATGCACACGTTAGTAACTTCAAGGAAAATAATAATCAAACAATTAAATTAAAAAAATTGAAATAGTGATTTGGGACCAAACCCTCAGAAATATCAAACCTTTCACGTCTAGGGCGAAGTCAACTTCGAACAACGCTAGGTATGTCTAGTGCTAATGTATGAGGAATTGTGTTTGTAAAAGGGTTGGCTAGAAAGAGAGAGAGAGAGAATCATGAAATTCTTGCTGAGAGTTGATGAGAATAATTGAAAGAGAGAATTAGAATTGATGGAAATTGATAGAGAGAATTGGTGATATTTGATAGAGAGAATTGATTATAGTTGAGAATTGATGATGAAAAACAGAGGTTTTAGGAGGCTATTTATAAAGAAAATCAGCCTAACGGATAAAAAAATAAATCAGAGTTTCGACGAGGATAAAACTGATTAGCGCCAGGCGCTGAGCATTAGCGCCCGGCGCCAAGCATTAGCGTCAGACGCCAATGTCTACCGTCAGGCGCTAATTATTATTTTCACGCGTTTTCTTAATTCAGATAAAATTTAGCCGTACAGAAGGGCAAAATCGTATTTTCCATAAAAACACTCTTTTATTCTGATTAAAACTCTAAAAAGTCAACCAAAGTCAATTTATCAATCCTAATTACATTAGGAATGATAAATCCATATTAGGCCCTCATCTAGATCATTGGGTCGCATATAAGTATTAAACCGGGCCCAGTTTAGTAATTTGGCCATAACTTCCTCATTATTCATCGGAATTGGGCTTATAATATATCTTAAAATAGGTTTTCAAAAACAGAGAGAAAAGAAAAGAAATTAAAACTATTCGCGACACTAGACTTTCCACACTTTCACTTCATTCGATTATGATTCGACGTGAAAGGTACTCATTACTGGGTTTAGTATTGGGGAGACACAAATGGGTGTCTACAAACACCATCTAGGCAATCCTCAACTCTATTGAAATACACCCAAAACAGTTCATTATCAAATTGAGGAATAGAAATATAAGCCATTTTTTAAAAAAAGCAACACAAATACAAACCAACAAATAGAATGAAAATTATACACAATGGACTAGTCTAAATAAGATAACACAACGGTAATGGAAGACGTTCCCTGGCAACGACGCTAATTTGACAAGGGAATAAACGCGTCGTCAATTGTCTATCCCTATATCACATACAATTTATACAACCTAAACAAACCTTATACGAGTGTAAGGCAAGCATAGGGGTCGAACAACATGAAACGAATAAACACCACCAAATGTTATCGACAAATAAGCTAGTTCAGAATAGGGGATAAATAAACTGAAGTTTAAAGATGCTAAATCAAGAAATAAAACACTATGAGAAGTGGTTTAGGTATAACATTCACTTGAACATAAACAAAGGCATAGAAATTAAATTAATTATGAGCTAAACATGCTCGAATATCGAAGTAAGGAATCCAATCTAGCCGCCTTCCGGGGTCAAATGGCTTCTCCTAACATAGCTTCTATGTTTCCACATTAGAACCATATACTAGGAGGTACTATTAAATAATAATCAATAATAATGAACCCTAGCTAAGTCAACTTCCGTTCCTTGTTAGCAAAGATTCACCTTTAATCAACCAACAATGTGCACTTGCAAGAAAATCCAAGAATATCAAGCATATAAAGACTTTAATCACAAATAAATCAAATTCCAAACCCTAGAACATGCTCAAGATCCAACTACACCCCAACCATCCCCTTAATGGGGGAATTACTCACTAATCATGCTAACAACAAGATTAATTAACAAATAATCAAGAATCAACATGATTAACAAGCAATACCAACAACTAAAATAATAATCAAAAGAAAGCAATAAAAATAGAGGAGAAACAGTTAGAGATTCTCATTGATTGAATGTGAAAATCTACAAGCAAGATGATCAATCTTCCTCTTCAATATCCAAACTCAACAATGGTGAAACCCTCACTATCTCTCTCTAAACTACTCTAACCCTAACCTAAACCTAGAGAGAGAAGCTCTCCTAAAAACTAATTACAGAATAGAATAATTGTTTAAATGAATTATTATTTTTCTATTTACCCCAAAAATGGGTATTTATACAACGCTAATAATATAAAAGAGAAATAAAAAAATAAAGAACTAAAAAGAGAAAATAAAAACCAAAAACAAATTCCCCAACAAAACTAATCAGACCCCCCTTTCCTTCCTTCGCATTTGGCTGCTCTAAACTCCATTGAAGCGCATCACCATCACCACCGTTCATCAACCATCATCATCAAATCGTCACCGCTCATCCTCATCGTTTACCATCAAGCCACTAGGATAAAATATGAATTGGCCACCAGTTCAAAACCCCCCAAGGCCACCGGTTTTGAACCGGTGGTCATTTGGGGGGTGGCAATAAAACGAAGCAAGGCCACCGGTTCAAAACCGGTGGCAAAGAGGCTTAAGGCCACCGGTTAACCGGTGGCAATAACATTTCCCGCATTTTTTTTGGTATTCGTAAGTTTTGCCACCAGTTTTTCGGTGGAACCGGTGGCAATAATGCCCAAAAAAACAAAAAAAAAATTAAAATTTTTCATTTTTGTCACTTAAAAATCAAGAGACACTTACATATAATCATAATATACATCTTTTTTTTTCCCCTAAAAATTGAGAAATAATCATAATATACATAAATTACATGTATTGTATATTCATCAATGAATAAATAGTTAATTTACAATTTTTTTAAAAAATAGCTCTTTGAATTAACCTTGATTCTGCAATAGATCTGGAAAAAAACACAAAAAAATAAAAACAATTAAAAATCAAAATAAAAAAAATTCTGCAAAAAAAATAAAAATCAGAAATGATAAACAAAAACTTTATATATGAAAAATTAAAAAAAATAAAAAAAAAAACCGCCAAAACCCACAATCCACCCACAACCCACGACCCACCCCAACAACCCACGACCCACCACCCAGCACCCTCGACCCACCACCCAGATTCAACGACCCACCACCTAGAACCCTCAACCCACCACCCAGATTCAACGAACCACCACCCACGACCCACCCCACCACCTACCTAAATCCACCCCACCACCCACCTAAAACCACCACGCCACCCACCTAAAACCACCGCCTTCGAAAATAACAACCTAAAATTAACAAAAACAAAAAAAATTGACCGATCACCCACCACCCAAAAACAGAAAAAATGAAAAAAATTTTGAAAAAAAACACACAAATCTTCATTCAACGACTCTCCATACATTAAATTAGGTTTACAACGCCAAATTCGACCATAAAAACTCTAGATCTAGAGTTTTGATGGTCGAATTTGACCTGAAAACCTATGGTTTCATCACGAGGAGAGAGAAAGTGCGACGATGTTGGTGGCTGCGGTGGTTAGTGGCGACAATGTGGGAAACTGAAAACCGTTTAAAACTTGTTGTTGATGACGGTCTTGGTGGTTGCGGTGGTCAGTGGCAGTGGTGGTAGTGGCCTTTGAGGGAGATTTAGAGAGGGAGAGCGACGAGAGATTTAGAGAGGGAGATTCAGAAGGAGAGAAGGAGATAGAGAGAAGGAGTAGAGCAGGAGGAGAGGAGGAGAGGCGATAGAGGATAGAGAAGATTAGGGTTAGGGTATATAAAGGAAGGGAAAAGAGAATGGTGGGCTTTTTTTTATTATTTGATTATTTCCACCGATTCAAAACCGGTGGCCTTTATCATTTATGCCACCGGTTCGGTTTGAACCGATGGCAATGTACATATGTCTAATACCGCCCATTTTTAAGCCACCGGTTTTCAAAAACCGGTGGCCATTGAGCGGTGCCTTTTTCAATTTTTCTACTAGTGAGCATCAAATAAAAACCGTTCGATCTTTATTAAGAATCACCCGCAGAGCTCGTGGAGTGGTTCGGTAAAACCATGGGTTAGTGTGGCCGAATTATGGGGTTGGTTCGGTCGAACCATGAGTGTGTTCGACCACACCTCTTCAATTTAGAAAAACTCAAAAGTTTCTGACTATTTTGGCACTTTGACCGAACTCCTCAACAGTTTGCCCGAACCCGATCAAAATTGAATTGCTTTGAATTTTGGGAGGAAATAGTGGAATCGCGGTGAGTAATTGCGGCTACTATAATTGATGTTGGGTGCTTGCGATTGGTGGCTGATTTGTTGCTGTAAATTGGTATTGCGACTGTGCTCGAAGGTTGTGATTGAAGGAAGCAGGGGGTTGCGCTGATTGTTGACGGTGGTGCATACGCGAGGGAGCTGGTGGTGTGCGTGAGGTGGTTTTGTGTGTTGGGGTGGCTGTGAGGAGCTGATGCGGGCTGTTTATGGGAGGTTGGTGGTGGATGCTCTGTTGACGGTGGTTAGGAGTTGATTGGAGATGCGGGGTTGGTTGCAGTTTGCTGCTGTTTGAATTGGAACAGGGGAATTGCGTGGTTGTTGTTGGCTGGAAGTGAATTAGAGCAGGGCAAGAGAGAGATGGGGAGCTGATGTGGCGCCGATTTGGGTGGCTAAAGGTGGTTGATTGGTGTGGGTTTTGGTGGACGGTTGTGTGCGTGAGGGAGCAGGGAATTAGTGTGTGTGGTGTAGGACAGGAGATGGTGGGAGGTAAGCTGGCAGCATGCTTGTGAAATGAGCATTTGGCGTTTCACTCAAATTAGGACCCGAATTCACTTCACATAAAACCCGAACCCCTACACACAAAACCGAAGGAAGGAATTGGGATAAATAAAATAAAATAAATAAAATGGAAATAAATAAAATAAAATAGAAAATAAGAGGAATAAACTAAAACTATCAAAATTAAATAAAACTATACAAGCAAATAAAATAAAATAAAATAAACAAAATAAACATAAAGCTAATTAAAACTATGAAAGTAACAAACAAAAGGAAAGAAATAAAATAAATCGAAAGAAAATAAAATACGAAAATAAATTAGAAACCAATGAAATTAAGAAATTAAAGTAAAACATATTAAACCTAAGAAATAAACTAGAAACTTTATTAAAAAGAAAACAAGAGAATAAAAGGGAAAATAAGGGAAAATAAACAAGGAAATAACTCTTAAACTACTCCCTAAGAGTGACATAAATGCCATTCATCACCATCCATTAAGAATAACATCGCATGTTCAGCCGTGTTATCTACTAATATATCAATATGTGGTAGAGAAAAATAGTCTTTAGGGATAGCTTTATTAAGGTCCCTAAAGTCGACACACATGCGAACTCGTCCATCTTTTTTAGGGACTGGGACGATGTTCACTACCCATTCTGGGTAATTACATACGCGAATAAAACCCGCGTCTAACTGTTTTTGCACTTCTTCTTTTATTTTTAATGCGACATTAGGTTTCATTCGTCGAAGTTTTTGTTTTACTAGTTTAGAGGTAGGGTTCAAGGGAATGGTATGTTTCACAATTTCCGTATCTATTCCAGGCATGTCCTTGTATGACCAAGCAAAGACGTCTTTGAATTCTTTGAGCGTCGATATTAGGGTCGATCGCTCTTCCGGATTTAGAGGTAAGCCAATTTTGACTTCTCTTTTTTTTTCGTTAGTTCCTATATTAACTATTTCAGTTTCTTCAACGATAGGGTTCTTTTGTTCTTGTTCATTCATTAGTTCAACCAATTTATTAATGTTATCATCTTCATTAAATTGATTGTTATAGCACTCGAAAGATTCAAGAGAAGGCATATACTCGGAAATACAGATCATATTATTAAAATCAAAAGAGAGTACATCGAGAGAAGAATCCTTTTTTGGATCTTCGTCCTTAGAACTAGAAAATAAAGACTCATTAATGGCCACAAGGCCTAGATTTTAAGCTTCCCTAGAGTTTATAATAGATTCATCGTGCGATTCTTAAAACATCTTCCCTTCGCCTGTGACGATTTCCAGCTTATCGCCTTTATGATTGGTCCATTTGAAAGATATCCTTCATCTATGATCAAAAGTTTCATTTGAAAGGGTGATAAATGAGGTTGGGTTAAAAGCTTCATCTTAAATGGCGTGTTAATTGGTCATTGTATCGACATGATTTTGCTCTAGTCCAAATAGAAAGTTAAATGCTTGCCCATCATAGCACCCTAGAGTTGGGTGTTTTGATTTAACGATACTAAGATCGTCATCCAAGAAGTAGCAATCATGAAATATTTCAAATCCAAGCTTCTTGATTCCTTCCAGAACTAAGGGTTCTAGAAAGTCGTAGCATGGGTAATCTTCTCCATCACTAATGAATTGCCCATTAAGGGTTTGTTGATAGGATGAGAGTAAAGTGATTATCCCTTGCTTATTATTGTCTCTACGTGATTTGTTTTTTTCATCGTGAGACTCCAATTCTTCTTTGGTTGGTTTACATCCAAAGGAGAAGCTTTTCTTTGGGATAGGAGGTAAGAGATATTTCTTCATTCCTATTCCCAAAGGCATCCCAGGAAAGTAACTACTCTTGAGTAAGATGTTGTTTACTATCCAAGTGGAATATGGATCAAGCTTGAATGGTTCTTCAAAGTCTTCTTCCATTTCAATTGTGTAGATTGGCTACGCGGCGAATCCCCACATGTCCTCTTCATCATTATCATTGTTTATTTCTAAGAGTTATTGATCATTTATTGCTATTTTGAATGTAGGTTTTATGTCAATAACATGGAATTCAACCATCTTTTGAATTGGGCCTGTGGTAATTGGTAGCTTAACAGTTCCACCCACCGATCTTCTTGAATTTTCATAGGCCCTAATGCTTTGTGTTGTTGATTGAAAATCTTTTTCTGGATTTACGCCTAAGTATTTTGCCGTTCTTAATGGGCATACGTTTACAGCTGACCCATTATCTACCAAAGTTAGAGGGATATTGTATCCCTTGCCTCCCACAGTTAAGAATAATGCATTGTTGTTGGTAGTGTCTTTTGAAGGCAAATCATCATTAGGGAAAATGATTGATTTGTCGGATTTCTCGCTAGTAAGCAAGCTAACGAGATCCTGAGGGATTGTGTATGTGCTTAAAAACAAAGCCATTAGAGCGTTCATGAGAGAATTCCTATGTTTTTAGAAGTACTAAGGAGTTCCCAAATGCTAACATTCGCCTTGGATTGGAAAAGTTGTTTGACCAATGGATCTTCCTCCTCAAGTGGTGGTGGTATTAGATTTTGTACTTAACCTTGAGTTTAATTTTGTGTGGTCAAAGATCCATTTGGTGGTGGTGCTTGGTAGACTCACCCAGAACGAGTTAAATGATCTATCATATTTGGGTTAGTTGTAGGACTCACAAACCAACTTTCTTCTAGAGGCTTTGGATGTGCCTCCATTTCAAGATTTTCCATAAGTTGTGCTTGATGCCATTGTTCATCCAAGGAGAGATTCGATAAATCTTGCGACTTCCCCAAGAAATGATCCCAATCAAGCGCTCTATTTGTTTCATTTTGTAAATAAGATGGAGGTGGGACAGCAGCATACTTAGAGACATATAAGTCTTGAAAGTCGTCGTCCCATAGTCCACATACTTCGTTAGTTGCCCCTATGAGTATTGTGGATAGAGGTTCTCTTATAGGTGTGATATAGTCCAAAGGATTGAACATATCACTTCCCATATGGTCCTCATCGATGTGAAACACCCCTAAGGGGGATGCATTATTATTAGGTTTAGGCGTGAGAATCCTCCCATCGTCTACTAAATCTTGTATTTTGTTCTTTAAAACATAGAAAAGTTTAGCATCATGTACAACGCCTCTATGATAAGCAATATAACCATTACCATCCAATTGAGGAAATCTTCTTTCTGGTGGAGTGGGTGGTGTTGGCCCTGTTGGCCCAAGTAAGCCTTTTTCAATTAATTTTTCTAACAATTTTGTATAACTTATAGGAAATGGAGTAAATTTTCTTTCTTTTGTCCATCTTTTTCTAGGATCATCATATCGATTTGTGTTATGTATTGCGTGGAAGTCGCAAATACGTCAATAAGTAGTTATTCTTAGGTTGATGATGATGATGAGTCTTGTTTGCTTTTTCCTTAGCAAGAACATCTTCAATCCTAGTAGCCACATAATAGACCTTTTGAAAAATGTCTAAACCAAGGTAACGTAGATGTTTGTTGTACTTTTCATGACAGTTGTCAATGAATTTTTGTACTAACTCGAGTTCAGGCGGCCTTTGGGAAAGGTGGGCCGCCTTTTCTCGCCATCTACCATAGAAAGCAAGGAAACCTTCATCGTCTCCTTGCTTAAGCATCTCGAGTTCACGTAAAGTTGACTTAAAATCTACGTTACTCTCATATTAGGTAATGAAAGCCGAAACTACATCTTCCCATGTTGCCTTGAATTTTTGATCTAGCCCATAGTACAACTCTCTCGCGGTTAGGTCTAGGGATAAAGGGAAAGTCAAAGCATAAAGCATAGGATCAACTCCCTTTAATGCCATTTTTCTAGTAAAACACATTAAATGATTTTGTGGATTATTGGCCACCTTAAATATTTGCAAGTCCGTAGCTACGAACTTTTCTGGTAAAGCAAGTCATGGGGAGGAGCAAACTTTTCTGCGTCAAAGTACTTGTTCCCTATTGTAGAACGAAGAACTAGCTTCTCCAACAACTTTTCTTTGATGGATAATTGTTCCATCTTTTCTTACAAGGCTAAGGTTTCAGCATTTTTCTTTTCAGCCTTTTCCATTTTCTTAATTCTTCTATCCTCGGCCTCTTGAGCCTTTTCCTCTCTCAAACGAAGAATCTCTTGTTGAAGTTCTTCGATGGTTGGCATTGTTGTTGGACTAGGATTAGTTGTCGAAGAAGAGTTGTTTGAAAGGGCTTGATCTTTGGGTGGTAAACGTAGAATGCGAGTGCTCGGGAGTCCTCTTTCTCAAGCTTGGAAACCGGCCCTAAAGGAATACGAAAGGACAAGTAAATCGATACGATTGTTTAAAAACAAAGAAAAAAAAAGAAAAGACGCAAAATATATTCAAATGGATACATCACCCTTAATAATTCTTCAATGAAGATATTGTTCGGACGAGTCAATTTGTATTTTGAGAAATCAAAATTGACTTGTTTAGTGTACGCACGCAAGTGACTCTGTTGCGCGCGGCTGTAGCACGCAACGGAATCTCTAGCGCTAGTAGGGAGTGAGTTGCGCGCGCCACCTGTTCGTAGGATTTTTTTTTTTAATTCGAGCATTTTTTTTTGTCATCATTTTTTTTAATATTTTTTTGTTTGCTATCCTTTGAATACGACTCTAAATCACGAAGAGACAACTTCGTAATTGGGAACCTAGACCAAACTAGGAAAAAAAAGGAAGACTATCCTAACATGTTGCATATAGTCACATAATCACATAAGCATGCCAAAAGTTAAGATTCAAGCAATGCCATTCTAAGGTCAAAAAAGGCTTGGGTGTACAAAGGTACCATATCTTAAGAAACGACGCACAAATCAATCACTCAACATGTTGATTCATGGCATTTCCCTCCTAACATTTTGTTGGTGATATGAATGGGATGATTGTTATTGATTTTGGGCTAGAAGCCTAGTGTTGGCGACCCCTAGTCAATGAGCCAATCCCTAATGGTTTAAGTGTGCTATGCTTATGAATGATGAAATGTTGCTTGTTTGGTTTTTACTTTTGTGCAAAAGGGAGATATTATGCGTTCAAGTCTCACTCTCTAACTAAAAATTATCAAAGTTAATTCTCGTTACAACCCATAAGCAACCTAGTGTTGGAAACCTTGGATCATAACTACGAACTAATCATGTAACCTCTAAGTCCCCAGTGGAGTCGCCACTGTAAGGAGGGGGTTCCAATCGTAAGGGGTCCTCTCCTTAAATGCCCATGACCACTTAAAAGCCTAGGACTTTACACTTGTTAACGTGTAGTAGGATTTTAATTCTTGACTGTTTGGGGTACCTTGAATTAGAATTGATTCTATCATTACGCTTTTTTGTAAGAAACAAGCAGGGAATCGCTAATGCGTTTTAGGAAAACCTCTTAAACCTTGTTCATGCCTTTCTTTCATGTGGAGTTCATGAAATAATTAGCACGAATCATAAGTTTACCCATGCCCAAATTGGTCTATAAACAAGAAATGAGTTCGGGAGCGAGGGTTCTAAAATAAGGTTCCCTTTAGAGGGGAATCGTTATCATAGCCCTAGTGCGGCCTTTACTAACTCTTCGTTTTTTACAATTTCATCACCAAACAATATATGCAACGCGATACCTAAAACTATGTTAGTTGATTTTATTTACACATACCAATTCACGTAGGAATTACATCATAATGTCGTTATTCTTTATTTAATCAAATTAGTGTAAAAGGACAAGAAAATAAACAATATTCGCCTTGGCTTAGGTGTTCAACCTACAATTATTTAATTCAATTCTAATCTTTATTTAACGTAAGATACTATGTGGAATTGATTCAATTATTATTTTAAAGGTGATCAAACAACACTAATTAATTAATTAAGGTTCTTTTAAACAAGAAAATAAATGTGATTTAACTAAGTGCTCGGGAATTTACCACTTCTCTTTGCTAGACCTCCGTTTAGAATACTTATGGACTCCTTCTTGTTGGGGAACCTCCACCGTAGTAACAAAATATCAAAAGGGGTGAATGTTTAGGACAAGAGGGGCTAGGTTGCACAAGTTCACAAGTATTTCGCCAGAGTTATAGGTTTTTTTCTATATGTTTAAGCCTCGGTTTAAGCTCTTATTTATAGAGAATTATTGGGTTTAGGGTTACGAGCATTCTGCCGCAGTAGGTGTCGCGTACAAATGGATGAGTTGCGTGCAAAATCCCAGCACAAGTGATTAGGTTGCGCTGCTACGGGCAGCGCAACTAATTTTCTTGCGCTGCTACGGGCAGCGCAACTAATTTTCTTGCGCGCGGCTTTATGGTAAGATTCGATTTTATATTTTCCGTATAATTCTGAATCTTCCGCAGCGCAACTCTGGAGGTTGCGCTGGGTATCGCGCGCAACTGAATTAGTTGTGCGCGGCAGCCGAGCGCAACTGTTTGAGATGCGCGCGGCTTTTTCTGCGGCAACACTAAGATTTAACATATGCGCTCCTAAATCTGTCATTATTGGGTTTTAAGCACAAGCATAAGCCTAATTATGATCGAGTTTAGTTAGTTGGACCTTTGTTTTGGCTTTTATCTTTAATTTGGGCTAGTCTTTTGTGTTTTGTGGCTTAACCAGTTCTCCATAAGTTTTTTTTCACTTTGATCCAACACGAAGATGGTTTTATTTATCGTCCTTGCACCTCCTGTCGGGACAAGAGGCCAAAAGTAGATTTCTACATTCTCTATAGTGGATATGAAGCTCTTTAATTAGTATTTGCTTACTTCCCATCCCTTGTGAGGTTTAAATTTTTCAAGCCTTCATTAATTATTTTGAGCGGCGTTTAGGATCCTTGACTAACGATATCTTAATCCTTGTGGTTTCTTATAACTCCCAAGATCGTGATTAAGAAACTCTAGGGGAGGAAAAGGGCACCCTTTTCTCATTTTTCTTTATCTTCTTTTGGTTTTGTTACATATTTTGTTTTTATTTTGCATTTGCTCCTCTTGCTAACCCTTTGAGCCTATTCCCTTTCTTGATTATGAGCCACATTACAAGCCTTATGACCTTTCGTTCCCCTTACCCTTAGTTTATGAAGCATTTCAGTTTGAGAGTTTGTTTTGTGTTGTAATGAAAATGAGAAAGTATTATGCTCTTTGTACCAAGGAAGAAAGTAAATTGTATATATTGTGTGTAATAAAGCTAATGCATCCCAAAAAAATGCGTCATAGTTAAAAAAGGCAAGTTCATCAAATAAGAGTTAAAAAAAAGGTTTTGTTTTCTTCCTTAAGTTAAGCATTGAGGACAATGCTTCGTTCAAGCTTGGAGGGGAGCGTTACTTCGTTTTTGTTTTTGTTTTTATGGAATGTTGGTGTTGAGTAAGCTTGAGGGAGATGGGATTATTGGTATTTTTGTTTGATGTTTGGTGATTTATTGAGTTTGTTTTTGATGTTTGATCACCCTTTTGCTTCACTTAAGAAATATCATAAAAAATTTCAAATTTTTACCCTGCCTTAACCCTTTGCCTTATGTTACAACCCTAGTTAAGACCCTTAGACTTTAGAGGGGTGGGGTAAAATTCCAGTGGAGGGAGATACATTAATATTTCAACCCTATGGAGAAAGTATGATTAGTTGAGATGTTGGATGACCTATTAATTCCACAAATTGAATCTTTTTCCGGTTCCTCTGTGGAATCACGAGGAGCTAACTAGGGGGTGATTTGAAGCTAGTGGAGAGAATGTGGACCGTCTTGGATGGGGCTAGGGCGGAGAATGAATTCTCTAGTTCTCTATGATTAGCTTAGGTTTGTCTCTTTTAACTATGAGCATCTTAGAACGTGTTTTCCCTCATTGAATTGAGGAAGGTGAGTATTCTTTGGTGTATGTCTCTTCTTTTTTAGTCCAATGGAGTATTTTCCGCCTTTGAGCTTGATTGGTTTTCCTAAACCTTGCCATTTTATGTTGGTCATGGTTGTGTTTGCTTTTATTTTTCTTTTTGTTTTGCTTTGGTTTTGTCTAGAGTTGTGGGTTAAGCTCTTAGGAAATCCTCACGAGAGCACACTCGTCCTCTAGGGAGATCTAGGGGTTTAAAGGGCTTGATCTATACACTAATTGCATCCATGATTCCTATGGCAGTGAGTTAGTGAACATTCTCTTGGTTTCTATTTTGTTTCTTTTGCTTTCAATAATTTCATCTTATTATATTTTTCTCTAGCTTTGCTCGAGGACGAGCAAAGGTTTAGCTTGGCGGAATTTTATGAGTGACATTTATGTCACTCTTAGGGTAGTGTTTATGCTTCGCTTTAGCTTGTCTTGAGATGTTTTGTAGTTGTTTTGTTGAAATATGCTTCAATGCTTCCCTTTATTGCTTGTTTTCACCGTTGCCTATATCTTATTGCTTCCCTTGGTACTTGCGCTTAGGTATTTAAAGTCTTGGCTTGCAAAGAAGAGGAAAAGTAAGAACGAGAGTAGAATCGAAGAAGCAAGGTGCGAGCGAGCGCAAAATGTGCGCGAGAGCGCGGCCATAGTGCGCGGGCACGCAGCCCTGTCAGAACCCGCACAGAAGGATGTAAATTTCACAATCGAGGCAGATTGATTTGCGCGAGTTGTGTGCAACCTGTGCGGGGGAGCACACTCCCTTGCGCGGGCGCACACCCAAGGCACACGGACGCACAACTCAGCCAGCAAGCCCCCAACCCACGAAGGCGCGATCGCACAATCCCTTGCGCGGGCGCACAGCTACCATACGCGGGCGCACATCGAGCCTTGTTCAGCGTTTTTGCGCGTATCTATTTATATTTGAGGCTTGTTTTTGTACGGGACTTCTGGATATTATTAGATATTTTTCTCTTATTTTGGGGGAGCTTCTCTCGCTTAGGGTTAGATTAGATAATTTTAGATAGAGAAAGTAGATTATTGCTCCAGTTTCTCTATTGTATTCAACTTTTGGTGAAGTTCATTTCAATCAAGCAATTCTTCCAAGTTTTCATCTTTAATCAAGTTGATATTTAGTAGTCTCTAATCCCTTCTTTTAGATTTACTTATCTGCTTTGTTGTTGTTTATCTTTTTAGTTGGACTAGTAGGTATTGTTTTCATTGTTCTTAATCATGCTTTGTTTTGTGCTTCTTGTATTCATGTTTAGTATTGTTATTAAGCTTAATCTCCCTTCCCTAGGCGAATTTCTTAGCTAGGGGAAGGGGGTGGAAATGTTGATATTGGATGAATGATGATGGTTGGATTGAACTCATGCAATAAATTGACGAAAGACATGATTTTTGATAGCTTGAGATTATTGAGGCACTTTATTTGATGTTTTCTAGTTTAAATGCATGAAAGTGATTTGAACTAGATTAAGATCACCTATATTTAATGATTGCATGAGAATGAGTTATTAAAGTGGAGTTTTATTCTTTATTACATTCATTTTTTCTCTCATCAGAGAATACTTGATCTCGAACTCCGAGAAGATCCCACCTAAATTTTCGCACCTTTTACTCTTATTCAATGTCTAACTTGATCTTTGGAGGCGGAGCTCTAACAACCAGGAGTCTCCGTTGTTTTTGCGGGTACAACTTGTGACATACTAATCTTCAATCCGTAACTCTCCCGGGGGACAAAAACACATAAAAGAGTCATATAATCACGATATGATGCAATGCGTTTGCAACCTAACCATGGCTCTAGTTCTCTAAAGTTCACGATATGGGTTAGTTAAAGAGGTTCCATGGTTATGAGTTCGGATGCACCGCGCAGAAGGCTCACCATTGGAAGGGTTGACGCGTGTGGATGGGACCCCGAGAGTTAAACTCTCTTCCATGGTTTGGTGAATTCAACAATCTCGGATGTACCCTTCGTTGCCAGGAGCTTTTGATTGGGTAGATGGAGCATGAATTCCCGGAGGGTTATGGCCATATGTGGAACATATATGGGTTTTAGAAAAAAGGGAAAAACTCAATCAAGAAGTAAAATCGAGCAAACAGTACTAGAAAACTAGTCGAAACAAGAAGGTATATTTCTAGCTCGGTAGTGGAAGAATTTGGTGCGAGAAAATAGCGTCGTCGCTAGACGCTAGCATTGTCGCCATGCGACATCGCCATTGTTTGACGCTGACGCTGTTTTCTAAGGGTTAATTCCTACATGCCTCGGCAGCTTTCGGTTCTTGAATTTTCCTGTTTTTTCATAGCATTATTTAAATTTTAGTTTTGAAAGATATTTCCCTAGATTCCTACGAGTAAAAATCCTATGTTTTTGACTCATTATGGATGATCTTTCCAATAATAACCTTTTTATGCTGATGCCAATAATGTCAATCAAAAATTACGCACATGAAATACTTAGAACTTTTTGAGTCTCATCCACTCATTCTAAATCATTGCCAAAATAAATTTCAAGAATTAAAATAGAAATCTTCCCCAGTGGAGTCGCCAAAAAACTGTAGGGAATATTTTAAGCCATCTCACACTTGAGCCCCATTGTAATCATAAACTTAAGCATGGTGGCGTCCAAAGAAAAGGAAGCTAGAGCAAAAGAGTCGTTAACAAGTTTTAGGAACTTGTAAACCGTCCACAGGGTGAAGGTTACACCCCTAAACGATCCGTGAGATCGTTAGCTCCAATAGGTCTTGAACAATGACTAGAAATTCGGGGATTAAGGTACAAATCCAACCTAAAAGTGATTAAACTTGCCCTAAAAATAGGCCTCTACTTTATTCTTCTCGTATTCATGTGCGCTTTCTAACTAACATACAATCAATAGATTTACCCTAAACCTGTTTAATCTATGTTGGTTGAATATTAATGCACAAACAAAACTATTATTGGCGTTCATTTGAATCATAATCATATTAGCCTAAACAAGATTAATAATTATCTTATTAAGCGTGATTACAAGTACAAATTCCCTTTAATCATGCAAAACAGGTGTGATCAAGCAATAACAATAATAATAATAATCAAGCAACATAATAATCATAATAATTATGATCATAATCAAAATATTCATAATTAAAATAATCATGTTAAAGTATAATAATAGCAAGATCCTAGGCATGATACTAACAAGATTAACAACAAACCCTAGCTTGTCACTAAACATCAAAGATCAAAGCTTTAGCCCTAACATGATACTAACATGATATTAGGAAAGAAATAGGAAGCATCATAAAAACATACATGATATTAGAAAGTATAGTTATTACCCAAAACATGATACTAGGCAGTAATAAAACATCCTAACATGATACTATGAATCAACAAAATAATCTAAGTATGATTTCTATATCAAAAGATCACTAAAACAATTAGTGTACTTACTTTGATGCCTCGTACCTCTTTCTAATAACAAAATACACCCGTTAGTAACTTCAAGGAAAAGTAAAAAATCAAACGATTAAATTAAATAATTGAAATAGAGATTAGGGAACAAACCCTCATAAATAATAAACCTTTCATGTCTAGGGCGAAGGCAACTTCGAACTTGGCTAGGTGTTTCTAGAGCTAATGAGTGAGGAATTTTAGAGAGGGAAGGTTTAGAAAAAGAAAAGAGAGAGAAAGCTTCTAGCTTTTAGAGAAAGAGAGTTAGAGAATTCTATATGTTGATGATTTGAAAACAGGGAGCTACGACCCCTATTTATAGGAAAAATAGCATGGGAACGAAGAAAATCATATTCGAAATAAATTACCTCATGTCGCAAATGACAGGAGTCAGCGCCAGACGACAAGCTCGTTGCCAGACAACGAATTTCAGCGCCAGGCGACGAAAGTCAGCGCCTAGCGACGATTGTGTCGTCTCGCGCTGGTTCAAAAGTCAACACGCTTGTACACATGTAATTACCTTTCAATCGGTTTTGGGTAATTATCTGTCCAAGCAGCTTTAAAATTATATTTAATATATTTTATTCTAAATAAAACATCTTAAATACACAATTATCAATCCTAATCTTATTAGACTTAAAGAGAACTGTCAAGATAATCCTAGAACACTAAAATCAATCCTAATCACTTTAGGAATAATAATTAACAGGCCCTCCTCTAGATCATTGGGCCACCTTTAAAACATTGAGCCTAACTTAATTTAATCCATAACTTCCTCATATTTCATCGGAGTTGGGTTTATAATATATCATTGGAAATATCTTTTCGAGCCCAATCCAACTACACTATTATTGGACCCTTATTAGGGACCAAACTAAATTGGATTGGCTTTTTTTCATAAATAAGGTCAGAAAAGAATATTTTTTGAAAACAGAAAGAGAAATATTTTAATAAACACATCCTTATCTTTAGACTTTCCACGCTTTCACTTCGTTTGATAATCAAATGACGTGAAAGTTATTCATCACTGGGTGTGGTTTCGGGGAGACACATTTGGGTGTCTACACCTATAAATAGGGAGATTCCCCCAATTATTAGGATAACTTTTACACCTTACACTTTTTAGAACTTACGTCTTAATGATTAAGGCATTTATTTCTCTCTAAAGTCGAGAACACCTGAGCTCGGAATCCGAGCAGATAACTTACTTTCCGGACGTTTTACTCCAATCTTACTAATATAATCTTCGGAGGCTGACCTTCGACCATTTGGAGCTCCGTTTTTCTGCAGGTAGAAGCGCCCTTGTCGTATCCAGGCTTTGATGTGTAACCCTCTTAAGGGACACAAAAAACCCCAAATCATTTGGTGGTGTCCGTGGGGAGAGTACCTCTAACATGGCTTCACAAGATCTACATGTGCCTCCCTTAGGGACCAATCGGCCTCTGGAAGAAGTGGTGGACAAGACGGACCATAACTCTGGTGACAATGGAGACATCGAAACCTATATGGACCCTGACGGGTCCCTCATCTCTAAGTGCGTCCCTCATAAAAACATGCGGGAGCGCAATGCAACCATGCAGGTCCAAGCAGGCCCCCTTGACAGTCTAGTAAGCCCTCAGGGCCGCCGGCTGATCCATGCGAGGCAGCAAGATTAGCCCTAGTCATCCGAGATGAGCTTATGAAGTTCATGAGCAGTCTTAAGGGTGAAATCAAAGATTTGATCACCAAGCAGTCGACTGCCCCTATAAAGGAACAGTCGGCAAAGAAACCAGCTAAGCCTTGAAAGCAAAAGTCGATCAGGGATCGTCAGCTGACTCCTCACCCTACTACAAAGGAGAAGGCTCGACCGCAGTTTGACCTTTCAACACTCCGTTTGCCAAAAACAGTGACAAGAAAAGCCATCAGGCATGTACAGCCGGATGGTAACAAGAAAACATTTCCCGATGCTCGACGGTACATCGAGAAGAAGAAGACGAAGAAGCTGTTAAAGTCGGTATCTACGTCAACTTATCATGATAGCTTTTAGAATACCTTTGTGAGGAATTCATAATCTACACATAGGACCCCGTGTAATCAACTTAGTGCAATATATGGCTCATCCATTATACATGCCACCTGCTTTGCCCTACATCCAGCCTGCCTTCTTCGGAGGACAGGCGGCATACAACTACCAGCCTATGGACTGGAAGCTTCGGCTACAAAACCTTGGGGAACAACCCTTTGCGTTCTCTAGGGAAATAGCCGAGCCTGAACATTCGACCAAGGTTAAGAATGTGATGGTTGGGACTTATGATGGTACCACAAACCTAGAAGACCACCTTCTGGCATACCTCATGTACTTACAAGGCTTGGATGATGCCGCATGGTGTCGCTGCTTTCCAGCCACCCTGAAGGAAATAGCCCAACAGTGATTCGGCAATCTATCGACTGGTTGCATCAATAGCTTCAAGACGTTTGCGTACTTGTTTACTTCTAACTTCTATATCAACATCCCAGCAAAGAAAAAAAGCCTTGATCTAAGTCATGTGCAGCATGGAGATAGAGAAGGGATGCGATCGTTGATAAGAGGTTTATTTTACCACCTATAGTGTTGATTTAAACCCGATTTTGTAATCTTTTCCCTTCTTTCTAACACATTTTTGAATGAAAATGTTGTATCTCGTCTTTGCTCCTTCTTTGCTTATGTTTGTCCATGTTTTGTAGGTACTGTATATCAATTTGACAAGCACTCAAAGAATGGAGTAACTTTCAAGGCTTGAAGACAAAGAAGGGAGAGCTCGCTCCAGGGGGAGCGGGTGCTCCTAACCTTCAGCAACAATATACCCAAGTTTAGAGTATGTGAGGGGCGGGCGTGCCCCTGACTAGGAGCGGGCGCTCCTCCCTTTATAGTTAAAGTCTTTCTACACTGTGGAATAGAGGAACAGGCGTAAACCTGACCAGGAGCGGACATGGAAATGTGGAACGAGTGTATCTTCTATTGCTAAACTAATGTGGAATCTAAGTTTATTAGTGTGAGTTGTTCCCTAATTGCATGAGGTTGATCTTACATGTAGTCCGTGCTATATCTTGTCTATTTTACTCCCCGTTTGTCTAATTGCCTTGATTAAGTGAATCATATTCCTTAGTGTCTTTAATACATTGTTCTAGAGCAATAATTTATTTGTCTACTTGACGAACCCCTAATTCACCAAAGAATTTAAATTAGCTTAAGTGTTAAGATCTTTAGCAACCATACCCCGTTCCTTGTGGACCGAAATCTTACTTGGCATTATGCTTGGTTTGTAGGATGTTTGTTTATAAGTGAGTTTGATTGAGTGTTGAATGTGCGACCATTATAACGCCCATCAATTGTACGTCAGGCGGTTCAATCTAGTGAGAATCCAAATCCAAGACTGTCTGAGAAGTGGCTTATACTGACTTTTTCCAAGGTATGAAGGACGGGTTAACTTTCATGTTCAAAATCATCTACAAGAAAATCTTCACCCTCCAAGGAATTATGATGGAGGCGGATATACAGGCGATCGAGCTCTGCTCCTCCAATAGGCAGCTAGACTCAAAGAAGTTTGACCTGCAGAAGGAGAGTCGGCCTGCTCAGCCGTCTCTTAAACCAGAAGAGAGCAAAAAGAACAAACAGATCTGGGAGATTGGTAACTCCGATCAGCCGGCCTAGAAAAAATGGAAAGAGTGGAAGTCGTACGTTCCAAGGTACGAGTTGCACAAGGACAGCTACTCCATCCTTATGGAGATAATGGATCGGCTGACTCTAGAGAAGAAGACTCCTATGAAAGTTTCCGTTGAAAATTAGAACAAAAACAAACACTGCTATTACCATGAGGATGTCGGCCATGACACAAACGACTCCTGATGAGTGTCATTAACGGCACTAATAGGGTAGTGTTTTAGGATATTTTCACTATATTTTTCATGCTTTTCATTTACAATTTTGGTCATTTCTCCTTTAGTATCCATATTTCTTCTTCCTTCGTGTTTTACTTTTCTTTATGTGCTTTTCTACGAGTTTCCTTTTATATTTCTCCTTTTCTCTTCTATTTTTTGTCTTTGATCTCTTTTGTAGGTGCATATGGACCTATCTTTGCAAAAGATTCAAGAGGAGCAAAAAGAGCTAAGCAAAGGAGATTCAAGCCTCTTAGAGAGGGTGCTCTGCTTCTTCTCATGGCCGCGGGCGCGGGTTATATGCATCATTTTGGTGATTTTAGGCAGGAACTCTACGCCCCCTGCTTCGCCTTGAAAAAGGGCATCTGCCACGCCCTGAGCTACGGGAGTAGGTGGCATTGTCGTGGGCGCTTTCTACAGTACCCGCGGGCGCGAGTTTTCCCAGATTACCCGCGAAGTTAGTTATGGGTTCCGTACCCATTTCTGCGCGCCCGCGGGGTCTTCTTGGAAGGGGCGCGACCGATTAGTTTTTCTTCTTTGTCTATAAATACTCTTGTAAATCCTTTTGAAGGCTAACTAATATTTCATTTGCTTAGTTTTCATAGAGAGAAGTTAGAGAGAAAGTAGAGATTATAATCCTTGGATTTGATTTGTAATTTAACGTTGTTTCTTCAATCAAGTTTGGAATTCTTCTTCATATCAATCAAAGTATATGAGATTTCTTTCCTTTGAATTTACTTCAATTGCAATTTACTTTTATGCTTGAATGTTTGATTTGGATTTTGATTTAGTTTTGAGAATTTGTTGATTGATTGTATTTCCTTTTGATTTAGCTTAAAATGGATATATTTGTGATTGAATTTGTTTTGGCTTTAAATTTCACAATGATTAGTGAGTAGATTAGTTACTAAGGAGATGGGGAAGCATGCTTGATTGATGATTTTTGCTAGTTGATGATCCTTGATTGATTGATTCAATTGTTGCAATTAAATTAGTTGACATAGTTGTGCATGTGATTAATTAGACAAGGTGTGATCAAACTATAAGATTAATCAAGATTACATTGCAAATTTTAATGACACGAACAATTGATTTGAGAATTGCTTTAATTAATTGAATTTGATTGTGATTCTCCTTGTTAGCCATTCATTGTGAACCCTAGCTTGGTTTATAGGAGATAACCTTTGAATTCCTTTGATTGCAACTATTATTTGTCCCTTCAAATGTTTGAATCAATTGGGTGATCCATCAATTAGCATGATTGTAGAGCTTGCATTTGGAACCTATATCCCTAGTTTTTAGTATATTGATTGTTGAATTGTCTTGATTCTTGTTATTTTAGTTACAAAACACAACCATTGATAATTCTTCGATTTAGCTTAATATTAGACTATAGCATAACTTTAATTAATTCCTTTAGGTTCGACCCTTAACTTGCCTCTATATTCGTATAAGGTTTGTTAAGCGTTTACAAATTTAGTTTGGCCAAGGAAGAATTAGATGACGACCTAGTTCAACCCTTGTTAAAATGGCGTCGTTTTTGGGGAACAGTGTATATGTTTGAGTGTCTTTGATTGCTTGAGTCTAGGTCTATGTTTATACTTTTCTTTTATTTGTTTTTTGTTGGTTTTGTGAAAAAAATGGCATGTCTATCTTTTCCTCAATTTGACAATGAGTCTTTTTTGTGAATATTTCATTAGACTTGAGGGATTTTTAGGCTATAATTGTTATAGTCTTTGGGAACCTTGTGAGATTTGTTATTTTGGTTTGAATGAATGAAGTTGACTACAGGCATAATGGTAGATTTAGAGCATTGTAAATTGATGATGATTGGGACTTTTAAGTTTGGTTTGCTAGGGATGTTTATAATAGGGGTATTCATGATTCTAATATTGATGTGCAATTTCTTGATTCTTCTTATATTAGCATGAATTCCCATGAATTGTAAAATGATCCCATGAGTGAACCTAGAACAAGTGCTTTCGATTATATTTCCCCTTTTGTTCATAATGATGAAGTGCATGTTCAAGTTGATGCTAATGGTGTGTTTCAATATTCTTCATTATTTATCATGCCTTGTTGTGATGTGCTTCATTCCCTTAATGATGAATCTCATGTTATTGATTATGCCCCCACTCCCCAATGTGATGTATATGCTCATGATCTTAATGTTGATTCTTCCAATCTTGGTTGTACTTCTTCATCACTTGTTGAGCCTCAACCTTCTACATCTTTTAAATCTCTTGTTGATATATTTGAGTCTCAAATTATGTGAATTGAGTTTGATAATGAGCTTCGGCCTAGTAATAAGGAGATGATTCTTAATTAAATTAGAGATAATGAAAAAAATGAGGAGCGTATTGAGGAGGAAAAGAGAAGAGGAGAAGAGTTAGAAAGCCAATTGTCATCCTTGATGATTGTTTATGAAAAATCCCAATTAAATGAGTGTGTTAAGGATGATAATGATGATTTTGAGCAACGAAGAGAGTGTGAGGATCTTATTGGTGAACATTTGAGTGATGGTGAGGAGTAGAGAATGAAGAGATTGTTGATTTTGAAAATCTTAACCCTTCTTCCAATCTTGATGAGTCTCAAGTGCATGATTGTGATTCTTCTATCCATGAGTATTTGGAATTGATTGAGGTTATGACCAATGTGGTCTTTGAGTGTCAAATAAAAACCCATAGCTGTTTAAGTGAGTTCATTAAGAATGCTTCATGGGAGAGAGATGAGTTTGAAATGAATTTGGATCCATTCATGCATGGCTTTGAGACTCTAGGATTTAAAGAAGTTGAGGGAGTTGTTGTTCATGGTTGTAGTGAAGGGGATTATGTAGTTCCTCTTGGAAGTTGGATGTTTGGAGGAGATGATGATCATGACTGTTCTTCTTTTGAGGATTCTATGATTGATTTTCATGATCTTATTGGTGATTTGAGACATGGTGGTGAGAAAGAGTTAATTTGAGAGACCATAGCCCATATTCCCTCCTCTCATGTCCCTTTTTCAAGCATTTTCAACCATATTCCCTACATTCCTATATCCCTCCCTTCCAAAGTCAATGAGCCTATTGGGGACGCCCTTATCAATGATGATTTGTATGTGGCTCATTTTTCCCCAATTAAGGAAAAGGGTGATGTTGCCACCCAAAAATATTTTAGTGAGGAGGATTTGTCTTTTTCTTTTTATTTCCATTCGTTATTTCTCCCTTATTCTTATTTTCTTCTTTTTCCTTTTGATCCCTCTTCTTCTTTCATTTGGCATCTCCCTTCTCACTTGTGTGCAATAATCTTGTTGCTCGTTCTTATCCCGTCATTTGCCTACCGTTTATCTTATGAAATGATTAGGAGTGCATTTGACAAGCTCTTGCATTCATTACAATACTTTTTTACTAGCGCGGTCAAGCTTGGACCTTAAGCAAGCCTTTCTCGGGAAGTAAACCATGTTTTATTGCTTTTATTTTATTTTCTTTTTTGAATAGATTTTCTCTCATGGAAATATTTGTGTGCCTTTTTTCTATGTACATGACTTAAAAATATATTTTGGTGCATTTGTTTGAATCAAGAATCAGGGAAGATTGACTCTTATTTTGCTAGCATATAGAAAGCAAGTTTCAATTATTGAGGAAATTATCTTTGAAAGGTTAAGTTGGGTCATTTGCGTGTATTTCCACCCACCTAAATTCGGTAATATCTTTTCTTGCTCTCTATCACTAATGGTTGATTTCTTGTTGGACATGTGTTGGTATTGTTGGATTAATCTCCTTGTTTTCCCTTCCCATGGATTATTTGATTTATGTTTGAGTGTAATGTCTTATTCAAGCTTGGGGGAGGGTATTCTATCATGTGTTGGTGAGATGTTGATTCATATATGCCATGCTCCTTTGTATATGCATTTCCATGTTCTATATTTTGAAAAATCCTAAACATATGTTTGTTTCTATCAAGGCAAATTTGCAATGTATCTTTGTTTTATTCTTTGGATATAATACTTTTGGACTCGTATAGTTAAATTCTTTTCTTCTTAAATGGTAGCGGTGTGCACGGTTTGAGAGTACGCTTGGTTGATTCTAGGATTAAGCAAGCTAAGGTAGTTGGTTAGATCTAGTGGGATCATGAAACCAGATTCTACTTGTTTGTGGCATAATGGTAGTTTCTTCCTATAGTTGAATTGACACCAATAATGAGTTTTTGCTACATCCATGTGAGGTTCATTTTTTTTCAAGCCCTCAACATATATTTGCATGAGTGGCCTGGATCCTTGACTATTGCGGACCTAATCTAGAATCTTGACTCATAATTCTCAAACTCGAGATTGAGCCATCTAGGGAGGACAAAGGCATCTTTTCGGGGTGGTAATTTTTCTTTTCTAGGTTTATTTTCTTCCTTTTTAGTTCATTGGGTTTACATTTTCCTTCTAGCTAACCATTTTAGCCTTTTCCCTTCTTTACAAGCCGTATCTTTAGAAATTTGAGCCTTTTGTTTCATTTTTGTTCCCATTCTTGGTTTTTGTGAAGCAATTGATCATTATCGTTGGAGTTTGTGGTGGAGGAGTTTGGATATTTGGTTCTCTTGAAAGCAAGTTTATGTTGTGATATTTGTGTGAATAATGGTAAATGAATAAATGGAAAAAGTCATCCAAAGTAAAAAGAGGCAAAGACATAATAAATGCAAAAATGTAAAAGCAGTCCTAAGTTAAAGAAGCATGGGCAATTGCTTTGAAAGAAATGAAAATAAAAAATAAAAAAAAAGAATTGAAAATAAGAAAAATAAAAAATATTTTTATGTTATTCTTTTCCCCTTTTAAAGTATTGAGGACAATTCTTCCTTTAAGCTTGGGGAGAAACGTTTAAGATTTTTGTATATATGATTGTGCTTATAGCTTTGAATAAGCTTGGGGGTGTTAGATTGTTTTTGTTTGGTGACATCTTGATTATGGTGTTAAGGATTGATCACCCTTTGCTTCACATTAGAAATACCACCAAATTTTAAATATTTTAAGCCTACCCTCACTCTTTTTTCCCTTACGTTACAACCATTGGGATAGACCTTTCGACCTAGAGGTCGAGTCATATACCGAGGGAGGGTATTATGAGTTAAAGCCTAAGGAGAGGGGATGCATTGTCAAGACGTCGAGTAGCCTAAAATTTTCTCTTTTTCCGGTTCCTTCGTGGAACTTTTGAGATGCTCACTAGGGAAAGATATGAGACTAGTAGGGAGAACGCGGTAAGACCGTTTGAGATGAAAGTTGATTGCGAAAACTAGGTCCCTGTGCTTAGCATATTTATGTTTCAATCAACCTCGGGTATCTTGGAACATGCGTTCCCTTACATGTTTAGAAAGATTTTCATTCATTTGTGCTTGTACATTTGGAAAAGTCCTTTCATGAACATGTTTTTGCTCTTCTTTTATTTTGATTTTCTTCTCATGATTTGCCTTGTTTGTATTATTATGAGAGTTATAGGTTAATCTCTTAAGAATCCTTTACGAGAGCATCACTCGTCCTCTAGGGCAATCTAGGGGTTTAAATGGCTTATCTTTAGTTGCTAAAATTGACCGTGATTCCTATGAAAGTGAGTTAGTGTATATTTCCATCTTCTCTAGTTTTATAAGTTCTTTCTTTACGTGAATAATGTCATCATTTTTCCCTTGGGTTGGATTTTGTTTTGCCCGAGTTCGAGAAAAATTCTAGCTTGGGGGAATTTAATGAGTGTCATTTATGGCACTCATAGGGTAGTGTTTTAGGATATTTTCACTATATTTTTCATGCTTTTCTTTTACCATTTTGGTCATTTCTCATTTGGTTTCTCTATTTCTTCCTCCTTCGTGTTTTACTTTCCTTTATGTTCTTTTCTTTGTGTTTTCCTTTTATATTGCTCTTTTTCTCTTCTATTTTCTCTCTTTGGTCTCTTTTGTAGGTGCCTAAGGACTTAGCTTCGCAAAGGATTCAAGAGGAGCAAAAAGAGCTAAGCAAAGGAGATTTAAGCCTCTTAGAGAGGGCTCTCTGCTTCTTCTCATGGCCGCGGGCGCGGGTCCAATGGGCCACGGGCGCGGGTTATATGCATCATTTTGGTGATTTTGGACAGGAACTCTCTATGCCATGGCCTTAGTCTAGATGCGGCGCGCGAAGGATCTGGAGAGACCGCGGCCTCCCTGCTTCGCCTGGAACAGGGCATCTGCCGCGCCCTGAGCCGCGGGCGCGGGTAACATCGCCGCGGGCGCGGGTTTTCCTTTGATTTCCTGCAGAGTTTGTTATGGGTTCCGTATCCATTTCTGCACACCCGCGGGGTCTCCTTGGAGAGGGCGTTGCCGATCAGTTTTTCTTCTTTATCTATAAATACTCTTGTAAATCCATTTGAAGGCTAACATTTAGATAATATTTCATTTGCTTAGTTTTTAGAAAGAGAAACTAGAGAGAAGTTAGAGAGAATGTAGAGATTATAATCCTTGGATTTGATTTGTAATTCAACATTGTTTCTTTAATCAAGTTTGGAATTTTCCTTCATATGAATTTACTTCAATTGAAATTTGCTTTTATGCTTGAATGTTTGATTTGGATTTTGATTTAGTTTTAAGAATTTGTTGATTGATTGTATTTCCTTTTTATTTAACTTGAGATGAATATGATTGTGATTGAATTTGTTTTGGGTTTAAATTTTACCATGTTTAGTGAGTAGACTAGTTTCTAAGGAGAATGGGAATATGCTTGATTGATGATTTTTACTAGTTGATGATCCTTGATTGATTGAATTATTGCAATTAAATTGGTTGACATAGTTGTGCATGTAATTAATTAGACTAGGAGTGATCAACCTATAAGATTAATCTAGATTGCATTGCAAATTTCAATGACACGAACAATTAATTTGAGAATTGTTTTAATTGATTAAATTTGATTGTGATTCTCCTTGTTAGTCATTCATAGTGAACCCTACCTTGGTTAAAGGATATAACCTTTGAATTCCTTTGATTGCAACTATTGTTTGTCCCTTGCAATGTTTGCATCAATTGTGTGATCCATCAATTAGCATGATTGTTGAGCTTGCATGTGGAACTATATCCCTAGTGGTTAGTATATTGATTGAATTCTATAAATTGTCTTGATTCTTTTTATCTTAGTTACAAAACTCAACCATCGATAATTCTTCTATTTAGCTTAACATTAGACTATAGCATATCTTCGATTCATTCCTTTGGGTTCGACCCTTAACTTGCCTCTATACTAGTATAAGGTTTGTTAAGCGTTTACAAATTTAGTTTGACCAAGGGAGAATTAGATGACAACCTAGTTTCAACCCTTGACAACTACTTCTGCCTCAAGCGGACGGTTAACCGTTTGGCCGACAACGGAGCATTGAAGTCCTAGTGAAGTCCAAAGTGTCTTCCCAGGCGAATCTGGGGCAGTCTAGCAAAAAGACCCCCAGCCTGTTGTCAGTTCCGAAACCGTTGAAAAACCAGTCCATACCATAGCAGGCGGATTCGCCAGAGGTGGTTTGACTGTAGGGAATATTTCTAGCATTATCCCTAGCTTAAACCCCACTGTGATCATAGAATAAAGTACGGTGGCGTCCAAAGGGAAAGAAGATAGAGCTAAAGAGTCGCCAACAAGTTTTAGGAACTTGTAAACCATTCACGAGGTGAATGTTACACCCCTTAATGATCCAGGAGATCGTCAACTCCAATAGGTTTGGAACCATGACTAGTAGTTCGGGGATGAAGGTACAAGTCCAACCTAAAAGAGGTTGAACCTTCCCTAATAATAGGCGTCTACTTTATTCATATCGTATTCATGTGCGCTTTCTGACAACATGCAATCAATAAGTTAACCCTAAACCCGTTTATCTATGTTGGTTGAATATTAATGCACAAACAAAACTATTATTGGCGATCACTTGAATTATAATCAAATTAACCCTAAACAATATTATTAATTATCTTATTAAGCGTGATTACAAATACAAATTCCCTTTAAACATGCATAAAAGGCGTGATAAAGCAATCACAATAATAATAAGCATCAAGCAACATAATAATAATCATAATAATTTTTATAACAATTATAAAAATAATCATGTTAAAGCATGATATTAATAGCAAGATCCTTGGCATGACACTAACAAGATTAATAACAAAACCTAGCATGTCACTAAACATTAAAAATCAAAGATTTAGCCCTAACATCATACTAACATGAATATTAGGAAAGAAAATAGGGAGTATCGCAGGAAACACAATTGTCATATTTGATAATAGAAATTATAGTTGTTACCCTAAATATGATACCAGGAATCATTCTTTAATCATTCTTGATATTAGAAATTACCCTAAACATGATAATTGGAAGATCAAAATAATAACTTAAGCTTGATTTCTATATCATAATAACGATGTAACCAACTAAAGCACTTACATGGATGCCTCGTACCTCTTTCTAATAACAAAATACACGCGTTAGTTGTTTAGGGTAAAAATACCCTAGACCTATGGACCAATGAGAGGAGGCCATGTGTCGAGTTTAGGATGGCCCAACTGGCCTAATAGCCTTTTGACACGTGTCCCCTTCAGATAAGCTTCTGAAATGGCGGCCTTCAAGGGCCCAAATCCCAAGAAGTGCCGTAAATTGGCGCAGCCCACCAAAACCTAGGTCAAGCGACCTCTATAGGGGAACTCCTACCAATGACCCTATAAATACGGAGATATTTCCTCATTTTGGGGACACATTCAATCATTGATTACACCTACTTTCTCCCTCACCATAGAAATACCTGAGCTTGGAATCCAAGCAGATCCCCACCTAAATTTCCGTACTCTTTATTATCTTTCAAGATACTAACTTGATCGTCGGAGGCGGAGCTCCACCACCCGGAGTCTCCGTTGTTTTTGCAGGTACATCTCAGCCAGACCAATCTTTATGACGTAACTCTTCCGAGGGACAAAAACACTCAAAACATTTGGCGCCGTCTGTGAGGAGAGTACCTCAAAGATGGTTTAAGAGTCTGTACCGCCTCCTGAGCGTCCAGTAGATGAACTGGAAGTCTTTACTTACAAAGAGGATGATGATTCTTAGGTCGAAACCTATATAGCCAGTGATGGCTCTCTAATAACCAAACGCATCCGGCCCAGAGACACTCAAGAGCGGGGTGCCAGCCTGGCGGGTACAAACCGACCCCCTAGGCAGACGGAAGGGGAAACCCATATGGCCAGTGGATCAGCTCCCGTAACTCGAGACGAACTCATGAAATTCATGACAAGTTTCAAGGGTGAAATTAAAGATCTGATCACAAAGAGTCGGGCTGGCCCAAGGAGGGGTCAGTCGGCAAGAAAGATTCTTTTGGAGAAGGGGAAGTTAGTTTGAGATTGGCAGCCAACTCCTCATCAAAAGGAGAAGGCAGCCAAGACCATTGATTGGTCTAAGATTCTTCTGCCTCAGAGGAATACAAACAATTCTCGTCGGATGCAACAGCTGGTGGGAAACAAAAATTCAACTCTTTTTTAGACAAGAGAAATCAGCTTCAAGAATACATCACCAGGGAAGGTGCCTTCCTTGCATGAAAGCCATACAGGCGGTAATACCGTCCATTCTGGCCCTTCGATGATTGGGAATGCACTGTATGAACCACCTCTGGTCTACGGTTCGTATTCTCCCCATTTCATGCAGCAGGCCCTCTTCGGAGTTCAGGCGGCATACAAAAACGTACAGCCACTAGACTGACAGCTTCGTCTGCTTCGCCTGGGTGAACAACCTTCCACGTTCACCCGAAAAATAACCGAGGCGGCACAGCTGCTCAAGGTTAAAAATGTGTTGGTAGGTACCTATGACGGAACCTCCAACCCGGAAGATCACCTCATGGCTTACACCAACCTCATGTATTTACAGGGGTTGGATGATGCCACTTGGTGTCGATGCTTTCCGGCTACATTGAAGGGCATTGCCCAACAATGGTTTGGCAACTTGCCAGCCGGGTCCATTTACAGTTTCAGGAAGCTTACCTTCCTGTTTACTTTCAACTTCTCAATGAACATCCCTGCGAAGAAAACAAGTCTTGACTTGAGCACCATTAAGCAGGGAGAGAGAGAAAGATTGCGCTCCAATGTCTGGCGGTTCAATCTGATCAGAATTCAGATTCAAGGACTGTATGATGAGGTAGCTTTTATTGAATTTTTTAACAGTCTAAGAGACGGGTCAACCTTTAAGTTTGACCTAGTCAGAAAAGGGGCTTTTACTTTACAAGCAGCCCTGAGGGAGGCAGAAAGCTATACTCAAGCAACTGACCTCTGCTCGCCTGGTAGCGAGTCGGACTCCAAGAAGTCTGACAGGAAAAAAGACAGCCGGCTTGCTCAGCCGGTGAAGAAAAAAGATGAGAGCAAGAAAAGAAAAGAATTCTAGGCGTTGAGCGATTCTGACTAGTTGTCCCATAAGAAAAAGAGAGAATTTAAACCGTACGTTTCTAGGTACGAGTTTACCAAGGAATGCAACTCCATCCTCATGGAGATCAAGGACAGGTTGTCTTTAGAGAAGCCGAATCAAATGAAAAGTTCCATTCAATCAAGGCACAAAAATTAATTCAGCCAATACCATGAGGAAGTCGGCTATGACATCAATGACTGCATCAGCCTTCAACGAGCGTTGGACCGTCTGGCTGACAAGGGGATGTTAAAGTCCTAAAATTCTAAGTCCAAAGGGACTAAAAAGAAGAACCCAAGGTAGTATCTAAGATACCCCAGCCTGTTAGTAGTTTGGACACTAATAAGGAGCCGGTCTACACCATAGCAAGCGGGTTCTCATGCGGTGGCCCTACCATCCGGGGCACCAAGAGCCATCTTCTAAAGATGGACAATGATGATGATGATGATCACTGATAAGGATAAGGGCATTTTCCGTCGTCCGCATGATGACCCAATCGTCATTGAATGTAAGGTTGCCAATCAGCTGGTTAGACGAATCCTTATTGACACCAGCAGCTCGTTGGACATCATAAGTCCCCGGTGCTTGCAAAAGCTGAAATATAACCTCAACAGAATGCATCTGGTTACCCACCCCTCAGTTGGCTTTGGGGGGTGGGATGGTTTACCTAGTCGGTAGGATTGATTTACCAATTCGAATGGGTGAAAAAGAAAAAGGACGACACCTGGTCGTCAAGTTCTTGGTCGTTGAGGAACTGACCGCCTATAACATTATCCTAGGCCGGCCAACCCTCAACGAACCTAAGGTTGTATGGGAGGGCTGATGGCTTTGTTGGTTCCTTGAATGGGGATCAAAAGACGGCCCGGGAGTGCTACCTCTCAACCGTCAAGGATACTGTGGCCCCAGACAGCCAAGGCCATGAACCAATAGACCTTGACAATATCAAGGATGCCGCCCTAGCCCCACCAGCAGCCAGGAAAAAAAGAAAGGCTCCTTTGCTGGTTGAGGTGAAGAAAGAGAAAAAATAGCAATCACTGACCGGCGAACGGTCAAATGAGCTCCGTCCCCAGCCGGCTAGAGACCATATTGATATACCTCTAGAGGTTGGGACGACTGCTTATGCTAAGATGTGTGCAGACTTGCACCTATTGCTGAAGGAATTCAAAGACATTTTTCCCTTTGAAGTGGAAGAGATGCCAGGCGTCAGCCCGGATCTTCCTGTCCACAAACTGGCTGTGGATAAAAAAAAGAAGCCTATCGGGCAAAAGAAAAGAAATCACGGCGAGGAAAGAAGTTAGGCGGCAACTGCCGAACTGAAAAAGCTGCTGGAAGCATGGTTCATTCGGCCATGTAATTTCCCCGACTGGGTGGCGAATGTTGTGCTTGTATAGAAGCCGAATGGTACCTGGCGTATGTGTGTTGATTACACAGACCTCAACAGGGCATGTCCCAAGGACAGTTATCCGCTTCCAAAGATCAACAGTCTGGTCGATTCAACAGCCGGGCATGCCTTGATGAGTTTCATGGATGCCTATTACGGCTTCCATCAGATACCCCTGTGGAAAAAAGATCAAGAGAAGACGACCTTTGTCACTAATCAGGGGTTATTCAGTAACAATGTGATGTCGTTTGGCTTGAAAAATGCGCCGGCTACATTCTAATAGATGATTAATACGGTCTTCATTAATCAAATTGGGAGGAATGTGGAGGGGTACATTGATGATATGATAGTCAAATCCATACAGCAAGCGAATCACCTTGCTGATCTCCGAGAAACCTTCACCACACATAGGCGGCATAAGGTTATGCTAAATCCTAAGAAATGCGTCTTTGGTGTTGAGTCAGGGAAGTTTCTCAAATTCCTGATTGATCAAAAGGGGATAGAGGCTAACCCTAAGAAGATACATGCGGTAATTGACATGAAGTCACCCCGCACTGTCAAGGAAGCACAGAGACTAACCGGTTACCTGGCGGCACTAGGGAAGTTCCTCAGTCGGTCAGGTGACAAATGCCTTTACTTCTTCCAAGCAATCAGGAAGAGAGACCGGATTTGAATGGAGGGATGATGCTGAGGCGGCCTTTCAAAAGCTTAAAGAATACTTGCACTCTTTGCCAAGGCTAGTTAGCCCTCTGCCCAAAGAGACGTTATACATGTACCTTGCTGAGAGAGACGACATCCATCTCCCGGTCTATTTCATTAGCCATGTGCTAAAAAATGCTAAACTCCGGTACCCCATGGTCGAAAATTTTGGCGTTGCTCTATATACGGCCTTCAAGAAATTGAAGTCGTACATTCTGGCTCATCCGTTTGTAATTTACACCGATCAGCCCCTCAAGCAGCCAATGTCTACCTTGGAGTCATCCGGCAGAATGTTGAAATGGGCTATTGAAATGAAAAGTCTTGAATCACTTTTGAACGCATAAATGACACGACCGGTACCACCGGATAACATTGATCAGGTTTGGAAAATGCATGTAGACGGGATCTCGACGAAGAACGGCTGCAGTGCAGGAATTATATATGAGTCCCCTAAGGGGGGCAGATTTGAATATGCACTGTAGTTTAAGTTTCAAGCCTCAAATAACAAGGCGGAATATGAAGCCCTGCTAGCCGGAATTCGCATGTGTAAGGAAGCAAGGGCAACAAAAATTGACGCCTACTCTGATTCACAGTTGGCCGTAAGATAGTATGAGGGAAAATATAAGGAAACTCATCCGGCTATGATCAAGTATCTTCAGGCAGTCAAAGAATAAGCCGGGGCACTTGAGGAAATCCGTCTAAGTCAAGTGCCCAGGTCAGATAACAACCAGGCGAATGCATTGTCCAAATTGGCATCATCCGCCTGTTGCGATACGCCTCGGTCAGTCTTTTGGGAAGTTCTCGAAAAAAGAAGTATATATGAAGAGCCCATTGGAATCCTGGACCAGAGCTCTACCTGGATGAATGGCATCCGACATATTTAACAGATGACACACTTCCTGATTCACCACAGGCGGCAGCCGTCATGAAGAAGCGAGCAGCAAACAAGACCAAAGGCCAATGGCTGGTTGGTTATTTATTTTATAAAACCGCCTGTCCCAACATGGACAATGGCTTCCGGCGACACCCCTCTAAGTGTAATCATCGCAGAGATCAGACTCTTCATCAGTTCTACGTACCTATGCAGACGACAAAGATTGAATGACCAAATTGGTCAACTCATAGCCGTCTGACCAGAATAATTTACGGAACGATTAAGTCTCCGAATATCGGATGCCTAAGGCATTAGTCGGTTACCGGCTGAACTTTTCACTTAGATTATTTATTCCAAAGTTGCACTCTCTCTCCTAATTGGGGCAAAAGAATTTGTGTAATGGCTATGAAATAATGCTAGACGGAATATTACCGCCTGGGTAAGAGGCTAGAAGCACCCGTTCTAATGGCCGGCTGTGCGCTTGGTTTGGGGCAATCACCATTGTGATTGATTGGCCTAAAAACACCTCATACTTCTCCAACTATCAAGTGTTTTCAAGCAAATCAATCTATTTGAAATAAAACCAACCACAAAGCCGTCCAGGGGCAACAATAGCCAAATTGCAAATTGTCGCATGCTTTTTTAAGTTAGGCAAAATATTAAAGAATTGCAGTATATACGTAAAATTTAAATTGAAAAAATTCAAACACAAATATATATATAAACAACCGACTGAGTCGGAATACTTCATATTATAAATGGCACAAAGGCCAGAATAATTGTTAACCGGAATAACATCCGGAGAAGAAACAAAAGAAAATGATTGTTAACCAACTCTACAGTTGGTAAAAAATACAACATTACTCGGCATACACAGGCGGACAGAAAGCATTCATCTTTGAAGTAGTCCGGGTAGGGGATCCATTTTATCAGAACAATGATGTAAGTCCCATCCCATAAGGGCTCAGTGGTAGTTTCAAAGAAACCCGGCTCCATTATTTGCTCCGGGCCCTAGTAGAGAGCGTCGGGAAGGGGCTTTTCCAGCCTAGAAGAACCGGTTTTTGATTGTATTGGCGCAGTTTCTGGTTATGTCCAAGGGTTGGTGAAGAAATTAAATAAAACTTGTATTTCCACCCTGACCACTTGGACACCTTGTCCAAACTCATCAAATAATGGGGCAAGGTGGAAAGAGTGTACCATGCCCCATGACCACCTGGGGCCTTGCCCAAGTAATGCATATGAGCGAAAGCATAGAAGCTGGGAGCTAAGTTCTAGAGCTCACAGGCGGCTATGTAGCTCAAAATGTTCACCCTTGAGTTGGGGGTGAGCTGCAAAACTCCCATATCATACCCCTTTAGGATTTTCCTAATCTCGGTATGGAGGGGGAATCGGAGGCTGGCTTTTATTACCGCCTCGTAGCAGACAAAATAATTGTCTGCATTCTCTATCTTGTCATCCCATTCCATCACTGCATCAGCAAGTTGGATGACAATATCCCACCCCTTTCCAAAGGGGTGCTTTTCCTTGAAGGCCTTGAAGACACTTTTCAGCAGGGCAATGTCACCTGGAAGCATCCTAATTTTCTTTGAGTTAAGGTTGTCAGCAACTTTCGTTGGCTGCTGGTAGTCAACCGCGAAATTATCTTGATCGGAGCTAGAAGTCTCAGCCCCCGATCTTTTAGCGGCCTCAATACCGACGGATCCTTCCCCGGATCCATTAGAGGAGGCGGCCTCATCTCCGGCTACCTCCCGTACGCTAGAGCTCCCGGAAGAAGAGGAAGCCTCTTCATCTGAATTGTCGCTCTCCTCCAAATCCTTATCTTCCCCATCCGGAACAACCTCGTCGGCAGGCACTTCCATAGTGCGCCGGTTCTTTGATTTTCTGGCCGTCTGTTTAACTCTAGCCATTGTGTCCTGCACAGACACAAAGAGGGAGGAATTCGGAGATGAGCACAGCTGTTCCGACAGTCCAGAAAAGGCACCCCCTGTTCCGGGAGATCGGCTGAGTGTCCTAGGCAGAGCCGAGTGTGTGGATTGAGAACTCATTTTATTTCTAAGACAATGTTCTCAGACGGAAAAAAGAATGTATACAAGTTGGAAAATAAAAACTAAAGATGGTACAGGCGGTTACGTTACTTTTAACTCTAAAAAATCTGAAAACAGGTATAGACGGTGACCGGGTGTTGCAAGGTTAGCACACGAAAATCTAGAATACTCTGACGCAGATGGAAGCAGAGAAACTCTCTCTAAATATTTCGTTTTTCTCTATCTAGAAAATTCAAATGAAAATGAAGTGAGAGAAAAGGGGGGGTAAACTTCTATTTATAAAAGGTAAAAACGGGGGCATCCCTGTTTAAAATTCAAATTTTACTATCCGTTGTTACCGATCACCTTTGATAGGTGGACACGTGACATGCACGTGACCTTTGTGAGGGGAAAATGTTTAGGGTAAAAATACCCTAAACTTGTGGACCAATGAGAGGAGGCGACGTGTCGAGTTCAGGATGGCCCAAGTGGCCCCATAGCCTTTTAACACACGTCCCCTTCAGATAAGCTTCTGAAATGGCTGCCTTCAAGGGCCCAAATCCCAAGAATCGTCGTAAATCGGCGCAGCCCACCAAAACCTAGGTGAAGTGACCTAGACAGGGGCACTCCTACCAATGACCCTATAAATAGGGAGATATTTCCCCATTTTGGGGACACATTAAATCATTGATTACACCTACTTTCTCTCTCATCAGAGGAACACCTTAGTTTGGAATCCAAGCATATCCCTACCTAAATTTCCGTACTCTTTATTCTCTTTCAAGTTACTAACTTGATCGTCGGAGGCGGAACTCCACCACCCGGAGTCTCCGTTGTTTTTACAGGTAAAGCTCAGCCAGACTAATCTTTGTAACGTAACTCTCCCGAGGGACAAAAACACCCAAAACATTAGTAACTTCAAGAAAAAATAATAAAACATAGAATTAAATTAAATAATTCAGAGAGAGATTTGGGACCAAACCCTCAGAATTTAAAACCTTTCACTTCTAGGGCAAAGGCAACTTCGAATTTTGATACGTGCTTCTAGGTCTTGTGAATGCGTAATTTTATAGAGAAAAGCAAGAGAGAGAAGAGAATTCTTAAAATCTAAAGAGAATAAGAAAACTAGAGAATATATGATATTCTGATGATTTTTTATGATGGAAAACGGAGGTTTTATGAGGCTATTTATAGAGAAAATCAGCCAAACGGATAAATAAACAAATCAGAGTTTCGACGAGAATAAAACAGGTTAACACCATACGCTGATCATTAGCGCTAGGCGCTAAGGCTAGCGCCAGGCGCTAATCCTTGTCGTCAGTCGCTAACAATTAATTTCACGCGTTTTCTTAATTTCGATAAAATTTAGCCGTACAGAAGGGTAAAATCGTATTTTCCTTAAAAACACTCTTTTATTCTAATTAAAACTCCAAAAAGTCAACCAAAGTCAATTTATCAATGCTAATTGAATTAGGAATGAATAGAAGAATCTAGAATATTAAAATCAATTCTAATTGCATTAGGAACGATAAATCCATATTAGGCCCTCCTCTAGATCATTGGGCCACACATAAGGATCAAACCGGGCCCAGTTCAGTATTTTGGCCATAACTTCCTCAGTATTCATCGGAATTGGGCTTATAATATATCGTTGGAAAGATCTTTTCAAGCCCATCCAACTACATCATTATCGGACCCTTGCTATGGACACAACCAAACAAGATTGGCTGTTTTTTTAAAATAGGTATCCAAAAAAATAGAGACAAGAGAAAAGAATAAAAAACTTTCCACAACACTAGACTTTCCACACATTCACTTCATTCGATTACGATTCGACGCAAAATGTACTCATCATTGGGTTTGGTTTTGGGGAGACACAAATGGGTGTCTACAGAAGCCCCCACTTTGACTGAGTTTGGAGAAACGCAAGTTTCGAAAACAAAAGTCAATGTATCCATAGGGACGGAGAATTATTCAGAACGTTCTGCGATCCTAAATCACTCTTGTAACGCCGATACCTGTAAACTAGTGTTAGTTAAAACAGATAAAAGAGACAAGAAACGCGTATCTTGTACCGTCGAGCACACGTCTCTGATAGTAACCGATTTATTGCTGTTACATTGCTGTATTTTTTATAATCTTTCGCAAGCTAGGGAACGTCGTCCCGCCGTTTTTTTTTGAAGATCTTCTGCAAGATAGAGAATGCCTCCTGAAGACTGCTACGCTTGTAACTGCCTTCAATTCTACCATGATAGACTTCTGCAAGCTAGAGAACCCCATCGAAGATCGCTTCGCTTGAAACCACCTTCTAGCGCTTTGTGACCATCTTCCGCAAGCCAGGGAACATGATCGAAGATAACTTCGCATGAAATCACCACTAGTTGTTTGTGAAGTCTCTCCGCAAGCTAGGGAACGTTGTCGAAGATATTCTCGCCTAAAGCTATCCTCTTTTGTTGCGATAATATTCCGAGGAAAATTACTAAAGACCCACGCTTGTCGATCTTTAAAGCTCGCTTGAGCTTTGCTTCTACTATGCCCGTACGTCGGCGCTTTTGCTGCTTTTGAACCTGTATGTTGGTGCCTTCTGAATTGTGAACCAGTATGTTGGTGCCTCTGCTTTATGAACCATTATGTCGGTGCCTTTGCAACATGAACCATCATGTCGGTGCCTTTTCTACATGAACTATTATGTCGGTGCTTTGCGATAAGCCAATGCTTAGGCGCTTTAAGCTAAGTGAGACGATCATTTTTCAGGTCGATCACTTTATGCAATTGTAATCAAGCCGATTACTAAATCATGTCAAATTGCTTAGAGGGGCTAACTGGCGTACCAAGGAACCCAAAACGTTGTAAGAAGTCGAAATAGTCGCACTGAGTGGCAGAGCATTCTGTTGCCAATGAAATTCTGCTGGCGCCACATATTTGGCTCTAGTGTCAGATGCTAGAACTAGCGCTAGGCGCTAAACCTTATTGTCTTGCGCCAAGTCCTGTCGCTTGGCGCTAGAGGCGGGATTTCCGTATATACGCCTTTCTTCGTCATTTCCGCTGCTGTTGCTTGCTTTTGCTCGAGAAATCGCCGGTGAAGTTCAATTCACTCATTCTTGCTCGTTTCTCAACCTAATTTTCTCAAATTTGTTGCAAATCAAATCTTCTTTCATCTACTTTCCCAATCTATGTATGTTTTCTCCAAACTCACTTCGATTTTGATGAATTTTGCACATGTTTGTTCACAAATTTCTTAAAAATTCGAAATTTATAATGCTTAATTCACTTAGTTTGTCAAATTTTATTCCATAAAATTGCTTGATTATGTTTATAAATTGCCTTGGATTAATTTGACACTTTTTTGACTCAATTTGGTGAAAAAATGAACAAATCACCATTGTTGGACCTCTTAAGGTCGGGAATACAATGTGGCTTGTTCTTGCTAGCAATTCTTGTCCAATTTGTCAAAATAATTATCATAGTATTACAAGAAATTGTTTGGATGCTTGAAAATTTTCGTGTACTCTCAATTTTAAATTGTGCTATGTTTTAGTACTACGTTCTCTGTTTTTTTTTTCGAACGAAGTATCATGCGGCTAGGCAAACCTTAGATACTATAGAACCTTAATTTATGATGATTTTGCACAATGTAGCATGGCTAGATAACGATGTTTGGGTTTACGGTCCCGAGACACACGACGGGAGCATGAGCTCATAGACGAGGACACTGACTCGTCTACTTCTCTTGGTCTCCTCCCTGAGTGGGATGAGCGGACTATGTACTTCTCCCCCGTCCACCATATTTCTGAGAGGGTGCGACGAGGGATCACGGTTGGTAGGACGCGCTACCACGGCTCAGGCTGCGATACCCTAGGCAACCAGTACAAGATGCATATCAGTGTCGATAGAGACGTGAGACTTCTCTGGGACTCTTGCGGGTTGACTGCACTGTTTGAGACCTCGGAGGCCATGATTGCCTCTATCGGGGGTCACCACATGGCTCGTGCCCTAATGGAGTTCTTTTGGGACACCACCAACACGTTCCACTTCTCTTGGGGTGAGATGATGGTCACCCCAACCGACTTCAGTCTAATTATGGGACTAGAGTTTAGTTCTACTGCGTTGCCGTTCGACAACGAGACAAAGTGTTTTCTCTCCTGAGGTTGAGGAGCTGTAGGGTCTGATTGATGTTCGGACTCGTGCTGAGGTAGAGTCGACTCAGTTTAGCGCTAAAGGCATTCGTCGATCGACTCTAGTGACTGCTTTCGAGGATGATGCGACCACCCAAGAGTAGCGGGTGCACATCTTTGTGCTTATCTTGCTGTCAGGGACATTTTCCCCTGAGAAGGGTAGTAGAGTGTTGCTTTACTACCTACCTACAGTCCGTGATCTTCACTTTATCGGGACTTATGATTGGACCATCTTGGCCTATGCTGACTTTGTTCGAGGGTTACGAGACTAGTGTCGACATCGGTCCTTCACGGGGAACGTCGCTCTTTCCGGCTTCTGGAGAGTAGTAGAGGTATACCTTATCTCCCAAAATTTTTAGCTATAAGCTTTGGTTAGCACTTGCTGATGCTTTTTGTCTTTTGCAGATCTGGTTCTACAAGTACTTTCCTTCAGTTGCGCCAGTGAGACCGTCGCCGAGCAGGTTTCCAGTGAGCGCCTTTTAGGGAGGCCGCCGCGCTGGGATGTCTAGTACTAATGTCCGAGATTAAATCATCTCGGTATGGTTCTTTGTATAGTTAAACACTTTCGTATTATCTTTGGTAGATTCTTATCTGATAGGCATTCTTCGCAGGAGCATAACGAGCAGAAGCGGCCGTGTATCGGCTTGGTTGTCCCTAGGTTAGTTGCGCAGTATACCGCTGAGCGTCGCTATTTCTTAGGGACATATGGAGCGATTGCATATCTTGGAGAGAGAGTTGCTATTCAGCATTCCTCAGACACTTTCGTCGTTCCTACTCCTCCGTCGCGTCATATGTTCATTGGCGCAAGGTTGGTGAGCATGTTAGAGATGGTACCCCTTGGCGATCATATACGATCCCTGGGCGATGCTTTTAGGAGGAGCGGCTGCCGCTGTTAGCTCCAGTCCGTGTTCTGGCTGAGGAGGTGGCGGTATGATTTTCATCTTTTACCTTTTGTTAAGTAGCCCCAAGTAATATTTTACTGACTTTGATTTGCTTTCGTCAGGCCGGACCTACTGAGTTCGTGCCACCTCGAATGTCCATCCATTATCAAGGGACATACGGGCCGATCGAGGAGATGATTCCTCCGGCTCCTGAGGATGAGCGCTTCGTGGAGCGGTCGATTCCTCGCCACCATACTCGGGTAAGGTTCATTTATTTGCAATTTTGTTCATGTATGTTACGCATTATTACTGACTTTATTTCTTTGACGGTTCTCGTAGGAGGTGGTCACAGCGATTGCACGGTGTATAGATGCCTTCTGTAGCCAGCTCGTTCGGATGTGGAATGTGGCTACATGTCGTCGCGATGACACCGTTCAGGAGGTAGTTTTCCTTCTTATTTTCGCATTATAACTTCTATTTTGATTGTTTCTGACTTAGTTTCTTCTTGCAGGGTCAGCCTATTCCTTCTCGTACTTGGACGAGACCTTAGGTGTTGAGAGACCCGACGAGGTCTAGCTCGAGACGTGGTAATTCCGAGGCTGCTCGGACCGAGGCGATGGAGGGCTCGGGCTCTTCATCTGAGGGTGCCATGCTGAGCTGGTAGGCCAGGGAGAGGCTACCTCGGCTAGAGGTGGTGGGATGTACGAGGTCGGCTCGTCATTGCAGCAGCCTCCGCAGCCTCAGCCTCAGGGTGATCTTGAGTGGACGGGTCCTAAGCTGAGTTTTCCATCTCCCGAGGAGACTGGACCTAGAGCTATTGGAGAGGTTACTCCTTGTACTGCGTAGTTTTATGATATGATGGGCATCTCTCATCATATGCGTCCTCCGGCGTCGTAGTTTATAATTGTTCTTTTTTATTTTGACTTTGTATAGAACTTTGCCTTTATTAGAATCATTTATTTAGACATATTTGTATATACATACCACTATGAGTTTATTTATTTAGCATTTATTTATTATTTTTTATGTTTGTGTGTGCAAAGAATTGTTCTGTAATATAATTGATATATTTAATTAAGAAATGGGGTATACAAAGGAAAAAAAACCGTAAAGTCATTGTTCAGACTCAAATCAACCAAAAAAATGCGGTTTTTGAAAAGCTCGTATGATAAGACACGTCAGCGCCGTCTGGCGCCACGCGTTTTGCGTTAGCGCCAGACGCTAATTCTTAGCGCTTGGCGCCAAGCTCTGGCGTTAGGCGCCAGACTTTGTCGTCTAGCGCTAATGAGCGCTGACTCCGAATTTTATCCGGATTGAAACTGTGCCGATGTTGTGTATAAATAGCCCCCTGATCAGCCGAATTTTTCATAATTTTAGCAGAAAAAATTGTCTTAGCTTTTGAAAAAATAATAATCATGTCTTTAATCACTAAGAGTTTTACCAACTTCACTCATGAATGGTGTCGGTCTCTAATTGCTAAGGAGAGAAAAGAATTAGACTTTTTCCATATGGGGGGTATTTATGGTGTCAAGGGGGTAGATCTTGATATAGACTTCATTCATACCGCCTTAGAATATTGGGATGTGGATGCTCTTTGTTTGAGGTTAGGGTGTGATGAAATTAGCCCTTTGTCGGAATAATTCGGTGCGATCTTAGGCTTCCCTGCGTTAGATCTTACAGTCATCCCTAGAATAAATGAATAATATTTATAAGGATTTTGAGAACTTCTTTAATTTAAAAGACAAAGATCAAACAAATATAGTAGATGGTAGCATAGTTAATTTGAAAGAGTTTGCTCGCCTTTATTTTGATAGACCTTACTCTAAGTATTTTCATGTTTTTAGAGAGGGCTTTTCTCTTTTGCATGCTTAACCAATATCTTCTCACTAGTGGTAGAACTAATGAGGGTCAAGAAATTATATTAACTGTTTTGGAGCAGATTGAATCTGGGAGAAATCCAATACCGCTAATCGTTGGAGAGACTATGCTTAGTCTTGATGAATTGAAAAGAAATCCAAAAGCACCTTTTCGGGACTCTCCAATTTTATTACAGGTAGAAAAATAACATTTTTAATTACATAAATCAAAAACATAATTTTGTATAGTAATATTATTTTATTTGCATTGAATTTTTTTTTGCAGATGTGGCTAATGGAGGACTAGAATTAATTAGTTCTCTTGACAATGTTGAAAAGTACACTCCAAATTGCTTTGTGAGAAGGAAGAAACGCTTCTCTAAGATGGGGCGCCATGAGTGGAAGAAAGTCTTTGCCTCTTGCAACTTTGCCATCAAGTGGGTCATCCCTTGGTGGAAAATAGAGAAGATGGTTGGTGTCAACAAGAAACCCTTCTGCCGTCTTCTAAGCTTATCCAAGATGACTTTTTATTATCCCTGCTGGGTAAAAAGACAGTACCGCCTACTTCAAACAATTCCTTCTACGAATCTTTGTTGTCCCTATTCTCAAGAAGTAGAAAAATTTGATGCTTAATGGAGAGCTAGACCTTTGTGGGAAGTGATTACTCAAAAGGTTCCTCCTTCCTTGCCCAATGATATGAAGAGGTGGCTTCTCAAGAAACCTTCAGAGGACATGAAGAAAAATCAGAGTAAAAATGATGTGAAGAGTCGTCTAGGTGACAAAGTGATTCCCATTAAATAATGCTTGGGTGAAAAGGTTGAATTCAAAACACCTTCAATGACTAGGAAGAAGAGCTCTACAAAGGATAAAGGGAAAAGAGAAGCTGACACCTCAGAGAAGAAGGCTTGGGTAGAGAAGAAACATGGAGTCCTAGCTAAGGGAGAAACTATTTACTCCAAAATTTAATGTAGGTCCTCTAAAGGATGCCTACTAGCTTAAGTTATGGATGATGAAGAGGATGCAGATTAAAATTGGAAGAGAGCAAATAAAGAGAAAATAGATTAAAGCATTGCTTAACTTTCAATTATTAGACTTAGTTTTAAATTTTAAGTTAATTTATTTTAGCTTTATTTAAATTCCATCAATAATGTAATTCGTTAGTTTATTTTATTAATGAAATTTCAGGTTTTTAATTAAATAATCTCCTTTAAATTTAATTTATTAAAGCAATGAAAACTGAAAATTTAATTTTCCAGAAATTTTTTCGAGTATAGAAGTCAAAAATTTTCTGAAAATCACCGAATTATCCCCAAGTACTCCCAGAAAAATGGCGCCACTTTTTCACAACTGGCGCCAGCTACGGAAAACTAGCGTCAGGCGACGGACATTGTCGTCTGGCGCTAGAGTTAATCGGCTGGCGACAGAACTTTTTCAGTGACGCTGATGCTTCGTCGAATTTCTGTCGAATTTATTTTTAAGTCCGGGATGCGAGGTTTGCAAAAAGTAAAGTGGCCGCACCCGTAAAGGGTTTCCTACGTATCCTTTCTTAAGGAATCAGGCAAACGTAGCTCTCTTCAGTATCCTACTCAAGTAATTATGGGTAGTATTTTTTAAGTTGGTCAAGGTTTATCATGTTCGAGAACTCATTTCCATCCATATTAGTAAATCTTGCTGCACCTCCTGATAGGATTTTTTTGACAATATAGGGTCCAGACCAATTAGGCCTAAATTTACCCCTTGGATCTAAAACAATCTTCCTTAATGCTTTTAACACCAAGTCTCCTACTTTGATGTTTCTTGTGTTGACCTTCTTATTAAAATGCCTAGCCATACGAGTTTGATAACATTGAGTATGATGTAGATCTTCTAGTCATTTTTCATCAAGTAGAATTAGCTCCTCATATCTCGCCCTATTCCATTCAACTTCATCGAGTTTGCTTTTTAATGAAATGTATAGAGATGGTATCTCTAGCTCTACAGGTTGTACGACATCCATTCCATAAACCAAGGAGAATGGCTTATTTCCTATTGATGTGCAAATTGACGTGCGATAACCCCACAGTGAAAAAATGGAGTTTGTCAGGCCAATCCTTGTAGTTTTTTGTCATTTTTTCGATGATAGTCTTTAGATTTTTATTAGCCGCTTCAACTGCTCTGTTTACTTGAGGTCAATAAGGAGAAGAACGATGGTGTTGAATGCCATATTTTTGTAACAACTCTTCACGCTTAGCTTGAAAGTGAGTTCCATTGCCACATATCATTTCATGTGGGACTCCATATCAGCAAATAATATTTCTTTCGATAAAGAGTGCTACATGTTTTGTAGTGAGTTTAGCATAAGATTGTGCTTCAACCCACTTTGTGAAGTAATCAATTGCTACTAGGATATATTCATGACCTCCTGTTATTGGGGGAGTGATTTTACCAATAATGTCAATTCCCCATGTAGAGAATGGCCATGGTGAAGAGTAGGTGTAGAGTAGAGATGGAGGAACATGTTGTAAATTGGCATAAATTTGGCACTTAGGGCATCTTTTTACATATTGATGACAATCCCTATTCATGGTAGTCCAATAGTATCCTTCTTGCATTATCTTTTGGACTAGCATTATTCCATTCACATGAGTTCCACAAATGCCTTCGTGGACTATCCTCATTGCTCTTTGAGCATCCTTTTTTCCTACACATAAGAGATCTCGACCATTAGGTACCCTTTTATGTAACTCGATGTCTATGAGTACGTATTGGAAAGCCAAAAGTCTTAATGCTTGTTTTGCTCTTTTGTCAGTATGAGGTGGGTACTCTCCTTTGGTGACATAATTAAGTATATCTGTATACCACGGTTCTTCTTCTTCTTCTTCTTCATCTTGGATCACTTTGTTATTTTATATAGCTTGAATATAAGTCGGTTTATGCCTTTTTTCTATGGTTAGAGGCATTTTCTCGATTTCCGTAGGAATCCTAACCATTGAGGGTAGTCTTGCCAAGGCATCAGCAAATTGATTTTCCTCTCTAAGTAGATGCGTGTATTCTACTTTCTCTAACTGATTAGTGAGAGTTTCCAGATAAGTTTGGTAAGGGGCTAGACTTTCGCTCCTTACTTTGCATCTCTTAGAGATCTGGTTGATGATCAATGAAGAGTCCCCGAATATTTGTAATTTCTTCACCACCAATGCCAAAGTTGTTTCAAGGCCTACCACACATGCTTCGTATTTAGCAGCGTTTTTGTTAACGTTAAACTCTAGCTTTATGGAGATTGGAACATGCTCTTCTTTAGGTGATACTAGTAATACTCCAACGCCACATCCTTTTTGGTTTGAGGCTCCATCGAAGTATAAGGTCCAAGTATCATCTTCTGTGACCATCAAGTCTTCGTCTGGAAATTCATTGTCGTGTATTGGCGTTGAATCTTCTATTGGAATGTCCGCTAGAAAATCTTAGACCACATATCCTTTTATAGCTTTTTGAGGCATGAATCTTACATCGAACTGGGCTAAGTTGACTATCCATCTCGATATGCTCCCATTGAGTATAGACTTCTCGAATAAATACTTGAGCGGATCCATTCGGGAAACTACAAAGACCGTATACACGAGCATGTAATGTCTTAACTTGTTTGTGGCCCACACCAATGCGAGGCACAATTTCTCAAGTGGTGTATAGCGTACTTCATACTGGAGCATCTTTTTACTTAGATAGTAGATTGCATTTTCTTTACCTTTTACTTATTGTGCAAGCATGTCTCCCATTGTTTATTTGGTGACTTTTAGGTACAACCTAAGAGGTATTCCTGGAAGTGTTGGTGCTAATACGAGAGGATTTGCAAGATAGACTTTGATCTTTTCAAAGGATTTTGGACACTCATCATCCCATATTACTGGCACATTCTTTTTAAGATTTTAAAATATTGGTTCACATATTGTTGTCAATTTTGATATGAACCTGCTTATGTATTGCAACCGGCCAATAAATCTTCGAATTTGCTTTTCGGTTTTGGGCGGTGGCATTGACCTGATTTCCTTGATCTTGGTTGGGTCTATCTCTATTCCTATAGAGCTTATGACATAACCCAAAAGCTTGCCTGAGGTGACTTCAAAAGCACACTTGGATGGGTTCAACCTCATGTTGTATTTTCTTAGCCTTTCGAAAAATTTTCTTAAGGCTACTCGATGGCCTGGACGGTCTTTTGATTTCACAATCATGTCGTCGACATATACATCGACTTCTTTATGCATCATGTCATGGACTAAAGTAGTTGCTGCACGTTGGTAAGTAGCACCCGCGTTTTTCAACCCAAATGGCATTACCGTGTAGCAGTAAGTGCCCCATGGTGTTATGAAGGTTGTTTTCTCCATGTGTTTTTCTGCCATGAGAACCTGATTATAACCTGCATATCCATCCATGAACGAGAGAAGTGCGTGGTTTGCTGTATTATCTACCAAAATATCGATGTGTGGTAAAGGGAAGTCGTCCTTTGGAATTGCATTATTTAGATCTCGATAGTTGAGACACATTCTTACCCTTCCATCCTTTTTCGGGACTTGGACGGTGTTGGCCACCCATTTGGGGTATTTGGATACCCTGATGAAACCTGCACTTATTTGTTTTTGAACTTCTTCTTTTATTTTAAGAGCTACGTCGGGTTTCATTCGACGCAACTTTTGTTTTACACGTTTCATTCCTAGAATTAGCGATATGGTGTGTTGAGCAATTTCTCTATTAATACCTGGCATATCTTCATATGACCAAGCAAATATGTCGATAAATTCTGTAAGTAGATTGATTAAATCGGTTCTTTCTTGTTCATTAAGTGTTAATCCGATTTTAACTTCTCTTTTAATGGTTGAATCATTTAAGATATCAACCGTCTCTGTTTCCTCAATTATCGGTGTTTTCTTTTAAAGTGTTTCCATTTCTTTAATAAGTTCTTTGTCATTTTCATTGTTAGTTAAGCAATGCTCGTCATATTGGGTTAAAGAAAAGCACGAGGAGTAAGAGGAAGAAGACACATTATTAAAATCAGAAATCATTACATCGAAAAGAGATGTGTCCTCAGGGTCTTGATTGCTAACTATCATGGGGTAAGAGATAGAAGAAGGGGGAGCTACAACTGAGGATTTAGATGACTCTACAGGAAAAGACTTTGACTCTGACTCAGACCAGACGACTCTTCGAACATCAGTCCTTTCCCTGTCGTAATGGAGATTCTCCTTCCACTTGGATTAGTCACCTTGACTGTCTTGCGCCATCCTTGTAGTGATCCTTCTACTGGAGTGATGAGCTTTGAGGGGTCAAAGATTTCGCTTTGTAGGACCGTTTTGATGAGCAAGGAGTTATCCTCTATGTACTTCGGCTCATCTTTTTCTCGCCTAAATAGTAATCCCATGACATTAAAGTCAAATCATGGGGGTGCTATTTCCTTTTGGATAGGAGTTGGGATTTCATCTAGAAAATACAAATCTAGGAAAATTTTGAACCCCGATTGCCTTATGCCATTTACAACAAAAGGTTCGGGAAATTCCTAGCATGGATAGTCCTCTCCTTCTTTTATGAATTGTCCATTAAGAGTAAGAGGATATTGATCCATTGAGATTGCTTTCTTTTGGATGTGAGCGTTCCTACGCGCCTTAGACTTTTCCTGGGCTCGCTTGAGATCTTCCCGAGTCGGTTCGAAACAAAGTTCGAAAGTGTCTAAATTAGGGAGGCCAGGAAATTCTAGTGATTTTTCTTCCTTTCTTCTTTCCTAGAGTCATTCCAGGAAAAGGCCCTTGTTTCTTCAGAATAGTGTTCACTATCATATTGGAGTGGGGGTTTTGGCAAAGAGGGGTCCTTTCATCCTCCTCGATTAAGGAGACCTCTTCATTAAAGCCCCACAAATGTTCATCGTCTTCATCGTGCTCCACATTAATTATTTTATTTTCTATAGCTTTAATACTCATAGGTAAAGCATCGATCGTAATAAGAATTTTTCCAACTATGGCTTTTACCTGTTGGTGGAGCGATGAAGGGACGACCTTTAGGTCATGAAGCCAAGGGCGTCCCAACAATAAGTTGAACGAAGCTTTGATATCTACTACTTGAAATGTAGTAGCATGTTCTTTTGCTCCCGCCGTTATATTCATGGTAATCTTGCCAAGAGCTTGACGACGAGTGTTGTCAGAAGCTCTTATTCCTTGCGTTGACGGGGTTAAGTATTCATCCCTTATGCCTAGCATCCTCACAATTCTAAGTGGACAGACCTTAATTGCCGATCCATTGTCTACAAGAGTCATAGAGACGTTCATCCTCTTGCAAACTACTGTGAGGTTTAATACCTTATAATACTTGTCACCTTCTGGAGGTAAATCTTTGTCGAAAAAGGTGATCAAGTTGATAGGACTAGGGAGATCACTCGTAAGGAAGTTAGCCAACCCCTCAAGAGTGGTGTCAGAATCTATCCCTATCTTATCCAAGGCATTCATCACTGCCAACCTATGTTCTCGAGATGTTGCTAGAAGCTTCCCTACATTCATCCTAACCATGGTTTTTTTTTTGGTAAGTAAAGAATTTTATTACCAAAAGTAAAGAGTTACTACCCATAAGAGTAGCAACTTCAAGAAATGAAAGAACAGTACATGCCCTCTGGGCCAAAAAAGCAACAAAACCAAAGCCCGAAGGCAATACAAATACAACAACTATGGAACCTCTAACTAACAAAGGGAGAGGAAACCGAAGCAACAACTAAAAGTGGGTAATAAACCCAAACAACCAAAGATAACAAATAAGATGAGTATAAAAACCATCAGCTTAGCTTGAAAGCATACACCATCCGCCAGCATCATCATAAAAAGCAGCTTGATAACAATCCCACAGTTAGCCTGCCACGACAGAACAACAGCATGCATGCAGTACAAACCAGGACAAAAGATCACAGCTATGAACCATCATCCAGCAGCACAAACATAAGGAGGCCCAAGCAAGGCAGAGAAGCATAAGATGCCACGACAAAGGTAGAGCAACAATTACAACAACAGAAGAGGCATAAGAAGGAGTCCTGGTAGAAGCAACAAACAAGGTAGTAAAAGGAATACCACCCACCATATAATCTAGGCCATCAACTAGCACCCCATGCTAGGAGACAACACTAAAATAGGGCCTCAACCCACTACAGACCAAGCATGCTAGAATAACCAAGACTCACCCATGACAACCAACCTCCACCACTTCAAAACAATAGCAAAGCATACACCATCCACCAGCATCACAATAAACACATCGTGAAATCAGCCCCCAAGGCAGCTTGCCAGGACAGAACTATAGCATACATGTAGTACAAACTAGAACAAAGGATCGTAGCCACAAACTATCTGCTAGCAATATAAACCCAAGGAGGCTCTAGAAGACAGAATAGAATAAGATGCATATATAGAGGTAGAACAACAACCACCACAACAGAAGAGGCATAAAAAGGAGCCCGGACAAAAGCAAGAGACAAGGTAGAAAGAGGGATACTACCCACCATACAATCCAAGCCACCAACTAGCACCTCATGCTAGGAGACATCACTAAAAATGGGGCCTCAACCCACCAAACACCTGGAAAGCTAAAATGACCAAGACTCAACCATGACAACCAACCTCTACTGAATAAAACAAAGGAAAAACGACTTCCACCAGCATCACCATAAAATCCGCTTGATAACAACCCCGTAGACAGCCTGCCAGGACAGAACAATAGCATACATGTAGTACAAACCAAGACAAAGGATCGCAGCCATGAACCATCAACCAGCAATACAACCACAAGGAGGCTCAAGCAAAGCAATGAAGCATAGGATGCCAAGACAGAAATAGATCAACAACTACCATAAAGGAAGAGGCATGAAAAGGAGTCCAGGTAGAAGCAAGCAACAAGGTAGTAATAGGAAACCACCCACAATACAACCCAGGGCATCAACAAGAACCTCATGCTAGGATAGTAGAAAAAATAGGGCCTCATCCCACTACACACCAAGCAGGCTAACAAACCCAAAACTTAACTATTACAGCCAATCCCCCAAAAAAAGACCATCCACCATCAATAGGCATAATCATAATATCACAACTAAATAACAACCCATAAACCAGTTTTCTAGGACAACGACATGGCAAGCATATAATACAAAACAGGACAAAGGATCGCTACCATGAATCATCAACCAACAACACTGATCACTAGGAAGCTTAAGCTGAAAAAGTAATGCAAAACGCCTAGATAGTAGTTACAACCAAAGAAGCAATTCCCAAATTACATAAAGATAATAAAAGGAAAGAAGAAAACAAAATCAACCTTCCTTTTACAGATGAAGAACAACAGGGAATACCTCAACATCTACAAATCTGCAATTCAAGAAGCTGCCACCAACCCTCGAGTTCAACCTCCAAAAGAATCCCGCAAAATCCTCTAAAAAAGACAAACCCAGGATACATAGCAGCCCCTAACAACAACACACCAGCCAGGGAGGAAACCAGACTACCCTACAACAACCCGATGTCGGCGAACTACCTCAATAGAGCCCCGACAACAGAACACCAGCAGGGGTGAAAATCGACAATCGAAACTCGCCGACCACCTTGAAACGCACCCCGCATCCAAAGAACTAGACTCGCCACCGGAAAACCAGTTCAGAAAACACCATCAACCTTGAGCGAAAAAACCCAGAAAATTGCGAGTTTGATTTGAAAAATCGAAGCCCCAAAATACCCGGAATCAGCCCAACAATTGATAAAAAAAAAACATCAACAATTTTTGACTGCTGGGAAATCGATTAACCCCGAAACACCTTCCAGCAGCCGAATCTTCAAAAATCGCCGCTGGAACAACGAACTCTGACCCTTCTTCAGCCTTGAGCGAGGAACCCAAAAGGTCGAAGAAAAATCCGAGAATTCCAAAAAGCTCTTAGGGATTGTTTATTTTTAAGAAATTAAAGAACAAAGAAACCTACTTCTACAATCTAACCTTTTAGAGAACGAATCCGATGAAGGCAACCACCGAATCATTCTCCATTGGGTTAAAGAGAAGCAAGAGATTCTCTCTCTAGAAACAAAACCCTTCCCCAACCTTGGTTTTCTTGAACTGTTTGACAATATCATTGCTTTTATGACAGGTAAGGGAACTTGCTGCGTAGTCGGTATAGGTTGTGTTGAGATGGGAGGTTGCATTCTCCCAGATCTTGTGAGGACGTCTATAGATGAGTCTTCTTCATCCCAAAAATTGCGTATTGGGTATATGACTGAAAGTGGAGGTTATTCCATATCCTTAAGATAGACGTCTTCGTCATCGCTGTCCCAAACCCTATTGATGTTAATATCTTCCTCTTGTGGGATTTGGACTAGCTTTTTATCATCAATTATTTAACTGATCAAATCTTTGAATTTAAAACAGTTCTCAATAGTGTGACCCCGTGATTGATGGTATTGACATTATAACCTATATGTCCTTTTTAGCGATTCAAATGGTCTCGGTTCGAGAGGTTTGACCTTGCCACTCTCGGAGAGCATGTTGAACATTTTAGCGTATGAAATCCCAATTGAAGTATAGAGTCTTTTAATCTTCTTGGGTCTGTCAATTACTTGTAGAGAGAAGGGTTTCTTCTTCGTGGGTTGAACCTTGTCACACTTTTTCTAAAGCTCTTCTAATTGTTTCTTCGCGAATTTGAGAGCTTCACGTAGCAAGTTTGATCCCTCCCACATGGAAAATGTAAGCAACCGTACATCCTCTTTACTTGCTAGTTCAAGAAAGCCATCCATGGCATCGAAAAAGATCTCCTCCTCTTCTTCGATAGCATGGATTTCTTCGATAGGCTTGATGAGAGATGAGGGATCAACCTCGTTTTCTTCATCAGAGATTGCCAAGGAATGAACAAGAGGCGCATTGTCAATGCTCGACTTCTTACTGCCAGGAGGCAATGGCAGTTTGTTGTTATCGATTAAATCTTGGATAGCTTCCTTAAGCTTCCAACAATTTTCGGTAAGATGGCCCCTACCTTGGTGATATTTGCAATGTGCATTGGGGTTCCAATTAGCTGTCCTCTAATCGACCGATGGGTCCTCAAATGGTCCAATAGGAGTTATAAGTCCTTTTGCATTTAGTCGGTCAAATGCGGTGTCATAACTCATACCTATAGGAGTAAAGTTCGTCCTTAATGGTTTCTTTTGACCTTGGTTATTCATAGAAAGGACTTCACTTAAGTTAAAGGTACTAACATTGTTTGAGTGGGTGGTTTTGGAAGAAGAAGGATTCTCGTTCTTCTTGCCTTTCCAGCCACTATTGGAGTTACTGTTAGCTCCTTTTAGCTTAGCCAGGTCGTCTTCAATGTTAATTCCAATGTCATACACAGCCTTGAAGGTATGGAGATTATTCTGGTATTTGAGATGCTTGGAGTACTTATCTTGAAGGTTCTTAGTGAATAACCTCACAAATTCTTTCGCACTTGGTACTTCAATCATTTTAGCAGAGGTTTCTCTCCATTTGTTGAAGAAAGAATTGAAACCTTCATTCTCCTTCTGCTTGAGAATTTCAAGTTCCCTATAGTCAGTTTCAACTTGAATGTTGCACTTGTACCTACCAATGAAAGCGTTTACTATTGACTCCCAAGTAGAGGTTCTTTCTTTCTCAAGGGAGAAGAACCATTGTTGGAAAACGGTTTCAAGAGATAGAGAAAACAAAGAGGGAAACACTTTCTTGTCAATACCCTTAATGCTCATGATTGTTTTGAAATCTCTTAGGTGAAAGAAAGGGTTATTAGTCTCTTTGAATTTCGTGATGTCGTTGGCATTGAATTTCTGCGGGAGAAGATCCTTGTCCACCGAGACCCCTTATGAGCTAATTCCTTGAAACTTATAGTCACTATACAACTTCCTCAAGCTTTCTTGCAGGAGGTCCATCTGTTGTTGCTCCACAGAATCATCAATTTTGAGGGTTAAAACCTTTAACGCCTCAGTCACAGTAATCAAATGGTTCCTGAGCTCATTAACTTCCTCTTGAGTTTCCATTGTCTTCTTAGCTTTCCTTTTTCGGGTAATTGGTATGTCGAAAAGTTGAACTTGAATAAAAATTTTGTCTTTGAACAAGCGCCCTTCCTTTCATGACCACGCGCTATAAATTAAACCATTTTTGTTTTAATGACTTGACTCAAATTGACTTTGACTTTACGGGTTTTGAAAAAGAAAAAAAGAAAAAATAGGGTGCACATTAGGGTGCATATTTTTGGTAAAAATAAGGTGTATATTTTTGGGAATCAAGTATAGGGTTCAAACAAGTATTTTAAATTGGAGGATTAATATCCGACTTACCCCCCTAAAAACATGACGGAAAATACGCGCATACAATACTCTTTTAGACATGGTCAAAGTGTGCATTAGTGTGTGCTTTATATGGTGAGTGCAAGTGACATGCTTTGACTTTTGTGTAAGACCATGGGACTTATTGCCTAGACTCAATTAAGGACTTGACACGGTATTATTGCCAGTAAATTTTAACCAAATTGATCAGAAAACTGTTCAATTAGACACAAAGTGATGACTCGAGCAATAAACCGAACTATCGCCAAAACGATAGGACTGGCGCATCTCTTTGCAGTGTAGCGCCAGACGATAGGACTGTCGCCAGGCACTATGCTCCACAGAGTCTAAATCTCGGCCCCATTACTGGAACATCAATCTGGAACTGCTTTAAGTATTTTTACTTTACAGGGTATGCCTAAAGTCGTACTAAGTCAACTTTGATTAAATTATTAGACTTTCACTACTCAAATTAATTAATTAATAAATAAGGAAAAGTTCTTTTAGTCATAAATCAGTTTATTTAGTCTTAACACAAGTTAAACAAACGGTTAGGAAAAAACACATAGAGTATGCACAACCAATAATGCACAATTAGTCAAATAGGCACAACATGATGCAATGAGTTTGCAACCTAACCATGGCTCTAGTTCTCTAAATTTCGGGATATGGTTTAGTCAAAGGGTCCATGGTTGATTGTCCGGATGCACCGCGGGGAAGCCTAATCGTGAAGGGTTGGCGTAAATGGATTGGACACCACGAGTTAAGAAAAACCCGCTTCCATGGTTTGGTGAATTTAACATTCTCGGATGTACCCTTTGTTGCACAAAGCGTTCGATCAGGTAAATGGAGCATGAATTCTTAGAGGTTTTGTCCATATTTAGAACGCATATGGGTTTCAGAAAAAGTGAGAAAAACTCAATCAAGAAGTAGGATCGACCAAACAGTGCTAAAAACTGGTCAAAATTAGAACGCATATTTTTGGCTCGGTATTGTAAGAACTTGGCAGCAGCAAACAGAGGCTGGCACCACAATTTAGCTTCAACGCAAGGCGACAGAAGATGTCATCTGGCGCTAAATTCAAATAAGTGGCGCTAGACTTTGTTTCCTGACGCTAGTTCCTACATGCCTCAACAGCTTTCTGTGCTCAATAAAATTTTCCAGTTTCGCGCAACATTATTTCCGTCCTAGTTGTGAAAGGTATTCCTCAAATTTTTTACGTGTAAAAATCCTATATTTTAACTAATTACGGATGGTCTTTCCAATGAGATCTTTTTTATGCATATGACAATAATGTTAATCAAAATTACGCACATGAAATACTTAGACTTCTTAAGTCTTATCCACTCATTCTAAATCATTGCCGAAATAAATTTCAGGAATTAAAATAGAAATCCTCCCCAGTGGAGTCTCCAAAAACTGTAGGGAATATTTCAATCATTATCCCTAGCTTGAACCCCATTGTGATCATACACTAAAGTACAGTGGCGTCCAAAGGGAAAGAAGATAGAGAAAAAGAGTCGCCAAAAAGTATTAGGAACTTGTAAACCGTCCACGAGGTGAAGGTTACACCCCTTAATGATCCAGGAGATCATCAACTCCAATAAGTCTGGAACCATGACTGGTAGTTCGGGGATGAAGGTACAAATCCAACCTAAAAGAGATTGAACCTTCCCTAATAATAGGCCTTTACTTTATTCTGATCGTATTCATGTGCGCTTTCTGACTAATATGCAATCAATAGGTGTTGATGCCTAAAGTTTTGATGATGAGGAACATAAACTAAAGCAAACTCAACTAATAAAGGTTTTCAAGTGTTTGATTAGTTTAGGTGAAGTTGATCATGGTGATGGAAGAAGTAACTTGAACTAAGAAGACATGAAGAGATCTTTATTCAAAAGGTTAAACAAAGTAGAAGAAGAGTTCTCTAACAAGAACTGAGTTCCTTAAAGGGAACGATCCCTAACAGGAACATGAAGTCAGAAAGCCAAGATCCCTAAAGGAACTTAGTCTGCGTGGAGCTCAAGTAACCTACCTGTACAGAAGCGCGGCGCGGCTATTTAATTTAGATAAGGTTTTTATCTTCTAGATTATTGTTAATATGTTAAGTAGGTTAATGCACGAGATTTATTAGAAGCGTGGCAAGTTTGCTTGGTAAACAAATTAATAAGGAAAATATAAAATATAGATTTTAGGAAAGATTTTCTAAAATGTTTTATTTCTTAAAATCGGTTTGTTAAAAGATATGATTCTCTTTAACAATATCTTTTTATCTTATTTTTCGGAAAATATTTTCTTCAAATAAGATTTACATAAAACCGTGTTTTAAAGATAAGTTAAGTTAACTTATTTATCTTTTAGAAAAACTACTTGTTATACAAGTCATACTTGTATAAATAGTAAAGATCAAAATGGTTTAAGGTTTTTGTGAGTTTATGCGTGGAGAAATCACTAAGCATTAATTGAGTAAGTTTACCAAGCTTCTAACTTGTCATATTTGTTTCGGATTTCGTGCATAGCTTGCCTATCACATACTACGTGTCATACATTTGTATTGGTTTGGTTATTTGTGTGAGTCTGTTATTTTTACATTGCATACAGATTGTGTAAGCTTCTAGTGTGAAGCTGAGAGTTTTGTACTTTGGCAGTACAAGTGAATCTAAGTGTGGTACCTATATTGGGTAGGATAGGGTCCTATCGAATAGCAAGTTCAGTGTGGAACTTGTGAGTAAAGGTCTGTGCATAATAGGTTGTAACTAGGTATTTTCCCTATTATAGTGAAGTGGTTTGTGTTTGAAATCCCTAAGGTAGGGTCGAGGTTTTACTTCGAAATGGGCCCTGGAAGGTTTCCTCGTAAAATTTGTGTGTCTTTGCAAGTTCTTATATGCATTGTTTTATTATTCCGCAAAAGTAGTTAATAGGAACTCGAAACAATTCACCCCCCTCTTGTATTAATTGTCTAACCTAACAATAGGTTAACCCTAAACATGTTTATCTACGTTAGTTGAATATTAATGCACAAACAAAACTATTACTGGCGATCACTTGAATTATAATCAAATTAACCCTAAATAAGATTTTTAATTATCTTATTAAGCGTGATTACAAGTACAAATTCCCTTTTAACATGCATAAAAGGCGTGATAAAGCAATAACAATAATAATAAGCATCAAGCAACATAATAATAATCATAATAATTATTATAACAATTATAAAAATAATAATGTTAAAGCATAATATTAATAGCAAGATTCTAGGCGTGACACTAACAAAATTAATAACAAAACCTAGCATGTCACTAAACATCAAAAATCAATGCTTTAGCCCTAGCATGATACTAACATAAATATTGGGAAAGAAAACAGGAAGCAACGCTGGAAACACAATTGTCATATTTGATAATAGAAATTATAGTTGTTACCCTAAACATGATACTAGGAAGCATTCTTTTAATCATTCTTGGTTTTAGAAATTACTCTAAACATGATACTAGGAAGATCAAAATAACAACCTAAACATGATTTCTATATCATAATATCAAAGTAAACAACTAAAACACTTACTTGGATGCCTCATACCTCTTTCTAATAACAAAATACACGCGCTAGTAACTTCAAGGAAAAACAATTAAACAAAGAGAGAAATTGAAAAATTGAAAGAGATATTAGGGACCACACCCTCAGAAATTAAAACCTTTCACGTCTAGGGCGAAGGTAACTTCGAATTTGGCTAGGTTCTTCTAGGTCTTGTGAATGCTGAATTTTGTAGAGAAAAGCTAGAGAGAGAAGAGAATTCTTGAAAGCTAGAGAGAATAAGAAAACTAGAGAATATATGATATTTTGATTATTTTTTATGATGGAAAACGGAGGTTTTAAGAGGCTATTTATATAAAAAATAAGCCAAACAGATAAAAAAACAAATTAGAGTTTCGATGAGAATAAAACAGGTTAGCCCCAGACGCTGATCATTAGCGCCAGGCGCTAAGGCTAGCGCTAGGCGCTAATCCCTGTCGTTAGTCGCTAACAATTAATTTCACGCGTTTTCTTGATTTTGATAAAATTTAGCCGCACAGAAGGGCAAAATCGTATTTTCCTTAAAAACACTCTTTTACTCCAAAAAGTAAACCAAAGTCAATTTATCAATGCTAATTGAATTAGGAATGAAAAGAACCTTCTAGAAGAATCTAGAAGACTAAAGTCAATTCTAATTACATTAGGAATGATAAATCCATATTAGGCCCTCCTCTAGATCATTGGGCCGCCCATAAAGATCAAACCGGGCCCAGTTCAATATTTTGGCCATAACTTCCTCAGTATTCATCGAAATTGGGCTTATAATATATCGTTGGAAAGCTCTTTTCAAACCCCCCCCCCCCAACTACACCATTATTGGACCCTTGCTATAGACCAAACCAAACTGGATTGGCTGTTTTCTTAAAATAGGTTTCCAAAAAAACATAGCGAAGAGAAAACAATAAAAAATTATCCGCAACACTAGACTTTCCACACTTTCACTTCATTCGATTATGATTCGACGCGAAAGGTACTCATCACTGGGTTTAGTTTTGAGGAGACACAAATGGGTGTCTACACCGACCATCCGAGGCACCAAAGACCATCTGAGAAAGATCGTCCATTATGTTGAAGAGGGACAGGCAGCTAGCACATCCACCTTCCCCGAAGTCATCATCACCGAAAAGGACAGAGTCAAAGTCCATCGGCCGCATGATGACCTTGTTGTCATAGAATGCAAAGTGGTCAACCAGTTGGTTGGCCACATCTTAATAGACACAGAAAGCTCCTCAAACATCATTAGCCGCAAATGTATGTCCAACCTCAAGTACATGTCGGATAGCATGATAGATGTCTTTCACCCCCTTATTAGATTTGGGGGAGGATTTGTGCATCCAATCGGACGGATTGATCTTCCTATCCGACTAGAAGAGAAAGGAAGAGGTCGGTTGTAGGGAATATTTCAAGCATTACCCCAAAATTGAAACCCACTGTGATCATAAACTTAAGCATGGTGGCGTCCAAAGGGAAGGAAGCTAGAGCAAAAGAGTCGCCAAAAAGTTTTAGAAACTTGTAAACCGTTCACAGGATGAAAGTTACACCCCTTAACGATCAAAGAGATCGTTAACTCCAATAGGTCTAGAACCAAGGATAGAAGTTCGGGGATGAAGGTACAAATTCAATCTAAAAGAGAAAGAACCTGCCCTAATATTAGGCTTCTACTTTATTTTTCTCGTATTCATGTGTGCTTTCTGAGTAACATGCAATAAATAGGTTTACCCGAAACTTGTTTAATCTATGTTGGTTGAATATTAATGCACAAATAAAACTATTATTGGCGATCACGTGAATTATAATCATATAAACCTTAAACAAGATTATTAATTATCTTATTAAGCGTGATTACAAGTGCAAATTCCCGTTAAACATGCGTAAAAGGTGTGATCAAGCAATAACAATAAATATAATCAAGCAACATGATAATAATCATAATAATAATAAAAAAAATCATAATAATAATTATAATCAATAATCATCATCATCATGTTAAAGCATAATAGCAAGATCCTAGACATGATACTAAGAACATTAATAATAAATCCTAGCATGTCACTAAACATATAAAAATCAAAGCTTTAGCCCTAACATGATATTAACATGAATACTAGGAAAGACAATCAAAGACATCATAGAAATCATAGTTGATATTATATTCCTTACCCTAAACATGATACTAGGAACTTATTGTTGTCACCCTAAACATCAAATTAAGAAAAGCATCCTAACATGATACTAGGAATCAAAATAACAACCTAGACATGATTTCTATCTCATAATATCACTAAAACAATTAAAGCACTTACTTGGATGCCTTGTATCTCTTTCTAATAACAAATTACACACGTTAGTAACTTCAAGAAAAATAATAATGCTAGGTGTGCCTAGATCTAGTGAATGCGGAATTTTGTATTTGAGAGAAGGCTAGTTTATAGAGAGAGAGAGTATCAAGAAGTTCTTGATGAGAGTTGGTGTAAGAAAACGGAAGTTTTAGGAGGCTATTTATAAAGAAAATCTGCCGAATTATGATAAAAAAGAATCAGAGTTTCGAAAAGAATAAAACACGACGCTGACGCCAAACATACCCCTGTCGACAAACGACAAGGCCCGTCGCCGGGCGACAGACGTGCCGCCACGACGCGAGGCCTGTTGCCAGGCAATAGCATGTAGTGCGGCGCAACAATCATTTTTTCCACGCGTTTTCATATTTTGATAAAATTTATGTGTATGAGGGGCAAAACTGTAATTTCCTTAAAAACACTGCTTTTATTCTAAATAAAACTCTTAAAACTCAATTATAAATGCTAATCACATTAGGATTCAGAAGAACCTTCAAGAAGATTCTAGAAGACTATAACCAATCCTAATTGCATTAGGAAGGATAAATCATAATAAGCCCTCCTCTAGATCATTGGGCCGCATATAAAAATCAAACCAGACTCACTTTAGTAATTTGGTCATAACTTCCTTATTATTCATCTGAATTGGGCTTATAATATATCGTTGGAAAGCTCTTTCCGAACTAGATCCAACTACACTATTATTGGACCCTTACCATGGACAAAACTAGATTGGATTGGATATTTTCATAAAATAGGTTTTCAAAAACAGAGAGAAGGAAAAGAATTAAAAACTAATCGCAACACTAGACTTTCCACACTTTCACTTCATTCGATTAAATTATGATTCGATGTGAAAGGTACTCATCAATGGGTTTGGTTTTGGGGAGACACAAATGGGTGTCTACAGAAGCCCCCACTTTGACTGAGTTTGGAGAAACGCAATTTTGAAAACAAAAGTCAAAGTAGAGATAGGGACGAAGAATGATTCAGAACGTTCTGCGATCCTAAATCATTCATGTAACGCCGATACATACAAAACTAGCGTTAGTTAAAACAGATAAGAAAGTTAAGAAAAACGTATCTTGCACCGTCGAGTACACATCTGTAGGGGTAACCGATTTGCATTTGTCGTTGTCATGACAACCTTCTACAAGCTAAGGAATGCCATTAAAGATAACTTCTCTTGAAATCACTTCCAGCTGTTGGTGAAAACTTTCCACAAGCTAGGGAACACCGTCGATCAATGCTGCTACATCTTGAGCCTTTTCCTTGAATCATAGTGACAACCTTCCCAATCATAGCAAAAGTCGCCGAAGACCGTCTCATCACAAACCGCCCTTCTCAAATCTTGGTGATAACCTCCACAATCTTAGCGGATGTCGTCGAAAACCACCCCTCTCGTGCTATCTTCTCAAATCTTTGGTGACAACTTCCACAATCTTAGCGAATGCTGTCAAAGACCGCCTATCTCGTGGTATCTTCTCAAATCTTGGGGACAACCTCCACAATCTTAGAGAATACAGTCAAAGACCGCCCATCTCGTGTTATCTTCTCAAATCTTTAGTTACCACTTCCACAATCTTAGCGAATGTTGTCGAAGACCGCCCATCTCGTGCTATCTTCTCAAATCTTGGTGATAACCTCCACAATCTTAGTGAATGTTGTCGAAGACCGCCCATCTCGTGCTATCTTCTCAAATCTTTGGTGACAACTTCCACAATCGTAGCGAATGTTGTCGAAAAGAAATTTTCTTGAAGTCATCCTCTGTTATTGTGATAATATTCCGAAGAAAATTACCGAAGACCAACGCTTGTCGATCTTTAAAGCTTGCTTGAACTTTGCTTTAACCAATGCGTTGGTGCTTCTACTGCTTGTGAACCAGTATGTCGGTGCTTTGTTGTTTATGAACCATTGTGTTGGTGCCTTTGCGATGAGCCTATGCTTAGGCGCTTTAAGCTAAGTGAGACGACCTTTTGTCAGGTCGATCACTTATTTGCAATTGTAATCAAATTGACTACTCAATCGTGTAAAACTACTTATAGGGGCTAACTGGCGTACCAAGGAACCCAGAAATTACTGCACTAGGACTGCATAATCTAATATGGAGGCCACGTATTGTGTCGTTGCACCAGCGCTCGCGGGAACTATCTGCACCACACTTTGCTTCCGTCGCCAGGCGGCAGATATTGTCACCAGGTGATAGCCTTGTCATTTGGCGCTGGAGTCGGGTCTTCCTTATTTTGCTCTTGTTGCTGCTGTTAGTTACTCGGTTTTAATTTGAACTTGGTCATTTCATTTAACCAAATCCGGTCATATCTTTTGTAAATTAAAGCTCTTCATCTCTAATTTACTGATCTATGTAATTTAGCTCAAACTCCTCTCATCTTGGAAGAATTTCATGTGTCATATTTGCGGTTGTTCGAAAAAATCCGAGAATGTTCTTGCTTGCTGGGATGTACCTGCATTTATATTTTTGACTATAGGACTTTACTTATCTTTTTTAAGGTTGACCTAAGACTTAGTGTTGCTTGACTCATTGACTTGACATGAATCAAGGTATGATGACTCACTTTATGTGACCCGTGTTTACATAGTGTTGACTTAATGTGATAACACAACATGGCTCAATGTGTACATGACTCGTGTGTGTATTGTAATGTGATCATGCGACTAGGAAATGCAAAAAAAGCAAAAAATTTCCGTCATTTTTGTGGAGGGTACCGACTTTCTCCCGAAAAAGAAAGACGCCAAAAAATAAAGACGCCAAAAAATAAAGAAGCGAAGTTTTTTAAGGTGCATGTTGAATGAGCTTAGTCAAATGTTGTTTCTCACAGTACAAGGATTGTAACATCTTAGACTATCCTAGTTGACTCGACAATGAAAGTATTTAGGTAACATAGGCACGGAGGCTAAGTACTTCATACTTTGTGATGTAATGATGATCGATCTTGATATGACAAAGCATGCTTCAGCATTGTGTTAAGATTTCATGACAAAGGGTTCCTAAAGGAAGTATATTTGGTCATGTATCTGTGTAGTGTGTGAAAGTGACACTAAGGTTAGGCCGCAAAGGATAAGTGTATGGAAATATATTATTTTGAGAAGAGTCAAATAATGGTGACTCTTAGGCTAGGTAAGCTAAATTGTAGGGATCAAGCCCCCAAGTCTAGCTCTAAATGAATAAGGATGAGCATTGGAGATCCTTTGATATGATCATGGCGTGAGTGTGTGAATGTGAATATGAATGCCTTTTTATTACGGTCGCACCTTTATGTGAGGTTGCCTACGTATCCGTTAGGAATTAGGACGAACGTAACTCTAGCCAAACCTCGCACAATTATGTGTATACCTCAAAGAGGTCTTTTCAAGGGTTGTAACGTGGTTAGGCTAAAGGTTTGAAGAAGAAGGGGATAAAAGCTCAAGACCCTAGATAAGCCCCCTAGGTGTGCAACCTTGATTTTGAATCTTTATATTTTTATGCTTGAGGATTTAAACTCTTTTTTAGCTCTTTTTGCTCTTTTTTATATATTTTTCTCTCTCTTTTTCTTTAACATTTATTTTATTTTTATAAGTGTGGGCAATCCCGATAATGCGTTCTATCACTCACTTGGCATTCATGATTCTCAGACACGGTACCGAGCACTCGATAAGAGACGCAATCTGCGACGTGTTCATGTCAAAGACATTGGAACACTTGCCCTTTTGTACACTTTTATTTATTTTTTTCCTTATTTTTTGCTATTTTAATCTTTGAAGTCACTCAAGCTTTTTATGAAATAGAAAATTGCATAAGTTGCACACCATCCCGTCCGAAGGTTAGGTAGATATGGGTTGAAAAAATGAAAGGTCTATCGCTAGATGAGGCTCAAAGTAGTTTATCAAAAAAGGATTTCATATTTGAAGGGTAAAAGGTGATATGATGTGGCTACAAGGGGTGCCTCAAATCAATGGTATATCTTGTGTTTAGTTTGGCATGGATTTTTTTTTTTATTTATTTTTTAAGCAATGTAATGAAATGATCATATGCAAGAAAAAAATGCTCATTTTTATTAAAGGAGAAGAAATAATGATCCTACAAAATAAATATAAGGAGAATAAAAAGGTGCCTATGCTAAACTTATTAGGGAAAGGATAAATAAAAGAAATAGAAAAGAGGAGGTCACGAAATCTCGTCGTTGAAGCTCGCCTCTTGTCTTGTGTCGTTTGCTTTATCATCACTCGCTCTTCTTGATAGCTGGGGGTATGGGAAGCTTGTTATTATCGATCAAATGATGGATAGCCTCTTTTAGCTTCAAACAACTCTCTGTAGTATGACCCCTACATTGATGGTACTTACAATGTGCATCTGGATTCCAACTAGGCAATCTCTTGTCAAGTTCGGGATCTTGAATAGGTCCAATGGGATTAATGAGTCCCTTAGTATGGAGTCGATCGAACGCAGTATCATAGCTCATCCCAATGGGGGTGAAGTGTTTCCTTAGTTGTTTCTTAGATCCTTGGTCATCCATGGCTAAAACTTCACTGAGATCAAAGGTACTAACGTCGTTACTAGAGTGGGCGTTTTCGGAAGAAGAAGGATTGTCGTTCTTCTTTCCTTTCCCGCCACTATGGTTGCTATTGTTAGTAGCTTTTTGCTTTGCGAGGTCATCTTCGATCTCGATGCCTATGTCATAGATGGCCTTGAAAGTATTCAAATTTTGTTGATACTTTAAGTGCTTTTAATAATTTTCTTGTAAATTTTTTATGAACATCCTCACAGATTCTTTTTCAGTAGGGACTTTGATCATGTTAGCGGAAGTTTCCCTCCACTTGTTGAAGAAGGAGGTAAACCCTTTGTTTTCTTTTTGTTTTAGCATCTCTAGTTGTCTATGGTCAGTTTCAATTTGAATATTACACTTGTATCGATCAATGAAAGCATTCTTTATTCCATCCCAGGTAGTGATCTTCTCTTTATCAAGTGAGAAAAACAAATGTTGACAAATGGTTTCAAGAGATAGTGATAATAAGGAGTGAAAAATATTCTTGTCAATCCCTTTAATATTCATTACAGTTTGAAAGGACCTTAAATGAAAGTAAGGATTGTTAGTTGGTTTAAACTTAGGGATGTTAGTGGCATTGAACTTCTGCGGACGAAGCTCCTTGTCCACTGAGACCCCTTGTGAGCTAATGCCCTGGAATCTATAGTCATTGGATATTTTGCTCAAGCTTTCTTGCATGAGCTCCATTTGTTGTTGCTTCACAGGGTCATTGATTTGGAGGGTTAAAGTCTTTAGCAACTCAGTGACACCAGCCATTTGCTTCTTGAGTTCATTGACTTCTTCTTGACTCGACATTGTCTTCTTAGCTTTCCTTTTTTTACTCACTGGTTTATCCAAAAGTTGAACTTGAATGAAGGTGTTGTCCTTGATTAATCGCCCTTCTCTCCTTGACCAAGTACTGTGAAAAGGGGAATTAGGGATATTCACTGTTAATTATTTGACTCAAACTCTATTCAACATGCAATAGATTGAAGGAGGTCGGAAGAATTAATATTGTGATATGGGGAAAGCATGTACAAAACGGAAAGATGATGTATATGGAGAGATATGACAAAAAAATAGGAATAGAATATACCCCCAACTCAAACGACGGAAAAAACCGACTCATGCATGAATCTAAGACATGGTCATGGTGACATATACACAAAGTTTGTGCTAAGACTAGTGTGTGTATATGACATGTTTGACTCGTGTCATGACCATGTGGTTAGACTATGTGTCTAGAGTCAAGCAAAGACTAAACAAGGGTACTGTTATTAACAAAATAATCGAACTGATTAGCAAACTGTTGAATCAGACTCGTCGTGATGACTCGAGCAAAGTACTAAACTGTCGCCAAAGCAACAGGACCGTCGCCGCATACTGTAATGCAGCGCCAGACGGCAGCGTTGTCGCTCGGCGTTGCACAACAGCGTGTGGCGCTGCAACCCAAATTTATGCGCCATTACTGGCGCATTAATCTGGGGCTGCTTTTAGTATTTTTACTCTACGGGACATGCCTAAAGTCGTACTAAGTCGATTCTGATTAAATAATTAGACTTTAATTACTCAAATTAATTAATTAATAAATTAGGCATAGTCCTTTTAGTCATTAATTAGTTTATTTAAGGCTTAAACACAAGTTAAACAAACTATTAGTAAAAACACATAGAGTATGCACAACAAATAATGCACAATTATTCAAGTAGGCACAATATGATGCAATGAGTTTGCAACCTAACCATGGCTCTAGTTCTCTAAAGTTCGGGATATGGGTTAGTCAAAGAGGGTCCATGGTTATGAGTCAGGATGCATCGCGCGGAAGTCTTACCTTTGGAAGGGTTGGCGCGAGTGGATGAGACCCTGCGAGTTAAAAACTCGCTTCCATGGTTTGGTGAATTCAACCTTCTCGAATGTACCCTTTGTTGCTCATAGCGTTCAATAAGGTAGATGGAGCAAGAATTCCCAGAGGCTTATGTGACAGGGTAAAGTCATATCGCCTAATCAAAAGTAATTCCTAAATCCTCTAACTAATGTAGATAGGGAAGTAGGGTCGAATCCAGAGAGAAACGAGTCTTTCTATTCCTAATTAATTAAAGTAATCTAAATTATAAAGTAACCAATATGTAAATTTGGATATGAAACTAAACTACGAAGATTAAGAATAAGGAGAAAACAATGAATAAAAGGATCTAGGGCATAGGTTCACCAATAAATAATATTACAGGGTAAAATATAATAATCAATCATCAATGCATACATTAATCAGATAATAAAGGGCTTTCGCTACGTATTACAATCACACAATTAATTTACCGGTATTCAATCTCATCTTTCGAATCTCGACTTAACCATTTATAAATTCACCTGCCTATTTAAACTAGACCTAAACATCAGTTCTCATCTGTCGAATCTCGAATCAATATTGTTAAACTCATGCATAAAATATCTGCCCAATTCTAGTTACAGAGCATTAAATCAATCAATAGGAAATTAATCTAGCATTGACAATTAACAACCATAAATTACCCCTTCATATTATTTATGGATCCCCACAAACCCTAGAAACAGAACTACTCACACATAATAAAAACTAAACTAATCAAAGCAATAAAACAAGACATGATCAAAAGAATAAAATAAAATAACTAAGATTAAGAGAGAAGAAATTGTTACCAAAGAAATCTGGGATTAAGAATAGAGTTAAGAACAAAGTATAAGAGAGAGAAACTAATCTAAAAGCTAAGTAGAGAGAGAAAAGCTAAGGATTAATTAAGAAAGATTAAAAAAAGGTAAATAACAGTTAAGAAAAGGTACTAAACTCGTTTTACGGAGAAGTATTTATACTCCGTAAGAATCCTAAACTAAAACAAACTTAAACGTCAAAATTAACTCCTAATAATAATACGCGACCGATCGGGCGAGGCACCGCCCAATCGGGCGCGCCTTTTTTCTCTTCAGGTACGTTTCTCGTGCCCGGCCAGGCGCGTCTTCAGGCGTCGACATTTGCTTCCCTCGCCCCGCCGGGCGCGCCTCTAGGCGCTAGCCTCTTTGGCCGGGCGGCTCTCTTGGGCCACTCTTTGGACTAAGATTGGGCTCCAATTCTTCGGGCCAATCTGGGTTTCCTCTTCGGGTCTTGAATACTCGGTCCAAATGCCCCGGTATCACATATACCGAGCCCTTAATCACCGGTTCGAGTGCTCTAACCGGCCCTGGGCTATAGAAACTGGTCGTGCTTCTCTAATGCTCGTAATTGCCCCATTATATATCAGGAAAATGCTCCAAAAGTGTAAATCCCTGCAAAAGTCAACCAAATCTACGAAAACACTTGAAAACACTAATTAGTAATTGTAGACACCTAAAAATTTCTCCCCAAAACCAAACCCGTTGATGAACACCTTTCACCGCCATTATTGGTCGAGTTGAGTATTTAATCTTTGGAGTGCTTAAATCCATGTTCTATCCAATATATTTCATGAACCAATCCAATTTCTAGCTCCTTTCCCTAAACCATAACCTATTTTCCACTTTTCGTGTCCACATCGCAAAACTGAGAGAAACTGATTTTATGGCTATTAAATTTTGTTCCAATTATTATTTTTTTGGATAGGCCTTTAAATAAGCTTTCCAACCATATATCATAAGCCCAATTCCGAGCTATAACGAAAAAGATATGAGCAAAACATTAAACTCGGCCAAAAACCGACACCCTTATACTAAAACAGCCATATCATAAAATCTAAAAGTTTTTTTGACCTGATTTAAATTGGGTTGGAAATTAGACTTGATAATATTTCTAATGATATATTATATGCTTTATTCCAAGTTACAGATCAAAAGTTATAATGATTTTAAAAATGTGCAAAAAAACTGGAATTACCGCACATCAGCTAAAATGCCGCGACACGGCAAGATCTGACGTGGCACGGGAGAATTTCCCGTGACACGGTAATTTTGAGGGGATTTTCATATTTTTTAGTGCCTCGTGACTTGGCATAAGTACCGTGACCCGGCGCCATATGACGTGGCACGGTGGACTTTGCCGCGTCACGGCGTTTTTTGCCGTGTCACAGTGCTTAAAACTTACCCGCGTCACGAGGAACTGTGCCGCGACACGGGAATTACTGCCGTGTCACGGTAGGAATTCCCGTGTCACGGTGTCAATGCTATGACACGGGACAACTCCGTGTCTTTTCCGCGTAATCCCTTCACGCGTTTTTACTCCCGAAGGTCAAATATTTCCTGCGTCGCGGTAGCCTTTTTTTAGGGTTTTTATCTTTTTAGGGTTCTGTGTGTTCCCTCTTATCGTTTTCCCTATAAATACCCCCCTCCTTTCTGCAGTTCGGGGCACCAATAATCATTCTCTCTCACCTTACACCAAAAATCATTATCTTCTCCCTCTTTAACCTAATTTCTAGCCTCCTTATTCTTCCATAATAATTCCCCTAAACACTCCAAGGATTATATACTTAACCCGAGGTTCCGTCCTTAAACCAAGGCATGAAAGGTACAAATAACTAAGGGTTTGGACCAAATGAACTCTACTTTTTATTTAATTTAATTTTCATTTACTTTGTATTTTCATTGAAGTTACTAACAGTTTATTCATGATGTAGCAATTCAAAGGAACGCGCAGAATGTGAGTAATTAATTAATTTAATCACTCTTATTTTTAATATTGCTAGTATCATGATTAAGGTTGTTATTATTATTATTATTATTTGATTTGACTCACGTTATTATTGTTAAATTGCTTCCAATATTAATGTTTGTTCTATTATATTTATTGATCACCATATTGCATGTTTAAAGGGAATATGTAATTGAAAATCACGCCTAATAAGATAATTTGGACAACCGGTTTAGGATCCTTTTAATCTTATTATTAATTGAAGTGATCACCAATATTTTAGAATTATGTGTGCATTAATCTTAAACCAATTTAGTTAAATAATAGTTTGGAGCGAATTGAATTATTGTTTGTATGCCTTTGAGATCACAGGAGTGTTTTTCAATATAAGAATCGAGTAGAGGCCAATACGGGAGAATGTGACTCCATGACTCATATCGTACCATCATCCCCGATCCTTCTTTCGTGGTTCCGAACCATATGGAGTTAGTAATCTCATGGACTATGGATGGGGTGTAACCTTCACGGGTCAATCGTTGTTGCCTATCGTTGTCCCTTATCGTGGTTGCCTTTTTATGATCCGTGAACGGTTTACAAGTTCCTTAAAAATTTGTTGGCCGCTCCCTACTTTTTTGTCCCTAATCGTATATGTCAATTCCCACTTCCTATGAGTGCCAAGCATATTCACAACATGCTTTTATGTAGGCGTACTTCAAATGACGCCTACAGTAATAAAAGTGGCTCTAAAGAGCAAAAAACACTACTAATTATAACCAAGGGACGGGGGTAAAATACTATATAAAATAGATACATCATTATGTCCATATGGAGAACACATATGGGTTTAAGAAAAGTGAGAAAAACTCAATTAGGGAGTAGAATCGAGCGAACAGTGTTAGAACTAGTCGAATTTAGAACTCATATTTCTAGCTCGGTATTGGAAGAACGCAGCGCCAGCTATTAGAGACCATCGCCGCAATAGAGAACGGACACGTAGGCAACCTCACATCGAGGTGCGGCCACATTCACATTCTTATCCACATTCACATTCATATTCATACATGATCGAGTCAAAGAATATCCAATGCTTATCCCTACCCATTTAGAGCTAGACTTGGGGGCTTGAACCCAAATCACATTAGCTTACCCAGCCTGAAGAGTCATCATCTTTAACTCTTCTCACATCTCTTTCCATCGCTATAACCCTTGTTGCCAGCCTTAGTATCACATTCACACACTTCAGTCACATATCCATATCCATATCAATTATCCTTCCCTTTAAGAGCCCTTTATCATGAAATCTTGTTTCAACACTGTGCATGTTTCATCATATTTAAAGACAACATTGAGTAGAAGAAACATTGTATTCTTGCTTAGCTTCCTGACCTGAGCAATGTTCATTGTTTCGCATAATGTGCTAAGAAACATTTATATATCAATTATTTTTAATCATACAAAGCATATCGTGCTTAGCTCCTTGACCTAAGCAACGTTCATTATGCAATAATCACTATACGTGCTTAGCTTCCAGACCTAAGTGACGTTCAAAATCGCTTCTTTACACCATATATGATGCTTAGCTCCATGACTTAAGTTCATTCATCTATCGTGTCACATGATGTAATTGTTCTTAGCCTCTTGGCCTAAGAGTTTGCATCATGCATACATTATTTTCAGGACAAGCAATTCAATCCATACGATTCATTTCGTCTTGCTCAAGTAGGAAGTTCAAAACTTCTTTCCTTTCTCATTATTTTATTTTGGGGAAGTTCAAAAACTTTTTCCAAATTTTCATCGAAGGAAGTTCGAAAATAAAATTTCAGTTTTCACATCTTTCTTTTTCGGGAGAAAGTCGGTCCCCTCCACTCATGACAAAAATTGACGGAAATTTTTTCCTTTTGCATCTTCGTTTGCTTGTGTCTGCACACACACATATACACACACACACACACTCACAAGTCATACACATGTCATGTCAAGTCAAACTTGGTCAAGTCTTTTTCTTTTGCATTTTAAATTTCTTGTGTCAGTACACACACTCACTCAAGACACACACAATCACAAGTAATACACATGTCATGTCATGTCAAGTCAAACTTGGTCAAGTCAATTGGTCAACTCAATTATAGTCTATACGAGTTCCCTGGCAAATTTTATTTTGCAGGTCTTATGTACAGCCCACGTCCGGGGACAAGCGGACCATTTACAACCCACGTTTGGCGACAAGCGAACCAACTACAGCTCACGTCCGGGGACAAGCGGACCATCTACAGCCCACGTCCGGGGACAAGAGGACCACCATCATTTCATGACGCAAGGTTCTCGATACACATAGACTTGCAATCTCATCATCTTTCGACTTTCCTCAAGCATGGAAAGTATTATCCGGTGGATTTTTCTTCAAGTATAGAAAACCGCCAAATCGGCTTTCCCCAAGCATGGAAGGCATTATCGGTGGAACTCTTCAAGAATAGAATGACACCATATTCATCAGTCGGCTTTCCTCAGGTTTGGAAAGCGTTATCAGTGGATTTTTCTTCAAGTATAGAAAACCGCCAAGTCGGCTTTCCTCAAGCTTGGAAAGCGTTATCGGTGGATTTTTCTTCAAGTATAGAAAACCGCCAAGTCGGCTTTCCTCAAGCATGGAAAGCATCATCGGTGGATTTCTTCAAGCATAGAATTACACCAAATTCAAACGACGACTTTCCTCAAGCATGGAAAGTATTATCCGGTAGGTTTCTTCAGGCTTAGAAAACTACCAAACTCCTCAGTTGGATTTCCACAGGCATGGAAAGCATTTCAACAGACGTCATCCGGTGGATCCCTTCAAGCGTAGGAAGCTACCAAGCTCATTTGCCACCAATACATTGGTGTTAGATAAGCATTCTATCCCTTTACTCTTTTATCTGTAGAACTAACACTTTTCTGCAGGTATCGGCGTATACAGAATGATTTAGGATCGCAGAACGTCTTTAATCATTCTCCGTCCCTATTGGATACTTTGACTATCACTTTCGAAACTGATGTTTCTACAAACTCAGTCAAAGTGGGGGCTTCTGTAGACACCTAAAAATGTCTCCCCAAAACCAAACCCGTTGATGAACACCTTTCACCGCCATTATTGGTCGAGTTGAGTATTTAATCTTTAGAGTGCTTAAATCTATGTTCTATCCAATATATTTCATGAACCAATCCAATTTCTAGCTCATTTTCCTAAACCATAACCTATTTTCCACTTTTCGTGTCCACATCCCAAAACTAAGAGAAACTGATTTTATGGCTATTAAATTCTGATCCAACTATTAATATTTTCGATAGGCCTTTAAATAAGATTTCCAAACATATATCATAAGTCCAATTCCGAGCTATAACGAAAAAGATATGAGCAAAACATTAAACTTGGCCCAAAATTGACATCCTTTTACTAAAACGGCCATATCTTAAAATTTACAACCTATTTTGACCTTTTTTTAATTGGGTTCGAAAGTAGACTTGATAATCTTTCCAATGATATATTATATGCTTTATTCCAAGTTACGGATCAAAAGTTATGATGATTTTAAAAACGCATAAAAAACTAGAATTACCGCGCAGCAGCTAAAATGCCGCGACACGGCAAGATCTGACGTGGCACGGGAGAAATTCCCGTGACACAGTAATTTGGAGGGGATTTTCATGTTTTTTGGTGCCATATGCCGTGACACGGTGGACTTTGCCGCGTCACGGCGTTTTCTGCCGTGTCACGGTGGGTTGCTGACGTGTCAAAGTGCTTAAAACTTCCCCGCGTCACAGGGAACTGTGCCGCGACACAGGAATTACTGCCGTGTCATGGTAGGAATTCCCGTTTCACGGTGCCAGTGATGTGACACGGGACAACTCTGTGTCTTTTCCGCGTAATCCCTTCACGCGTTTTTACTCCCGTAGGTCAAATATTTCCCGTGTCACTCTATTTTTCCCCGCGTCACGCTAATTTCCCCCGTGACACGGTGGAATCTGCCGTGTCGCGGTAGCCTTTTTTTAAGGTTTTTATCTTTTTAGGGGTCCGTGTGTTCCCTCTGCTCATTTTCCCTATAAATACCCCCTCCTTTCTGCAGTTCGGGGCACCAATAATCATTCTCTCTCACCTTACACCAAAAATCATTCTCTTCTCCCTCTTTAACCTAATTTCTAGCCTCCTTATTCTTCCATAATAATTCCCCTAAGAACTCCAAGGAGTCTACTCTTAACCCGAGGTTTCGTCCTTAAACCAAGGCGTGAAAGGTACAAATAACTGAGGGTTTGGACCAAAACAACTCTACTTTTTATTTAATTTAATTTTGATTTACTTTGTATTTTCATTGAAGTTACTAACAGTTTATTCATGATGTAGCAATTCAAAGGAACGCGCAGAATGTGAGTAATTAATTAATTTAATTACTTATATTTTTAATATTGCTAGTATCATGATTAAGGTTGTTATTATTATTATTATTTGATTTGACTTACGTTATTATTGTTAAATTTCTTCCAATATTAATGTTTGTTCTATTACATTTATTGATCACCATATTGCATGTTTAAAGGGTATATGTAATTGAAAATCACGCCTAATAAGATAATTTGGACAACCGGTTTAGGATCCTTTTAATCTTATTATTAATTGAAGTGATCACCAATATTTTAGAATTATGTGTGCATTAATCTAAAACCAATTTAGTTAAATAATAGTTTGGAGCGAATTGAATTATTGTTTGTATGCCTTTGAGATCACAGGAGTGCTTTTCAATATAAGAATCGAGTAGAGGCCAATACGGGCGAATGTGACTCCATGACTCACTTCGTACCATCATCATCGATCCTCCTTTCGTGGTTCCGAACCATATGGAGTTAGTAATCTCATGGATTATGAATGGGGTTTAACCATCACGGGTCATTCGTTGTTGCCTATCGTTGTTTCTTATCGTGGTTGCCTTTTTATGATCCGTGAATGGTTTACAAGTTCCTTAAAAAACTTGTTGGCGGCTCCCTACTTTTTTGTCCCTAATCGTATATGTCAATTCCCACTTCCTATGAGTGCCAAGCATATTCACAACATGCTTTTATGTAGGCGCACTTCGAACCACGCCTACAATAATAAAAGTGGCTCTAAAGAGCAAAAAACACTACTAATTATGACCAAGGGACGGGGGTAAAATACTATATAAAATAGATACATCATTATGTCCATATGGAGAACACATATGGGTTTAAGAAAAGTGAGAAAAACTCAATTAGGCAGTAGAATCGAGCGAACAGTGTTAGAACTAGTCGAATTTAGAACTCATATTTCTAGCTCGGTATTGGAAGAACGCAGCGCCAGCTAATAGAGACCGTCGCCGCAATATAGCCCTGTCGCTCGGCGACAGAGCCATATCATCGGCGACAGGCTCTGTTTGCTAGACGCAAATTCCTACATGCTTAAGCAGCTTTCTGTGTTCTATAAAATTTTCCTTTTTTTCGCAGCATTATTTCGGTTCTAGTTGTGAAAGATATTCCTCAAATTTCCTACGTGTAAAAAATCTTATGTTTTCAACTCATTACAGACGGTCTTTCCAATGAGATATTTTTTATGCATATGATTATAATGTTAATCAAAATTACGCACATGAAATAGTTAGAACTTTTTGAGTCTCATCCACTCATTCTAAATCATTGCAAAAATAAATTTTAGGAATTAAAATAGAAAGCCTCCCCAGTGGAGTTGTTAAAAAACTGTAGGGAATATTTCAAGCATTACCCCACACTTAAACCTCACTGCGATCATACACTTAAGCATGGTGGCGTCGAAAGGGAAGGAAGCTAGAGCAAAAGAGTTGCCAACAAGTTTTAGAAACTTGTAAACCGTTCACAAGGTAAAGGTTACACCCCTTAACAATCCAAGAGATCGTTGACTCCAATAGGTCTGGAACCAAGACTTGAACTTCGACGATGAAGGTACAAATTCAATCTAAAAGAAAAAGAACCTGCCCTAATAATCGGCCTCTACTTTATTTTTCTCGTTTTCATATGCGCTTTCTGAGTAACATGCAATCAATAGGTTTACCTTAAACTTCTTTAATCTATGTTGGTTGAATATTAATACACAAATAAAACTATTATTGGCGATCACTTGAATTATAGTCATATTAACCTGAAACAAGATTATTAATTATCTTATTAAGCGTGATTGCAAGTGCAAATTCCCTTTAACCATGTATAAAAGGTGTGATCAAGCAGTAACGATAAATATAATCAAGCAACATGATATTAATCAAAATAATAATAATTAAAAAAAATCATAATAAGAATTATAATAAATAATCATCATCATCATGTTAAAGCATAATATCAAGATCCTAGGCATGATACTAACAAGATTAATAACAATCCCTAGCATGTCAGTAAACATATAAAAATCAAAGCTTTAGCCTAACATGATATTAACATGAATATTAGGAAAGACAATCAAAGACATCATAGAAATCATAATTGATATTATATTCTTTACCCTAAACATGATACTAGGAACTTATTGTTGTCACCCTAAACATCAAATTAAGAAAAGCATCCTAACATGATACTAGGAATCAAAATAACAACCTAGACATGATTTCTATCTCATAATATCAATAAACAATTAAAACACTTACTTGGATGCCTCGTACCTCTTTCGAATAACAAAATACACACGTTAGTAACTTCAAGAACAATAATAAAACAAAGAATAAAAGAATTAAATAATTAAAATAAAGATTAAGAAATTTTAGACTAGATTTGGGACCAAATCCTCAGAAATCAAACCTTTCACGACTATGGCCAAGATAACTTTGAATTATGCTAGGTGTGTCTAGATTTTGTGAATGCGGAATTTTGTATTTTAGAGAAGGCTAGTTTAGAGAGAGAGAGAGTATCAAGAAGTTCTTGATGAGAGTAGATATCTGAAACGAATGTTTTAGGAGGATATTTATAAAGAAAATCAGTTGAATTATGATAAAAAAGAATCAAAGTTTCGAAAAGAATAAAACACGATGTTGTCGCCAAACACACCCCTGTCGCCAAACGACAGGGCATGTCGCCAGGCGACAAACGTGTCGTCGCGACGCCAGGCCAGTCGCCAGGCGACAGCCTGTAGTGCGGTGCTACAATCAGTTTTTCCACGCGTTTTCATATTTTGATAAAATTTAAGCGTACGAGGGGCAAAACTGTAATTTCCTTAAAAACACTTCTTTTATTCTAAATAATCTTAAAACTCAATTATTAGTGCTAATCACATTAGGATTTAAAAGAACCTTCTAGAAGATTCTAGAAGACTATAGTCAACCCTAATTTCATTATGAATGATAAATCATAATATGCCCTCCTCTAGACCATTGGGTCGCATATAAAAATCAAACCGGGCCTAGTTTAGTAATTTTGCCATAATTTCCTCATTATTCATCGGAATATGGCTTATAATATATCGTTGGAAAGATCTTTTTGAGCCCAATCCAACTACACTATTATTGGACCATTTCCATAGACCAAACTAGACTAGATTGGTTATTTTCATAAAAAAGATTTTCAAAAACACAGAGAAAGAAATGAATTAAAAACTAACCGCAACACTAGACTTTCCACACTTTCACTTCATTCGATTATGATTCGACGTGAAAGGTACTCATCATTGGGTTTTGTTTTAGGGAGACACAAATGGGTGTCTGCATAGGCACAGGACTATCCGGTTTCTGGTGGTAGAAGAGCTGACCGCCTACAGTCTTATTCTTTGCTGACCCACTCTTGAAGAGTGCAAGGCCGTCATCATCCCTGCCCTCATGCTGGTCAAGTATGAGAAGGATGATGGAATTGTTGGCTCCCTGAACGGGGATCAAATGACGGCTCGAGAGTGTTATCTTAAAGGCGTCAAGCCTGCGGCAGCTGCAGCCGTTTAGGGAAAATAGCCAATACACCTTGATGCAATCAAGGATGACCATCTGACCCTACCAGCTACCATGAAAAGAAAAATTGATCACCTGGTGGTGGTAAAAAAAGAAAAGCAATAGCAATCACTCACCGGGGAGTGATTAGATCAGACGACCTCCATCCCTAGCCGGCTGGAGAGCACATTGATGTTCCTCTGGACGACAGTCGCCCAGAGCGAATAGTTAAGGTGGGGATGAGTGCTTTTGCTAAATTGGGTGCAAGCTTGCACCAACTACTTAAAGAGTTTAAAGATATTTTTGCTTTTGAAGTGGAAGAGATGCTAGACATCAGCCTAGAAAAGGGGTAGAAAGTTCTCGAAGAATTGCATGTCGGATACTGCGCCTCTCATATAGGCGGTAGATCCTTAGCTGTTAGGGCCAGGCGGCATTACTTGTGCCAAACCCTTGAACCGGATGCTATGGAGATAGTAAAAAGATGCGACAAGTGTCAAAAAATTGGCAAGCTAATTCATCGTCCAAACACTGATCTGACGGCAATCCACAGTCCAGTACCGTTTGCTAAATTGGGCATGGACATCCTGGTACCATATACGGCTGCTCTAGGTGGCAAGCGCTACATCCTAGTGGCTGTGGACTACTTTAACAAATGGGTAGAGCCAGAGGCGGTCAAAAACATCAAGACAAAGGACGTCATCTCCTTTATTTGGAAGAATATCATCACCCGTTTTGGGGTGCTTATGTCCATGGTTTTTTATAATGGTCCTCAGTTTGAGATGCCTCAAATTAAGACTTTGTTAGGAGATCAAGGGATCTCAAATTATTTCGCATCAGTCGACCGACCCCAAGCAAACGGCCAGCTCGAAGCCTTCAACAAGTTAATGTCTAACAATATAAAAAAGAAAATTAAAAAAGCTGGTGGCCTTTGGGTGGATGAACTACCACGCGTCATATGGGCCATCAGAACAACATTAAAAGGGGCAACTGGAGAAACCCCATTTCTCATGGTGTATGGGGCAGAAGTCGTCTTTCCCATTGAACATTATGAGTCGACTCTTCGAATCATGCTATATGGTGAAGAGGAAAAACTGGGAGGTCATGCGGGTGGCATTGGACTCACTCCCAGAGCGCATGGGCAATGCCTCCTTGCCCCATGAGATCTACCGCCTAAGAATTACTTAGGCCTACAACAAAAGAGTACACAAGCACCCTTTGAAAGTTGGGGACTTTGTGCTACGAAAAATGAAAGCAGTCGGTAGGGCGGAGGAGCAATGGAAACTAACCCCAAATTAGGAAGGTCCCTACCATATCCATAATTAAGTAAGAGGCGGCACCTACCGCCTGGAAACACCAGACGGCAGGATTTTACCTAGAACTTGGAATGTAGATAACCTATAAAAGTACTACTTCTGAAATTTTTTAAATTTTTGACTTGTTAATGAAAATCTGCCTTCAATTCCAGAATTTTCTTTAATTATTTTTTAGTATCGATTGCACAATGTGCAGATGGATCATTCTCATAATTTTTCAAGATGTCGCCTGCACAATGTGCAGACGGACCCTGATCAATATTTAGTACAGTTGCGACTGCATAATGTGAAGACGGACCAAGCTTAAGCTTCCATAGATGTTTGAACATCACCTACACAATATGAAGGCGGACAATGTTCAGACTCTATAAAGTATCGCCTGCACAATGTGCAGACGGCCTTACTTTCTTAATACTTTGTTTAATTTATTTTATAAAGGGATCGTCTGCCCCAAAAACAGACGCCCTAAACCTCACTAAGAGAGTTGACTACACCAAATCAGTTGAACCTTACTTTATTTAAATTTTACAAGCTAATTCAAAGACTTAGTGGCTATCTACTTTTTCAAAAGAGGGCTATGGTCGGATATACTTTATTTAAACAACCGTCTGCTCCAACATATGTCAGACAACCGATGATGTCCATTCGAGCGAATTTGTCGAAGAGAAGCATCTCCCATTTGGGTGGCACATTGCTCTATGAACAAAAACAAGAGCCCCTATTAAATGCGTTAAGGCAACGCTTACAGTCGTTTGATAATATAACTTGAAATCTAAAACACATTAAGTTTTTTGGACTGTTCTAGTACAAGCGAAAAGCGGCTACTATTTCGTTGTAGAGGCTATTCAGCCGTCCGTCTTTGCTTTGGTGCAAGGCACGCGAACAATTATTTTCTCAAAAAATAAGCTAAGTCAAAAAATTTGGCGGCTTAACTATATCTCATGAGGCCTTTGGTCGGATGCATTGAAGTTACTAAAATCACATGTTCTACATGGTCGTCTATCGCTGGGTTTGGGCAGATTGATTGACTTAGAAACCATGCATACTCTTTAAAGTATTAATAATTTCTAAGCCAATCAATCCATTTATTGAAACCAACCGGCATTCGGCTAGGGGCAAGGACATACACATAGTATACAGGTTAAAAATTCTATACATAAAAATTGAAAGCTTGGTTTGGACCAATATGAATAAAATCGGTCAAACAACCGAATGCTTCATAAATAAACAAACAGCAGTCAAAATTGACGACTGTAAATGTTAGTTAGCAAAGCCAAAAATTGTTGAATTACCCGACCCCTTGGTCGGTTACTTGACACGCAGGTTTGAAAAGCAAGATACTTGGCCATCTGGCCGCAAAAAAGATACATAAAAGCTTAAAAGATCAGGGAGGTTCTCAGCATTGGCAGCTGCCTTGTCCTACGGCAACTGCTCTTCCTTTTTCTCTCCCTCTTCCACTTGATCCCCCTCGTCCCCGGAGGACGAATCATTTGAGGAGTCGGACCCCTCATTGCCAGCATTGGCAGCCCCCTCCTCTACTTCTCGCAAGAGTCGGGCATTAAACTCGTCATTCGCCTTATCAAAGGACCTACACTTTGCCCTTAGTTGAGTTTCCTAGTTTTGCAGCCGACCCTTGAGTTTTTTGACCGTACCCTCGAGGCTCTGAGCTTTTCTCTGCGCCTCTTGGAGGAGCTCCAGCTTCTCCTTGAGGCCCTTGACCTCATCTTAGAGCTCTTTGATCCACCTCTTTGGTGCATCCAAATTCTGCTAGACTTGCAGATTTTCCGACGCTTGGGAATACAACATATCAAGTGTCAGAACCTCATTTTGGGCAATCTCAAACTGAGCCTTGTCTAAGGAAGAGGTGGCTCGAGCATTCTCTACCTTTACCTCTTTGGTCTTGTCATTGAGTGGCCTTTTCAAACCATTCAACCGCAGCATAGCATGTAGTCGCCCAAAACAAAAAGAAGTAATTAGAAAACATTCGGCTAAATCATCACTCAAGTCAAAAGACACAAGTCTTACCTCGCAAAGAAGCGCCAGTATGGCGTTAAGGTCAAGGGTCCCGACTCCTTTAACAGACGCCTTGACATCAAGATCAAGTGTCCTGAGCATTTGCTTGGCCATCTATAGGACAGTCGTCCTAGCTGGAGCCTCTGTCAAAACGAATAAAATAAGCTAGGTAAGAACTTAGAATGGGCAGTTGTGTTTGTAATCAGTGTTATGTGATTAAATAAATGAAGAATGGTCGAATGTATTACCTTCCTCCTCCCCTGTGGCGGCATCGCTGCCGCCTGCTGCTGAGCCGGTAGCAGTAGTGAGTGGCTTGACACTCTTCAATACTCGTGGATGAGTATCCGGCTTTGTTGGTGTCTGGATGGGGTCGGAGGCGCTATTTCCCTTCCTTGTCTTATGGGCGATGTGCTTACGGTTTTTCGCGATATCGCTAGCCGACTGCTTTCGCAGTTAGGGATTCGGCTGATGAGATGGAGCATGCTTAGTTAAGCCAACTTGAATAAGATTGCACATGTTAGTTTTGATCTTATGCAAACTTTCAACAAGTTAAATAAAAGAGACTTTCACCTAGGGAGTGCCGCTTGGCGGCTGTTCCTCGTTCTTTCGCTTGAGGTTCGAACGATAGAAGGTTATAGAGGCAACAACTGGCTTCTTGTAAGAAGGAAGCTTCGATATTTCAAAGTCTTCACAAATAAAGCAAAGGGGTTAGATACTCAAACAAGGATAACAATCACTATGAGAAGTTAAGCAATGAAAATGCATGCGGCCTACTACCTCTCGGCTTCTTAGAGCTAAGGCCACAGGCGGCAAAATATCTCCCGTCCGAGAGCCACTCGAATCAAGTAATGTAACTCTGGGGGTCACCTCCTTAACCCCTGTCTCATCATTGGTTCGGACGGCCACATAAAACAGGCCTGATCCAAAATCTCTTCCTGTGCCCGCCTTGGGACAAGCGGTAGGGCTTTCTTTCCAGCAAGGAGGGGCGACTCTTTAGTCTAGTTGTTGTACCGCTTGTTTCTTTGGAATTATGGGGAGGAGAAAATATAAAATTTAGACCTCCAGTCTTTCCATTTTTTCTCCTTCCCCATAGCAATCATAAAGCGCTTGTGGCTGGTCAGAGTAAACCAGCCAGCCCCACTTGCATATGGAGTCTTTCTCAAGTAGTGCATATGAGCAAACTCCTCGAAACTAGGCTCCACCTCCAACATCTCATAGGCGGCAACGTAGCCTAATATATTCACCTAGAAATTAGGGGCTAAATTCCATACACCTAGCTGGTATCCGTCCAAGATTCTCTCCACGGCCGGATAGAGAGGGAAGCGTAGTCTAGCCTGAATGGACTCCTCGTAGCATCCAAAACATTAGTAACCATAGCTGGGCTTCTCTGGCCAGGTGACTGTGTCCGCACCATTCGGCACGGACAATAGATAGCCATGTCCCATGACATGGGTGGAAATGAATTTGGTAAAGTCGTCTATCATTTTATCCCTCCTGCTCTTGGCGACGTGCAAGAAATAGGGAGCACGTTTATGTCGCCGTGAAGCAGACGGTTCTTTCCAGCCCTATCCCTTCTCTACAGAGACAGATTCTCAGGCATCTTTAAGTTTGGACAGCGCCTCCTCTGAGCCAACGGAGGCGCTGTTAGAAGATGGTGACGTAGAGTCATCGTCAAATTTTTCCTCAAAGCTGATGGCCCGCCAGCTGGAGCCGCCAGCGGTGTCCTCTCCCATCTCAACATCTGACACCTATCAACTTGGGCCGGCAAGGTCTCTGCTAACCTCGGAGACAGGCGCCCTAATGGAGCCATCAGAGTATACAGTCGAGCTGTCTAAATGGTACTAGCTACCATCCGTCCTATATCTCCAAGTAGTGTGCTTTGTTCTTGCCATCGTGTCCTGCAGGGGAACAAACACTATCGGATTTGGAGATGTACTCAAAGGGTTGTCCTTGAACGAGCATTCGACACTCCTAGTTCTAGATTCAGCCGTCCTCGGTGACCTGCTCATCGCTAACCTAGGCCGTGCCGGGTGCATTTGGGAAACCAATTTTGAAAAAGAAAAATGCAAAAATTAAGTAAAGAAAAGATTAGGCGGTTACCTTAGAAGAAGGTATTGGAGGCACTTGGTCTTTAAGTCTACTGGAACAGGCGGACGATTGGCCGAGTGTCGGATACTAAAGAAGTCAAAGTCTTTGAAAGTCAGAGATTCAAAATTCTCCCAAAGATTAAGGCAAGTGTGAATCCAAAGGAAGTCAACCTTCTATTTATAGAGGGGGTGAAAACCTGGAGTAAAACCCCTAGATTCCCTTCAACAGTAAAAGTGAATGTTTGGCCAATCAAAGGCTAAAACCTGTCACAGGCGTCACGTGGCATGCCACGTCACCCTTGTGAGAGGCAAATGATTTGGGGTATGTAATACCCCCAAGTAAACCGATAAGAGAGCGACACATGTCACTTAGATATGCCCCCTAGGAATGGCGACCTTCAAGGCCCAAATCCCAAGGGGCACCAAAAAACGGCGCTTCCCTAATCCCTAGGTCATCAAACCCTATGGTAGGGCACGTTTTCCTAGAACCCTATAAATAGGGAGATTCCCCCAATTATTGGGATAACTTTTAAACCTTACACTTTTTGGAATTTCGCCTTAATGATTAAGGCATTATTGCTCTCTAAAATAGAGAAAACCTGAGCTCGGAATCCGAGAAGATAACTTACTTTTGTCGTTTACTCTGATTCCATACTAATTTTATCTTTGGAGGCGGACCTCCGACCATTCAGAGCTCCAATTGTTTTGCAGGTACATCCACCCTTGTCGAATCCAGTCTTTGAGTTGTAAATCTCCCAAGGGACACAAAAAAACCTGAAACGGGATTGTTTATAGAAGATCAATCGTAGTTGGGACTGTTTGTGAAGTATAAGAGTAATCCCATTTTTCTATTTCAATATCTTGTCATTATAAAGATAACCTCATGTGATCATTTTCGTAAGTTCATAACCCATATTAATTTATTAACTAGTTCTACATTTATTGGAATAATTGTAGGGAAAAAAATAATTTAGAATTAATTATAGTTATGTAGACACCTAAAAATGCCTCTCCAAGACCAAACCCAATGATGAACAATCTTTTACTAACATTATTGATCAGGTTGAGTATTTAATGTTTCGAGTTCTTAGATCCATATTCAATCCCAATAAATTTCATAAAAAACAACCCAATTCCTAGCCCATTTACCCTAACCATAACTTATTTTCCTTTTTTCGTGCCTTTAAACCGAAAATAATTCATTTCGTGTCCCTTAAAATCATTCATTTCATGTTCTTTTATAAAAAACATTTAGACAAGTTTATTTTGGTCCATAATCTGGGTCTAATGATTGAATAGTTGGATGGGGCTTGAAAATAGCTTTCCACCAATATATTATAAGCCCAAATCCGAGTTTTAACGAATAAGTTGTGGCAAAAATACTAAACTGAGCTCAAACTGAACCTAAGCCCACCTTATCTACGACCCAATGATCATGTGGAGGGTCCAAAATATTTAATTCCATTCCAAAAAAATTAGGATTAATTAGAAGCTTTTATAAGTTTCTAAAAGATCTTAATTATCCTTTTTGAATAGATAAAATTAAAGAGTTTGAAATTGAATAAAACTCCTCTTTTTGAAAGACCTAATTTTATTCAAATTGAAAGAAGTTTAAACATAGCCAAATATTATTTTCGTGCCACATATTTTTCCATCCAAAGCTTAAATTTTTGTATAGCACTTGAAATTATTTTTTCAATGATATATTATAATATTAATTCTGAGCCATAACGCAAAATATATGATTGAAATACCAAACTATATCCAAAACTAACACCATCCCACTATTTTGGCCATATATTTTATTCTACAAAAGATTTTAATCTGATTCTTATTGGGTTACAAAGTAGACTTCAACATCTTTCCAACAACATATTTTTTATCTTATTCCGATTCATGGATCAAAAGATATGATAAAAACAAAATTCACAAAAACTGCTATCTATCGGGTTTTATTCTGATTAAATTCGGATTTTATCTTAATTCTTCAACCCTTCTTTTTTTTAATTATAAATAGAGGTCGTATCACCCCTTTTTAAATTATCAACAAGCTTGGTCACCAAATCATTCTCTTCTCCCTCTTTAGCCTAAACACTAACCTCCCTATTCTTCCATATAAACTTCCCCTAAGCACTCCAAGGAATCCATACTTGACCCAAGGTTCCATCCTTAAACCAAGGCGTGAAAGGTATAATTAACTAAGGGTTTGGACCAAATCAACTCTACTTTTTATTTAATTTAATTTATATATTTATTGAAGTTACTAACAATTTATTCATGATGTAGCAATTTATGAAACAAGCGTAATGTGAGTAATTAATTATTTTAATTACTTATTTTATTTTTATATTGCTAGTATCATGATTAGGTTTATTTATATTTGATTTGACTAACAATTTATTGTTGAATTGCTTTCAATATTAATATTTGTTTTATTATATATTTATTAATCACCATATCGCATGTTTAAAGGGAATACGTAATTGAAAATCACACCTAATATGATAATTTGGACAACTAGTATAGGTTCCTTTTTAATCTTGTTATTAATTCAAGTGATCACTAATATTTTAGAAATATATGTTGCATTAATATTCAACAAATTTAGCCTAATTATAGTTTAAAGTAAAATGAATCTTTGTTTGCATGCCTTTGAGATCACACGAATCATTTTTCATTATAAGAATCGAGTAGAGGCCAATACTGGCGAATGTGACTCCATGATTCACTTCGTACCATCATCCCCGATCCTCCTTTTGTGGTTCCAAATCATATGAAGTTAGTAATCTCATGGATTATGAATGGGGTGTAACCTTCACGGGTCAATTGTTGTTGCCTTCGTTGTCCCTTATTCATGGTTGCCTTAAATGATCTGTGAACAGTTTACAAATTCCTTAATTACTTGTTGGCGGCTCCCTACTTTCCTTATCCCTAATCGTATTATGTCATTTACCACTTTCTAGAGTGCCAAGCATATTCGCACATGCTTTGACGTAGGCACACTTTGAATGACGCTGACGAGGGAAAAACTAAGTCGTTATCTAATCTTCCCTCGGTCAAACTAAATTTATAAACACTTAACAAACCTAAATACGAGTATAGAGGCAAGTCAAGGATCGAACCCAAAAGAACGGTAATATTCAAGCACTTTCAATTATGCACCTAAGCTAGGTCGAAGAAGAAGGTAAAAGAGAATACTAACAACTAACAAAACAAGTAACCAAGGAAATAAAACACTAGGAACGGGGATCAACAAGTAATCATGTCAATTGCAACAACTTGGGAAGAGCATGCCAATCAAAGGTTGTGAGGACTAATGATAAGAGCAATCAATAGGAATCAAAGAGCTATCTCCTAATTGTTAAGCTAGGGTTCACTATGAATAACAAACTAAGAGAATCACAATCAAAACCAATCGATAATTGCAATTCCCAAATCAATTGTTCATGTCATTAGCAATTACAATGCAATCTAGCATAATTCTCAAGGCCTAATTTAATTACACACATGTAAACCTTCATTAATCACTTTAATCTCAACAATTAATCAACACAATTCCCAAATTAATCACAATTAATCAATCATACAAGTTTCACCCAATTCCTAGCAAAATAACTATTCAAGAATCATCATCTATCAACTAACAACTATGGAAATCAAGAATCAACAAAATACCAATAACAATTACACTAATCAAGAATCAAACATCAAAATTAAACCAAACAAACATGAAATTAAACAAAGCAATAAGGTGAGATAGAGTTAAGAATTCTCATTGATAATAGAGAAGATCTTGAACACAATTGTCACCCTTGTATCTTCAATCTCTCAATCACCATTGAAATCCTTCACTTTCTCTCTCTAAAACTACTCCTAATCTAGCCTATTCTAGAGAGAGAAGCTCTCAACCTAAGAGAGAGAAAACTATTCAAAAACTAAAGAATTACATGAATGAAGAATAAAGGAAACCAAAAACTATATAAACAAAAGGAGAAAAGAAGCTTAAAATCGTAAAAGACCTAGAAACCCGCGCCAGCGGAGGGGAACGGACACCTCGATAGCCGCGTCAGCGGGACCAAGGCTCGCGCCCTCGGGGAGCCCTCGGGACAACCGCAGGTGCTTACTGCCCAAATACGTCAGTTTTGGAGCTGCAGCAACCCCGCGCCCGCGGCAGTTTTCCAGGGCCAACTTCAGTGGCTGTAACTTCCGATCTAAGAATCGTATGAAGGCATGCGACCCATTGGAAAGATCTTCAAGTCTAGTTTCCAACCTAACTTGAATCACCCTAATCCGATCTGTAGAACTTGAGATATGACTAAAACAATGCACAAAGGTCCTATTTGATACTTTGCAATCCTTCGTTTTCCTTTATTTCAAACTCAAATTCAATTTCGAAAAGTGCATATTGATCCAAGTGGGTGCTATTTTCAATTCCCATGCATATAGCCCGCGACGTACCTACAAAACAAGACAAAGAAACGGAGGAGCAAGAGAAATAGCTGAGAAATGAATAAAATGATAAGAAAGCCATTAAAAGCATGCATTTCTCTAAACTAACACAAAAACACGCGAATCGAGCATTATTCTCTAAAAACACGACATAAACGACTACAAAGGAGCATAGAAATATAAAGAAAACATAGCCTAAAGGTGCCATAAATGGTACGGATCAAATTCCCCCAAGCTAAACTTTTGCTCGTCCTCGAGAAAAACAAAATCCAACCCAAGGGAAAAATGATGACATTATTCAAGCAAAGAAAGAAACGAGAAAACTAGAGAAGATGGGAATATACATTAACTCACTTTCGTAGGAATCACGGTCAATTTTAGCAACTAAAGACAAGCCATTTAAACCCCTAGATCGCCCTAGAGGACGAGTGATGCTCTCGTAAGGGTATCCTAAGAGTTTACCCATAACTCTCATAATAATACAAACAAGGCAAAGCATGAAAAAGAAAACAAAATACAAGAAAAGAAAACAAATTTTCATGAAAGGAATTTTGCAAATTTACAAGCACAATGAATGCAAATCTTTCTAAACAAGTAAGGGAGTGCACGCTATAAGATACCTAAGGTTGATTGAAACATAAAAATGCTAAGCATAGGAACTAGTTGTCACACTCCACTTTCATCCCAAATGGTCTTACCGCGTTCCCCTTACTAATCTCATATCTCCCCATAGTGAGCATCTCATAGATTTCGCGAAGGAACCGGAAAAAGATTAAATTTTTGGGCTACTCGACATCTTGACTTCGCATCCCCTTTCCTTAGGCAATAACCCATGATTCCCTCCCCCAAATAGTGACTCAACTTTCTAGGTCGAAAGGTCTTTCCCCAAGGTTGTAACATAAGGCATAAAGGGTGAAGGTAGGCTGAAATTTAAAATTTGGAGGTTTTCCTAAAAAGTGAAGCAAAAGGGTGATCAATCCTTAACAACACGGTCAAGAAATCGCCAAGCAAAAGCAACACCCCCAAGCTTATTTGAAGCTATACTCATAAGAAATATATACAAAAAGCGTAAACGCTTCTCCCCCAAGCTTAAATGAAGCATTGTCCTCAATGCTTAGAAGGAGAAAAGAATACATCAAAATATTTTTGAATTTTCACTTTTGTCAAATTTTTTTCTTTTTTTTTTTACTTAAACTTGCAATTTCCTCCCCTTTTGCTAAATTCGGACGGCTTTTTCTATAGTGCAATTTATTAGTCCATGCCTTTTATGATTAAGGACGGATTTTACTCAAACACTTGCCATTATTCACAAAGAAGACTTAATCACAAACTAGCACTCATAAAAACCAAATTTCCAACTTATCCACCACAAACTCCATCATACGTGATCAATTTGCTTCACAAAAAACCAAGAATAGAAAGAAAATGAAACAAAAGGCCAAAGAACTAAAGATGTGGCTTGAAAAGAAGGTATAAGGCTCAAATGGTTGCAAGAAGGCAAATGGAAACCCAAAAACAAATATGAATCAAACTAACCTAAAAATGAAAAATACCACCCTGAAAAAGGTGCCTTTGTCCTCCCTAGATAGCTCGGTCTCGGGTTTAAGAATCATACATCAAGCTTTATAGATTAGGCTTGCAAAGTCAAGGACCCCATGCCGCTCATGCAAGAATATGATGAAAGCTTGAACAAATATAAATCTCACATGGTTGTAGCAAAAACTGACTAAGGTTGTCAAATCGAAGATAGGGAGCAACTACCAAACATGCCACAAACAAGTAGAATCCGGCTTCATGATCCCCCTAGTTCTAGACAACTACCTTAGCATGCTTTATCCTAGAATCAACCAAACGTAATCTCAAACCGTGCACACCACTACCATTTAGGAAGAAAAGCATTCAATTATACAAGTCCAAATGTTATTATGTCCAAAGCAAGAACAAAACAAAACACATTGCAAATTTGCCTTGATAGAAACAAAAATCTTTTTGGAGTTTTTCAAAATATAAGAACATGGAAAAGCATATACAAAGGTGCATAGCATACATGAATCAACATCCCACTAAACATGATAGAATACCCTCCCCCAAGATTGAATGAGACATTACACTCAAACATAAATCATATAATCCATGGGAGGGGAAAACAAGGAGATCAATCCAACAAACCAACATATGTCCAACAAGTCATCATCCACTAGAGAAAGAGCAAGGAAGGATATTACCGGATATTAGGTGGGCGTAAATACCCGCAAATGACCCAATTTAACCTTTCAAAGCTAATTTCTCAAGAATTAAACCTTGTTTCCATATGCTTGCAAAAATAGGAGTCGAACTTCCTTGATTCATGATCTAAATCGAAGCACCGAAGTATATCAACTCATGTACCTAGCAAAAGGCACACAAAAATTTCCATGAGAGAAAATCTATTCTAAAAACAAAAGAAAATCTATTCTAAAACACGGGTTACTTCCCGAGAAAGGCTTGCTTAAGGTCCAAGATTGACCGCTCTAGTAAAATAATATTGCAACGATCGCAAGAGCTTGTCAAATGCACTACTACACATTTAATATGATAAAAGGTAGGCAAATGACGGAAGAAAAACGTGCAACAAGATCATTGCACGCAAGTGAGAAGGGAGGTGCCAAAAGAAAGAAGAAGAAGGATCAAAAGGAAAAACAAGAAAATAAGAAGAAGAAGAAAAAGAAGGGGGAATAAAAGAATGGAAAGAAAAAGAAAAAGGCAAATCCTCCTCACTAAAATATTTTTGGGTGGCAACATCCCCCTTTTCCTCAACAATAGATGAATGAGGGAAATTAAGATCATCATAGACAAGGGAGTCCCCAATAGGCTTATCAACAAAGGAAGGGAGAAAAATAGGGCAATAGGGGATGTGGTCAAACCTTTGAGAAAAAGGGGTATGAGAAATAGGCAAAGGGTTCGCGACTCCCTCAACACAAGGTCTCACATCGCCAATGAGGGATTGAAAATCAATCATAGAGTCCTCAAATGAAGTTCTCTCACAATCGACATCTCCCTCAAGCTCAAAAACTCCAAAGGAATCAACCTCATCCTTCTTTGCACCACAATAAACAACCTTTCCTTCCACAAACTCAAAACCTAAGTCCTCAAAACCGTGCATGAATGGATGCAAATATAACTCAAAATCATCTCTCTCCCATGAAGCATCATCAATGAACTCACTTAGAAGACTATGGATTTTCATTTGACTCTCAATAAACACATTGGACATAACCTCAAACAAGTCCAAACACTCATGGATAGAAGAGTCACATTCATACACTTGAGACTCATCATAATAAACCAAGGAAGAGGAGTTTAGATTCACAAAATCATCATAATCATCATCACTCTCAACTCCCTTTCCTTCAGTCTTACGCTCAACAATAGGATCCTCACACACTCTTGGTTGTTCAAAATGATCATCATCATCATTCTCAACACACACATCAAATTGAGATTTTTCACAAACAAGCATCAAGGATAACAATTGGCTTTCTAACTCATCTTTTCTTCTCTTTCCCTCCTCAAGACGCTCCTCATTCTTTTTCATTATCTCTAATTGACCTCTCATAGAATTAAGAATCATCTCCTTACTAGGCCCAAACTCATTATCAAGCTCAATGCGCCTAATTTGAGACTCAAATGTATCAACAAGAGATTCAAAAGATGTAGAAGGTTGAGGCTCAACAAGATAAGAAGAAGTACAACCAATATTGGAAGAATCAACATTAAGATCATGAGCATATACATCACATTGGGGAGTGGGGGCACAATTTATAACATGAGATTCATCATTAAGGGAATGAAACACATCACAAGAAGGCATGGTAAATAATGAAGGATATTGAAACACACCATTAGCATCAACTTGAGCTTGCACTTCATTATCATGAACAAAAGGAGAAATAAAGTTGAAATCATTTGTTCTAGGTTCACTTACAGGATCATGTGACAAATCATGGGAATTCATGCTAATATTAGAAGAATCAAGACATTGCATATCAATATTAGACTCATGATTACCCCTATCATAAACTTCCCTAGAAAACCGAACAAAAAAATCCCAAGCATCATCAATTGACAATGCTCTAAATTCACCATTATGCATACATTCAACTTCATCCCTAGTTTGCTCATTCAAACCAAAATAACAAATCTCACAAGCCTCCCAAATATTACAACAATTATAGTCCAAAAATCCCTCAAGTCTAATGAAATATTCACAAAAAGGCTCATTGATATATTGAGGAAATGATAGACATGCCATTTTTTTTTTCACAAAACAAACAAAAATAAAATAAAAGTAAAAATTATACACAAAGACCTAGACTCAAGCAATCAAAAACACTCAAACAAAGACACCATTCCCCGGCAACGGCGCCATTTTGACGAGGGAAAAACTAGGTCGTTATCTAATCTTCCCTCGGTCAAACTAAATTTATAAACACTTAACAAACCTAAATACGAGTATAGAGGCAAGTCAAGGATCGAACCCAAAGGAACGATAATGTTCAATCACTTTTAATTATGCAAAACAAGTAAACAAGGAAATAAAACACTAGGAACGGGGATCAACAAGGTAAAAGAGAATACTAACAATTAACAAAACAAGTAACCAAGGAAATAAAACACTAGAAACGGGGATCAACAAGTAATCATGTTAATTGCAATAACTTGGGAAGAGCATGCCAATCAAAGGCTGGGAGGACTAATGATAAGAGCAATCAATTGGAATCAAAGAGCTATCTCCTAATTGTTAAGCTATGGTTCACTATGAATAACATACTAAGAGAATCACAATCAAAACCAATCGATAATTGCAATTCCTAAATTAATTGTTCATGTCATTAGTAATTACAATGCAATCTAGCATAATTCTCAAGGGCTAATTGAATTACACACATGCAAACCTTCACTAATAACTTTAATCTCAACAATTAATCAACACAATTCCCAAATTAATCACAATTAATCAATCATACAAGTTTCACCCAATTCCTAGCCAAACAACTATTCAAGAATCATCATCTATCAACTAACAACTATGGAAATCAAGAATCAACAAAATACCAAGAACAATTACACTAATCAAGCATCAAACATCAAAATTAAACCAAACAAACATGAAATTAAACAAAGCAATAAGGTGAGATAGAGTTAAGAATGCTCATTGATAATAGAGAAGATCTTTAACAAAATTGTCACCCTTGTATCTTCAATCTCTCAATCACCATTGAAATCCTTCACTTTCTCTCTCTAAAACTACTCCTAATCTAGCCTAATCTAGAGAGAGAAGCTCTCAACCTAAGACAGAGAAAACTATTCTAAAACTAAAAAATTACATGAATAAAGAATAAAGGAAACAAAAAACCATATAAACAAAAGGAGAAAAGAAGCTTAAAATTGTAAAAGACCCAGAAACCCATGCCCGCGGAGAAATCGGCCGCGCCCGCGGAGGGGAACGGACACCCTAATAGCCGCGTCCGCGGCCCAAGCCCGCGCCCGCGGGGCCAAGGCCCGCGCCCTCGGGGAGCCCTCAGGACAACCGCGAGTGCTTACTACCCAAATATGTCAGTTTTGGAGCTGCAGCAACCCCGCGCCCGCGGGTACTGTAGCCCGCGCCCGCGGCAGTTTTCCAGGGCCAACTTCAGAAGGCTGTAACTTCCGATCTAAGAATCGTACGAAGGCGTGCGACCTATCATTGGAAAGCTCTTCAAGTCTAGTTTCCAACCTAACTTGAATCACCCTAATACAATCTGTAAAACTTGAGATATGACTAAAACAATGCACAAAAATCCTATTTGATACTTGCAATCCTTCGTTTTCCTTTGTTTCAAACTCAAATTCAATTCCGAAAAGTGCATATTGATCCAAGTGGGTGCTATTTTCAATTCCCATGCATATAGCCCGCGACGTACCTACAAAACAAGACAAAGAAATGGAGAAGCAAGAGAAATAGCCGAGAAATGAATAAAATGATAAGAAAGCCATTAAAAGCATGCATTTCTCTAAATTAACACAAAAACACGCGAATCGAGCATTATTCTCTAAAAACACGACATAAACGACTACAAAGGAGCATAGAAATATAAAGAAAACATAGCCTAAAGGTGCCATAAATGGCACGGATCAGACGCCTACAGTTTGGCGACTCCTCTAGGGAGGATTCTTGGTTATTTATCAATTTGAGTGATCGGTATTTAATTGAGATGAGTGGATGATACTTGAAAATTTATGAACTTGTTTTCCTGTGATTTAATTGGCATTGTCACATATGCATATGCATTTTAGCTTACCTATTTTGACAAAATAGTACGTGCTCTACGTATGTGCCTAGCCCGGGGGTTTTATGCTCTATCAACCCAAAAATGCTCATGGCAATAAGGGTTCATCCGAGTTTTAAATCCACCCAAATCATAGAGTCAAGTTCAGTTTCATCACGAACTCACGGAGCCACCCATTGGCATACACCTTCAAGGGAGGCTGCCTTGCTAACGCGTCCAAACTCTTAACCATGGTGTTTTGGGTGTTTTTGTCCCTTGGGAGAGTTTTGTCACAAAGACGGGTCCGGCTCGAGCTGCACCTGTAAAAACACGGAGACTCCAGTTGTAGGAGCTCCGCCTTCGACGATAATCCTTTGTTTTATTTAAGTCAAGTCATAGTCTTTTTTTATTTATTTTTAAGTCAACCCGAATTTTTATTACCGTACACTGAACAAGCATCAACTTGTTTTGGTCATAGCCTGAGATTTAGAATGAGTTACGTGTCGTACAAATTATGGATCTGTAGCCCCAAGTTTTGTCTTTCATGTGGCGTTGGTTTTGTCCCAATCGCAGTTACAGATCAAAAGTTATAACTGATATACTACAGCCTATCCAGTTTAGGTGTCTTTTTAGCGTCACTTTTTTATATACTACCTCTGGATCATATTATATGCAACTTTGGGGTATTATTTGTAAGATATAAAAAATTCCAAAGTTGCATGTAATATGATCCGGAGATAGTATATGTTTTCATGTCAAGCTAGTCTTAGCCAAGTCCTTTAATCCGTGTCAACTTGTGTAACATAGGATTATAGATTTTTATTTTCTTTTAATTTATTTTTTTATACCCATGAGTCCTAAATCTTCTAGAATTCTAGTCCCCTTCCTAGTTTCTTGTGATCGATTTTTGTGCTAACCTTAACATGTGTTCTTTTTCTTTGATCATGGTTGATCTTATTTATGACTAACGATTGTCAATGGACCGTTTTCACCTAGTAAATAGCATAAACATTAAATATTTTGACAAAATTAATGAAGTTAGTTTGTCTTTTTATTCTTCCGTGCTATTTTTGGTCCTTGCATCGGTCGTTTTTATACCTTTTACATGTCTAGCCATGCGATCATATCACGAGTCTTAATAAACTCACCTAATCACAGATGTTGAGTCATTTCACACACTTTGTCTTGGAGTAATGCACTATATTATTTATGATTGTATATTAGGACCATGCATGTGTCGTTTTCCGTCAGAGTATTTCCCATTGGTTTTCAAAATTCTTTCATACACTCTTCCTTTTTAATCAGAGTATTGAGTCAATGCATTAAGTAAGCTCATTTTGTTTTATGGTACTTGAGTTCAAGAATCAGTAGGCAAGAGTTGGAAAAATAAGGGGAACGCCATTTCTTCCCTCTTTTCTTCCAATCAAAGCATCAACACTAGCAAATTTCTTGTCCCCCTGACGGTAACAAGTAATTCATAAGCAACCATGAAGACGAAGCACAAGACAAGTTTTCCATACAAGATTTCATGCTTTTTTCTTCTTTCGTTTTAACCCTTTCCCCCTAATAAGTCTAGCATAGGTTCTCCTTATCCTTATGTCTATGCACTATGTTTCATCAACAAGCATTTATTTCCTTTGCATTCGATCATGTCATTCATTAAAATAAATTTCGAACTTAATATAAGGTATACCAATGACTTGAGGCACCTTTGTAACTCATTCATTCCCCATTAACAATCACATATCCATTTTTTCACCAACCACTTTGAGCCTCGTCTAACGATTGACCTTATTTATTTAACCCACATTCACCTAAAACTTGGATGGGAAGGTGTGCAATTTGTATAAAATTTAGAAAGCAAGTTCAAATGAAAAAAAAAAAGAATAAATAAATAAATAAAATGTCTAATGGCAAGTGTTCCAATGTCTTGGATACGAACACGTCTCGAATTGCGTTTCTCATTGAGTGCTTGGTACCGTGCATGAGAAACATTGATCCGAGATTGTCTACATTGATTCAAAATAATGAAAAAAAAGAAAAGAAATTCAAATAAAAAAATATATGTAAAATAAAACTTGCAAAGTCCAAATTTTCAAATACACAATTGCATATCTTGGGGTGCTTCTCTTGATCTTGAGCCTTTTACCCCGTTCTTCCTTAAACCATCAACTTAACCAAATTACAACCCTTTAAAGACCTCTTTGAGGTGTACATACACTTTTGCAAAGTTCGGTTAGAGCTACGTTCGGCCTGATTTCTAACGGATACTTAGGCAACCTCACATTGAGGTGCGGCCACATACATATGCATGATCGAGTCGAAGAATATCCAATGCTTATCCCTATGACCCTATCTATTTAGATCTAGACTTGGGGGCTTGAACCCACATCATTTAGCCTACCTAGCCTAAAGGGTTACCATCTTGACTCTTTTCACATCTATTTCAATCACCACAAACTTTGCAGCCATCCTAAGTATCACATTTACACACTTCTTTCACATATACGTAGCCATATCATCTTTCCCTTAGGAACCCTTTATCATGAAATCTTGTTTCCTTACCGCGCATGCTTCGTCATCTTTCAAGACAACATTCATTAGAAGAAATATTATATACTTGCTAAGCTTCAATATTCATTGTTTCACGCATCGCATAATATGCTGAGCACCATTTATATATCAATGATTTGTAATCATACAAAGCATATCGTTCTTAGCTCCTTGACCTAAGCAACGTTCATTTTGCAGTAATCACTTAATATATATACGTGCTTAGCTTCCAGACCTAAGTGACATTCAAGCTCGTTTCTTTACACCGCATATGATGCTTAGCTTCATGATCTAAGTTCATTCATTTCTCGTGTCACATGATGTAATTGTCCTTAGCCTTCTGGTCTAAGAACATGCATCATGCATACATTATTTTCAAGACAAGCAATTCAATCCATACGATTCATTTCGTCTTGCTCAACGAGGAAGTTCAAAACTTCTTCCCTTTTCATGTCTTTTCTTTTGAGGAAGTTCAAATACTTTTTCAAAAAAAATTCATCGAGGGAAAGTCAAAAACAAATAAATTTTTTCACGTCTTTCTTTTTCGGGAGAAAGTCAGTACCCTCCACTCATTACAAAAATGACGGAAAATTTTTACTTTTGCATCTTTGTTTTCTTGTGTCTGCACATGCACTCAAATCATACATATACACACATACACACACACTCACAAGTCATACACATGTCATGTCATGTCAAGTCAAGTTTGGCCAAGTTAATCATAATCTATACAAGTCCCTTAGCAAATTTTATTTTGCAGGTCTCAATTATAGCCCACCTTCGGGGACAAACGAACCATTTACAGCCCACGTTCGGGGACAAGAGAACCATCTACAGCCCATGTTTGGGGACAAGAGAACCATTTACATCCCACGTTCGGGGACAAGAGAACCACCTACAGCCCAAGTTCGAGGACAAGCAAACCATTTACAGCCCACGCTCGGAGACAATCAAACCATCATCATTTTAAGTGAACATCTCCCAAGCGAAGACGATTCACGATACAATATTCTTGATACACAGAGACTTGCAATTTCATCATCAGAAAAGGTTTTCCTCAAGCATGGAAAATTTTTGGTCGTTGCCACTTCTCAAGGCAAAGAAGTCAACGATTATATCATCTGTCGACTTTCCTTAAGCATGGAAAGTATCTCAACTGGTAGGTTTCTTCAAACATAGAAAACCGCCAAATTCATAAGTCGATTTTCCTTACGCATGGAAAGTATCTCAACCGGTGGATATTTTCAACCATAGAAAACCGCCTAATTCATCTGTCGACTTTCCTCAAGCATGGAAAGTATCTCAACTGGTCGTTTTCTTCAAGCATAGAAAACCGCCAAATCCACCTGTCAACTTTCCTCAAGCATGGAAAGTATCTCAACCGGTGGGTTTCTTCAAGCATAGAAAACCGCCAAAATCATCTGTCGACTTTCCTCAAGCATGGAAAGTATCTCAACCGATTGATTTCTTCAAGCTTAGAAAATCACCAAATTCATCTGTGACTTTCCTCAAGCATGGAAAGTACCTTAACAAACATCATCCGGTGGATTTCTTCAAGCATAGAAAACCACCAAACTCATTTGCCACCGATACACTGGTGTCAGATATAATCGAACATATTCGTCACCGATACACTAATGTCAGATACACATTCTATCCCTTTAATCTTTTAAATGTGGAACTAACATTTTTTCTACAGGTATCGACGTATACAGAGTTATTTAGGACCGCAGAACATCTTTAATAATTCTTTGTTCTTATCGACTACTTTGACTATCATTTTCAAAACTAACGATTCTTTAAAATCAGTTAAAGTCGGGGCTTCTGTAGACACCTAAAAATGTCTCCCCAAAACCAAACCCAATGATGAACAACCTTCCACCGCCATTATTGGTTGGGTTGAGTATTTAATGTTTGGAGTGCTTAAACCATATTCAATCCTAATAAATTTCATTAAAAACAACCCAATTCCTAGCCCATTTCCCCAAACCATAACTTATTTTCCTCTTTTCGTGCCTTTAAACCCAAAATAATTCATTTCGTGTCCCTTAAAATCATTCATTTCGTGTCCTTTTTATAAAAATGTTTTAACCAGTTTATTTTGGTCCATAATCTGGGTCCAATGATTGAATAGTTGGATAGGGTTCCATCCTTAAACCAAGGTGTGAAAGGTATAATTAACTAAGTGTTTAGACCAAATCAACTCTACTTTTTATTTTATTAAATTTATATTTTTATTGAAGTTACTAACAATTTATTCATGATGTAGCAATTTAAGGAACACGCGTAATGTGAGTAATTAATTATTTTAATTACTTATTTTATTTTTATATTGCTAGTATCATGATTAGGTTTATTTATATTTTATTTTACAAACAATTTATTGTTGAATTGCTTCCAATATTAATGTTTGTTCTATTATATATTTATTGATCACCATATTCCATGTTTTTAAAAGGAATATGTAATTAAAAATCATGCCTAATAAGATAATTTGGACAACCGGTTTAGATTCCTTATTAATCTTGTTATTAATTCCAGTGACCCCTTATATTTTAGAAATATTCAACCAATTTAGCTTAATTGTAGTTTGGAGCAAATTAAATCTTTGTTTGCATGCCTTTGAGACAGCAGGAATCACTTTTCATTACATGAATTGAGTAGAGGCCAATACGGGTGAATGTTACTCCATGACTCACTTTGTACCATCATCCCCGATCCTTCTTTCGTGGTTCCGAACCATATGGAGTTAGTAATCTCATGGAATATGAATGGGGTGTAACCTTCACGGGTCAATCGTTGTTGCCTTCGTTGTCCCTTATTCGTGGTTGCCTTAAATGATTCGTGAACGGTTTATAAGTTCCTTAAAAACTTGTTGGCGGCTCCCTACTTTCCTTGTCCCTAACCATATGGTGTCAATTCCCACTTACTATAAAATCATATTCGCACATGCTTTAACGTAGGCTTACTTTGAACGACGCGTACAGTGATACACATGCTACTTTATGATAAACTATACTCCCTCCATTTTATAAAGTGTATTACTTTCATTTTTGACAAACAACTACTCCATTTGTTCTTTATTGTTATATCCACTTTCCATTTTAGACCGTTCTTTTAAGTTCTACCTACATTAGTTTATTCTATTTATGACATACCCTTTTACCATCTTATCCCTCCAACCTAGATTTGATCAATGGAGCCCAAACTGATGGCCTAGCCTTATTTTGGCACATTTTTCCAGTCCGATTTTCTTAAATTTTAAGGCAGGCTTGGAAAAGTGATCAATTTTATGCAATTTTTAGTTGATTTTTTTTGTTTCCCAACCCGAGAAGCCCGCACAACTTGGCTAGTTTGGGCAGGTTTGGGCACAAAATTTTCAGCTCATAGCTTGGCCCAGCCCGACAGGAGAAATGTGCTTTTTTTCCCCCTTAGCCTGCTTGCCCGATGATCACCTCTACTTCAATATTACAATAATTGCACCCACTACTAAAATTTAATGTTTTTGCGACCGCCTCTAACGGTCGCTAAAAATAGCAAAAACGTTCACTAAACATAATTGCGTCCGTTAACGTTCGTAACGCGGTGGTCGTTATTTACATGGTCGCAAAAAAAAATTATTACGACCATTTGGCAGTCGCAGATTTTTTGTGACCGTTTTTATTAATTTCAACAACCGGTTAGATAACGGTCGCAAATTTTACAAACTGCGACTGGTTACAAAAGCAGTCACAAATATGGATTTGGCGACGGTCTTAGGCGGTCGCTAAAAAAATTTAAAAAAAAAAAACAAAAAAAAAAGAAAAGACCCACCTACCCTTAACCCAGATCGATCCACCCAAAGCAGATCCCACCCAAACCACCACCACTGCCCACCCAAAACAACCACTAGCCACCGCCGCCCTCTACCCACCACCACCTTCGCACATTTTCGCCCACCAATACCCACCACCACCACTTACCCACCTACCCTTAACCTAGAAAAACATAAAAAAAAAAAATTCACCTAGAAATTTAACCCACAAAAACAATTGATTAAACCAACAAAAACAACTCACATAATTTCGAACAAAAATCAAACAAAAAAACATCAATTTATCAAAACAATTTAACCAACAAATAAAATGCACAAAAATTAAACAAAAAAAAAATAAACCCACAACAATTATACCCATAAATTTTAACAAAAGAGTCGACAAAAAATCAAAAAAAAAACGAAATAAAACACTCATAAATCGAATCTAAATTTGACAATTAAACCCGCAGATTCGAACTTAAATTCGGCAAAAAATTCAAACCTAAATTTGACAATTAAACCAAAAATTCGAACAAAAATTTTCTTAAAATCAACATACCTTTATCAATATTTTTTCCTCTAATGGTTCATATGATCGAATTCGACCACAAAAACTCTAGATCTGAAATTTTTATGATTGAATTTGACCATGAAAAAACATAACTCGTTTGTTGAAGAAAATCCGAACACCATAATTTAAATGCAGGAAACCATAACCATAACTCGTGTAGTGAGAAGAAAGAGAAAAAGAGGAAAGGAAATAGAAAAAGAAAAGAAACGGAAGAAAAAGGATAGAGAAGAAATAGATGGAAGGGGAGAAAGGAAAAAGAAGAGAGAGAAAGGACTGAGGAGGAGCAGATTAGGGAAGAGAGGAAAGAGAACGAGAGAAATAAAGGAAAAAGAAGAGAGAGAAAGGAGAGAGGAGATATGGAGCGGCGGTTTGGGTCTAGGGTTAGTTTAGTACTCATTTTATACCATTTTTTAAGAAATTAAATATTAACCGTGTTGCGACCGCCTTAAACGGTCGCAAATGGTCGCCAATTGCGACCGTTTCTATAACGGTCGTAATGATCGCAATTTGCGACCGTTTTTTGCGGTCGCAATAGAATTGCTTTTATTTAGAATTATTTTTAACATGTATATTATTTTTAAGAAATTTTTAAATACCTTTGCGACTGTTAAATAGCCTAAAAACGGTCCCAAATCTGCAACCGACTTAAAAACGGTCGCAAATCTGCGACCGCCTTAAAAACGGTCGCAAATATTAATTTCAAGACTGTTTTAATGACGGTCGTAATTTGACCGAATTTTTGTAGTGACCTTTCCTTACTCTTTCTTTTACTTTATTCACCTTTTTACATTCTCTCTCTTTCTTTATCTTACCTCACTCACATATTTCAATACTATAATCTCTTAAATTGTTTATCTACAATAAGTGAGAGGAATATAAAAGAACGGAGGTACTACATCTATATCTAAACTAAAGCGGTATCCGCTTATATTATCTTTTCACTCTTAACACTTTTATGTATCCTGCCCAAACTATTTCTTTTAGCTTCAACTTAAACAATTTCCTATAACTTAAGAAGTTTTTTTTTTAATATAAGTTTTAATTCCTTATATCTTCCCCCTAAATACTAGAAAAATGTTAAGCAATTACAACTTTAATAAGGTGGATACAAATCTTAGTTTTATTTGTTATAATTGTCACTCCCACAAATCTCCCTCTATGGAAATACAAGTATAATACGTTTAATTATACTGTAGAGATAGACTTGGGCATATTACCGTCGCGTGATTATGCAAGGCTACTCAAAATACTTAACTCAATAACAAAACTTGCAGCGGAAACTCAACTTTCTTTTATTAATACTTATAGAAATAGTAACATTGTTATGAGTACCCAAAATAAAAACAAGACCAACATTCCTAAACTAGGTGAAGCAAATTCTAGGACTCCCATATGCTCATTCATGACTCCACCTAAAAATAGTCAGCACTGCTTACCATTACGGTAAACAGGGCGAACTAAAATAAATAAGAAATAAGGATTAGCAAATAGAAATAGTAAACTCAACTTATTTGCAAACATGCTTTTAAAATCAATCCAAATAATTAATCCAATAATTTCAAACTCATTGTTCCAAAACCAATTCAAATGATTCAATATTCAAAATTATTGTTAATAAAACCAATTCTTTTATTAAGAACCAATTCCTTTTAATCCAATTCCTCATCCAAGTGTGCACACCCCCCAAGCTAGTCTCCTTGTATTACAAGACTATTCTTGAGGAAAGACCCGATCATACAAAGTCCAATGCCTTATCAATAAACCAAATCCACATAGTGGGATTACCAACATGCTTATACAGCATTAATAATAATAATAATAATAATAATAATAATTCAATGGTTTAATTAATCCTTTTAATATCCAATAGTTCCAATATAATTCAAAATCCTTTTTTATTAATTCCACATGCTTTAAAAATCAAACCTTGTAAATAAATACTTGAGCATAAAATCTCATATTAGTTAATAGCTTTTCAAAATCAACAACTCTTCCTTGAAAAATCTTTATTTAATTCAACAAACCTTTTAAAATCAATTCTTTTATTTAAACACGACAAGTAATCCAAACTATTCAAAACATGATTTAAAAATCAATCATTCAAAATACTTTTTATTAAAAACAATACCTTTAAACATAATTTATTTCAAAATCATAATTCAAATCAATTTAATTCAATCACCAATCAAATCATGTAAAATATATTATTCAAACCAAACACTTTAAAAGTTATCTAGCCACCTAAATGTACCTTGATCCTTGCTAGCAAAACCACAGAAAAAGAACCTCAAGAACCTTGATTCCGAATATCAATCAATGTTTCGCACTTTCAAACTTCAATCATGAATACACCTTGCATATAACATGACCATAAGATTATCACAACATAAACTCAAATATAATGTGCATGGACTATAAAACTCTGTTCAAATAATAATTTAATATAAAATTATAAATTTGAAATAGGTATTTGTATTTTATAATACTAACCATGAAGAAGATAAAGGAATAGGATTAAAAAGAATTGAATTTTCGTTGGAAAAAATAGGCAGAATTTGCAGAGGTCATAACTCGTTCAATATAATTCCGAATTGGGTGATTTTTTAGCCTAACCTCAAGGATTTTTCGAGGGAAGAAATCTTTTGTGAAACGTAAATAACCAAAAAAACTGACCAAAAGTGCTCAAAAACTGGCTTCAAAGATAAATGAGATGATTTGTATGAAAAAGTTTAGGAAAAAGAAGAAGAAGGGAGAAGAAGAGAATTAGGATTTTGGTGTGAAGAATATGAGAGGTATGAAGGGGTATTTATAGGCTCATGAATGAGAGAATTATGGTAGGAGAATGTAGGAAGAATTATGGTAAAAAGAATTAAGAAATTACTTAAAGAAGTGAATAAGCCAATATGGAAACTTTTGATATTTAGATGATTAAGAATAATAGAATTTAGGAATGTGTGTTTGTCATGAAAATAATATGGCAAAAGAGATTACTTGGGAAATAATCAAAGATGAAATAAGGTAGGAAAAAAATATGATTAAATATTTGTGAGATGGAAAATAAAAATTAAGGTAAATAAGATATTTTAAGGAGAAAATTAAAAATACAATTTACCAAAATAAATCACCCAAAAATCCATCATGGTGGCCGAAAATTTAAGCTTTCCTAAGCTCATATTTTCGGACCTCCCTATAGATATTTAGGGAAATAATTTTTTAGTTTTAAAGAATTAAAAATTATTGTGTAAATAAAAAAATATTGTATAAATAATTAATTAAGAAAATACCAATTATTCACTAAATAAATTCACTAGGAAAGTCAGATTTTCGACACTTAGAAAATCCAAAAAACATAGCTAATTATTTAGGAAATTTGGACCTCCTAATTAAATAATTAAAATATAATTTTTGATTAGTTAAAATATCTAAAATATATATAAATAATATGGTTTTTTTAAAAAAAAAATGGATAATAAATCTTATCCAAAATCCAAAAAAATAAATTGAGTTTTTAAAATACTTTTGCTTCCAAAATTCAAATAGTAAAATAAAATACTTAAATACCCTTTTTAAGAGAATACTAATTAATTAATAAATTAGAAATACAATTTTAAAATACGAGGTATTACAATAATCCATTTGTCTCTTTTTTTTCTTTCTATTTGAAAATTTGATACTCCACTACATATTATATAATAGAATATTCTAAATTAAACTCAAAATATAGTATACTTTTACAACACAATATGTTAGGTCTTGTTCGATCAATTTGTCTTAGAGAGCAGTTTATTAATATGGAGTACTTGTATTCAATTGTTATTTATACAAATAAATGACTAATGATACTTATTGTCAAAGTAATAACTTGACCAATCTACATAGTCAAAATGAAAAACTACATATTTGATAAAGGAAGGGGTAACTTGTTTGGAAAATCTAGTCTTTTTTAATTTCAAAATAAGTTGAAAAACATTAAAATCTTTACCAAAATAAACCATTTTGCAATAATCCATCAACCAAAATTTTCTAGCTATTAGAAGATAATATGAACGCCAATTATTGATTTGATGTTACAATGCTCATATGAGTCTAAACCCTTGTGAACTCATATGGCTATACGTATGTAATTATTGTACTACTAGTTGAACACTCATGGCTATATAAAGAATGTCATGCAAGTTTAAATTGCACAAGAAAATTTACCGGGGCAACACTACCAATTTCCCTATCTTCACTTACTACTTCTTTATTTCTATGAATAAAACTTCTTATCGGTACATATTTATCATGTTAACAGCACCAGTTTCTAGTCAAGTATATTTATACCTACTTCTAAAAATCTATAACAAGAAATACTATCTACTTCTAAATGTTTTGAGGAGTATACACTATAGTGCCCATATTTGGGACCTTCTATACCAGAAACTCAAACATTTATTGTATTATATACCTCAAAACAACGGTGAAAAACAATTCTCTTACTTGTAAAATCATTATATCCTCCTTGTTTTATTCATGTTGTTATATTGTTTTTTTTTGTTTTATTTATGCATGTTACATGCTCATATTTTATGTAAAGTATAAATTTTTAGTTATTTTAATTGCTTAGTAGTAATTCTACATGCATAGTATTAACTAAATTAACAAAAAGATGCAACCTTTTATACTTATTATTTATCTTACTTTTACATACTTTTGTGTTTCTTTCCATTTTCGAACCCATGATCTTTTTTAGATATTAGGGCTCTCGGACCACTATGGATTACATTCCCAGTGTGATTACCTTTTACAATTATAAATATATATATTTGGACCATAATTTTTGTCAGTATATTAGACTATTTAATGATAATTTTACAGTTATACTGAAGAGTACGGATAAACCTACCTCTATAAAAGGCAGATCTTTCCCCCGATTTCACCACAAATCCCTTATCTCTTCCTACTTTTTATCCAAATAAATCACCTAAAATTTTTTCACCCCCTTCTTCAACGATATGTTCCCCAGAAACGCCAACCAAAATACCCACACCATCTATTTTGAGGAAGATTTAAGGATGATAAAACAATATTTCCTTCTAATTACGGCGCTTGCAGTTTTATTAGTAGCAATATTAATTTTTGTCATTATGTATAAGTAAAACCAACTTATTTTGTCGTTTTAGTAGATTAAAAGCTTGTTTTTGTTTTATTATGTTGGCTTGTTGTTATTAATCATCATTGTATAATATTACCGTTTTCATTATAATTATTGTTACGACTGTTATTGTTGTCGTTTTGATTTTTTTTTTTTTTTTTTGCAACAAATATGATTAATTTTTGCTTAATCATATAATTACTCACAATAATAAACCAAGGGGGAGAAAAGAACTATATTATTTATGGTTTATTATTGTTAAATTTAATTTGACCTTATTTTGTTAACCTAACTATAATTATGGAAGGACTAAACATATGTGTTGTACATAAAATTTATTATTATAAACTAGTTATCACTTAATTTGTTATAGGTAAAATGGGAGACCTGATATAAAGATAGTTCAACATCTTAGATTTATCAGGAAAGAAATTTCTGGAATGGAAAGTGGATGTAATGATGAATTTGAAAGCTCAAGGCTTGGAGCACACTTGAAAGAAAATAAAATTCCCTCTGGTCAAACAACTGATACTAACACTTCTGCAATGACAGTTGTAAAGCCTGTTACTGAACAAGATAAGGCAAAAGCCTTAGTGTTGTTAAGGCATCATTTACATGAAGGCCTTAAAAGTGAGAACATGAGGGTTGAAGATCCCAAAGAATTATGAGATTGCCTTAATGAAAGATTTGGATACCACAAAAGGGTGCTCCTTCCTAAGGCATTATTTGACTGGACAAATTTACGATTCTAGGATTTCAAATCTGTAATTTATTATAATTTCAACTATACATGAGATAGTATCTATATTGAGATATTGTGATCATCTAGTCACGGATGAACAGATGATTGAAAAAACACTCACTATCTATCATGCAAGCAACATATTGTTGCAAGAACGGTATAGTGAAAGAGATTTCAAAAGTTTAATGAATTAATGAGTGTATTGCTTGTTGTGGAACAAAATAGTGAACTTTTGTTGAAAAATCATAATCTTAGACCAACTGGGTCTTTGGCCACTCATCATGAGGCAAATGCAACAAATTCTTATCCACCCGAGTCAAATGCTACACGAAGAGCTGGACTTAGAAATTACAATGGTCGTAGAAGAGTTCGTAGAAATTGGAGTGAACGTGGTAGAAACAATTTTCACAAAAACAGTAACTTTAAAATCTTGAAAAACAGAAGGGACAATCATTTGAAAGTCACAAACAAACTCCTTCGAAAGGAAATGACACATGTTACAGATGTGGCATGACAGGGCATTGGGGACGTACTTGTCGTATAGCTAAACATTTGGTAGACCTTTACCAGGATTTTGTAAAAGGCAAAGAGAAAAATGGAGAAGCAAATTATGTTAACGAAGAAAATGCACCTTTTCCCAGCCTTGACGTATCTGGTTATTTCATAGATGATGCTGAAATTGAAAATGATCGATTTCATCATTGGAGAAAATAACAATGCTTAGGTTTCCCATCTACTAATGTAACATATATTATGTTTTAATGTATTTTATTTATGTCATGTATTTTAAATTTCTAGTCATGTACTTTTAATCCCTATCATCAATAAAACTTTGTATGATTTTATTTTAAAGTAATCTCAAATTTATTTTATGAAGATATGGATCTGCTTGAAGTTAGTTCTAAATATCAATGCCTTTTGGACAATGGAACAACACACACTATTTTAAAGGATAGAAAATATTTTTCACAACTAAAGTTGTTTCAAGCAAATGTAAACAATATTTTCGGGTCAACTAAATTAATTGAAGGATTTGGAAAGGCTTGTATAATGCTTCCAAATGGAACAGAATTAATTATCAATAATGCTTTATATTCGAGTAAATCTCGAAGAAATCTCATAAGCTTTGAAGATGTACGCCAATATGGTTGTCATCTAGAAAAGATAACAGATCAAAAAGAGTATATATGCCTCACGGTAGAAAAACATGGCAAGAAACATATATATGAGAAATTGCCAGCATATTCTTCGGGGTTATATCATATAAACATACGACCCGTGGAAATCAATATGGTATCTAACCAGAAGGTAGATCACAAAAATTTGATTATTTTATGGAATGATCGTTTGGGGCATCCAACAACTGGGATGATGCAAAGAATAATAGCACATTAAGTTGGACATTCAATAAGAAATGTAGAAATCCCTCGATCAGATGAATTAACATGCTCTACATGTTCACTTGGTAAATTAATAATAAGGCCATCTATGAACAAAATTGCTACTGAATCTCCAAAATTCTTGGAAAGAATTCAAGGGGATATGTGTGGGCCAATTAATCCAACATGCAGACCATTTCGATATTTCATGGTTTTAATTAATGCTTTTACAGAGAGTGAGGGATAGCTCAAGTGGTTAGAGCTTTCCTCCCGGATCTAGGAGATCCTTGGATCAATTCTCACCCCTGCCCTTATGGCTCTCTAAACACCAAAAAATGGTCTAGCTGAATCACTAATTAAGAGATGACAATTTATTGCAAGACCATTATTAATGAGGTTAACATTAGAATCATCTTCTTGGAGACATGCTATAATACATGTAGCAACACTAATTAGATTGAGACCTACAGCTTATCATAAATTCTCACCACTACAACTTGTTTGTGGTCGAGACTAAGTATCTCACTCTAAAAATCTTTGGTTGTGCTACATATGTTCCCATTGCTCCAACCCAACGAACAAAAAAAGGTCCACAAATAAGGCTGGGAATTTATGTCGGGTTTGAATCCCCCTATATAATTAAATATCTAAACCAATTGACTGGTGACTTATTTACGACTAGATTTGCCGACTGTCACTTTAATGAAACAATATTCCAGCCTTAGGGGGAGAGAAAGTGGATCCACGTAAGAAAGAAATTGAACTTATTTGGAATGCAACACGACTGTTGATGTTAGACCCACGAACAAAGTGTTGCAAATCAATTACATGATGCATTTGTAAACACAAAGAAGGTGACAAAATCACATATACCACAAAAAAATGCCCCTGCACGTATTGAAATCCCAACTGGTAATAAGGCCATAGAAAATGAATCTCAAGCACGCAGAAAGCGTGGGAAACCACTTGGTTCAAAAGATTCAAAGCCAAGAAAATTGAAAAGATTGGATGGAATAGAAAATGAGACTAATGATGTTCCCCCGTCAGAAGGTCAAGAAAGACCAAATGTGGATGAAAGTAAAGAAAATGATTATAATCCATAAGAGCACGAACAAGAAGACCACCCTACAGGGAATGAACAAGACGTTCAAAACATCGATAACAATGAAATTTCAATGAATTACGTCTCTACCTAGACTCAGTGGAATAGGAAGGATGTTATCATGGATGAAATATTTGCAAATTCCATCGCAATCGACATTGTGTCTGTTGAAAATGATATTGAACCAAGAACAGTAGAAGAATGTTGACGTAGGAGTGATTGGCCAAAGTGGAAGGAGGCAATGCTGGCTGAGTTAAAGTCACTTGAGCGAGAAATTTTTGGAAAAATAATCCTTACAACAACAGGTGTAAAAACCCGTTGGATACAAATGGATATTTTTAAAAAAACGTAATAAGAAAAATGAGATAGTTAGATACAAGGCAAGACTTGTAGCCCAAGGATTTTCTCAAATTCCAAGGATTGATTATGAAGAAACATATTCTCTAGTAGTTGATGCAACTACATTAAGTATTCTGGTAAGTTTGACAGTCACAAAAGAACTACAAATGTGATCAATGGATGTAGTAACTGTGTATTTGTATGGATCACTCGATAGAGACATTTACATGAAAGTCTTAGAAGGACTAAAACTACCAGAAAACAACAAGCTTAGACAATTGCATTCCATAAAACTAAAAAGGTCACTTTATGGATTGAAACAGTCTGGAAGGATGTGGTATAACCGTCTCAGTGAATACCTTATGATGGAAGGATTAAAGAACAACCAAGTTAGTCCCTGTATTTTCATAAAACGATCACAATCAGGATTCGCTATCATTGCAGTTTATGTTGATGATTTGAATATCATTGGAACCCTAAATGAACTCAAGAAAACTGCAAAATACTTGATGAAAGAATTTGAGATGAAAGACCTTGGGAAAACTAAATTTTGCCTTGGACTGCAAATTAAGCATTTGAGTCATGTTATTTTTGTCCATCAAACAAACTATACAGAAAGAGTTTTGAAAAGATTCTTCATGGTCAAAGCAACTCCAACCAACTTCCCAATGGTTGTTCGTTATTTGGATATGAAAAATGATCCATTTAGACCACGAGGAGAAAATGAAAATATTCTGGGTCTAGAAGTATCATACTTAAGTGCAATTAGAGCCATAATGTACTTAGCTAACAACAATAGACCCAACATAACTTTCTCTGTGAACTTGTTATCTAGAGACAACAATTCACCAACATATAGGCATTGGAAGGGAGTTCGACACTTACTCCGGTACCTACGAGGGACACAAGACCTTGGTTTATATTATCAACCGAAACAAGATGTTGCTCTCATTGGGTACGTAGTCGCTGGATACTTATCGGATCCTTAAAATGGAAAGTCACTAAATAGATATGTGCTCACTTATGGCGGCAGTGCAATATCATGGAAATCAACAAAGCATATATTGACCGCAACATCCTCAAATCATGCAGACTTGATAGCCCTCTGTGAAGTAGAACGAGAATGTGTATGGCTGAGGTCGATGATCAGTAATATCCTAAAGGAGTGTGGAATGAACGCAATAACAGAAGACCCAACCATCATAATTGAAGACAATGCAACATGCGTTGCTCAAGTAACTGATGGATATATTAAGGGAGATAAAACAAAACGTATTACCCTAAAACTATTCTACACACATGATTTGTAAAAGGACGAGGAAATAGATATCTAGCAAATTCAGTCTTGTAACAATCTTGCCGACCTGTTCACCAAATCACTTCCTTCCAAGAAATTTGAGTAGTTAGTTCATAAAATCGGAATGCGACATCTTCGCGAACTATGCTAAAATCAGGGGAGTATTATATGTACTGCACTCTTTTTCCTTTTGATCAGGTTTTTATCCCATTGGATTTTTCCTAACAAGGTTTTTAACGAAGCAGTATACCAAAGCCTATAATAAATATTATTGTACTCTTTTTCCCTAGTGTAGGGACTATTTCAAGCATCCCACACTTGAGCCCCACTATGATCATACACTTAATTATGGTGGCGTTCAAAGGGAAGGAACCAAGAGTAAAAGAGTCGCCAACAAGTTTTAGGAACTTGTAAACCGTTCATAGGATGAAGGTTACACCCCTTCACGATCCATTTGATCACTAACTCCATAGTGGTCTGCAACCATGACTGGATATTCGGGGATGAAGTTACAAATCCAACCTAAAAGAGATTGAAATTGCCTTAATAATAGGCCTCTACTTTATTCTTCTCATATTCATGTGCTCTTTCAAACTAATATACAATCAATAGGTTAACCCTAAAACTGTTTAATCTATGTTGGTTGAATATTAATGCACAAATTAATCTATTATTTGCGATCACTTGAATTATAATCATATTATCCTAAACAAAATTAATTCTTAACTTATTAAGCGTGATTACAAGTACAAATTTCGTTTAAACATGCATAAAAGGCGTGATCAAGCAATAACAATAAATACATATCAAGTAACATAATATTAACAAATTATATATAAGTTATCTGTCAATTAACAAATAACATGAAATAATTCGTAAATTAACAAATGATGAAAAACAATTCGTAAATTAACAAATTAGGGAAACAATTCGTAAATTAACAAATTACGTAAACAATTCGGTAAGTAACAAATTATATAATTCGACACAGCAATAATCATTATAATAATCATTATCATGTTAAAGCATGATATTAATAGCGAGATCCTAGGCATGATATTAACAAGATTAATAACAAACCCTATCATGTTACTAAACATTAAATATCAATTAGCCCTAACAAGATACTAATATGATATTAGGAAATAAATAGGAAGCGTCATAATAATCACACTTGATATTATAAATTTTAGTAATTAACCTAAACATGATACTAGGAAGCAATAAAAACATCATAACATGATACTAAAAATCAATATAATAATCTAAGCATGATTTCTATATAAAAAGAATAATTAGACAATTAAATTATAATTACTTAATTCTATGCCTCATATCTCTTTCTAATAACAAAATAACCACGTTAAGAAATTCAAGGAAAATATTAAACATACAATTAAATTAAATTATTGAAATAGAGATTTGGGACCAAACTCTCAGAAATAATCAACTTTTCACGTCTAGGACGAAGGCAACTTCGAACATGGCTAGGTGCGTCTAGAACTAATGTATAAGGAATTTTGCAAAAGGGAAGGTTTAGAAAAAGAATAGAGAGAGAGAAAACTTCTAGCTTTTAGAGAGAGAATATAGAGAGATGATGATTGTGAATGATTAAAAACGGGGAGATACGACCCCTATTTTTAGAAAAAATAGCACGGAAATCGAAAGAAAAGAGTTTGAGTCCTATTCGGAATAAAAGACCTCATGTCGCCAACGACAAGCGCAACCCCAGACGACAAGCTCGTCGCCAGGCGACAAGTATCGTCGTCGGGTGACAGACCTGTCGTTTGGCGCTGGGACAACTTTTTTGTGAATTTTGTTTTTATCATATCTGTTGATCCAGAAGTTTGAATAAGTCATATAATATGTCGTTGGAAAGCTCTTGAAGTCTACTTCTAACACAATTATAATATCATCTTGAATTTCTTAAATTCCATTCATATCTTTTTCGTTATAGCTGGGAATTAATATTACAATATATCATCGGAAAGATAATTTCAAGATCTATCCAACCATATAAGATTTGGATAAAGAACTAGAGGCACAAAAATAAAATCTGACTGTCTTTGAACATCTTTAAATTCGAAAAGAATTAGGATTTAAAAAAAGGAAAGTTTTATTCAATTTCAAACTCTTTGATTTTATCTTTTCAAAAAGGATAATTAAGATCTTTTAGAAACTCATAGAAGCTTATAATAAATCATAATTATTCACCTAAATTAGGCTTATAATATATCGTTGGAAAGTTCTTTTCAAGCCCCTATCTAACTACACTATTATTGGACCCATATTATGGACCAAACTAAACTGGAATGCACGTTTTTCATGAATAGGGTAAGAAAAGAAATATTTCCAAAAACAAAAAGAAGAGATATTTTAATAAAAACATCTTCATCACTAGACTTTTCATACTTTCACTTTGTTCGATAATCAAATGACATGAAAGGTATTCATCACTGGGTTTTGTTTTAGGGAGACATATTTGGGTGTCTATAGAAGCCCCAAATTTGACTGAGTTTGGAGAAATGCAAGTTTCGAAAACAAAAGTCAAAGTAACGATAGGGATAGAGAATGATTCGGAACGTTCTGCAATTCAAAATCATTCTTGTAACGCTGATACCAAAAAACTAGAATTAGTTAAAACAGATAAGAGAGTTAAGAAACTCGTATCTTGCACCGTCGAGCACACGTCTCTGAAGGTAATCAACTTGTTGCTTCATTTGTTGTTGTGACAACCTTCCACAAGCTAGGGAACGCCATCTTGCTGTTTTGATGTTGTGGTCGTGCTTCGCCGCTGTTGATGTTCACTCGTCTCAGAACAAAAGAGATTCTTTTTGAGGATTGTTCACCCGTCTTTGAACAATGGAGCTTGAAAGAAATGTCCACGCGTCTCTAAACAATAGAGCTTCAATAGGATGCCCACGCGTCTCTGAGAAAAAGTGCTTTGATAGGATGCCCACACGTCTCTGACCAAAAGAGTTTGAAAGAAATGTCCACGCGTCTCTGAACAATGGAGCTTCTATAGGATGCCCACGCGTCTCTAAGAAAAAGAGCTTTGATAGGATGCCCATGCGTCTCTGAGAAAAGAGCTTGAAAGAAATGTCCACACGTCTCTGAACAAAGAGCTTTGATAGAATTGTCCACGCGTCTCTGAACAAAAGAGCTTTGATGATATGTCAACGCGTCTCTAAACAAAGAGCTTGGAAGGATTGTCCACGCGTTTTTGAACAATAGAGCTTTTATACTTGAATGTTTGTTGCGATCTTTCGGTTGGTTGCGAACAGGAGCTTTGCTGAATGGTTGTATCTTGTAAAAATCAAAAGATTGCAAAAGACTTTGCTGGTGTTTTTCTTAGGATTGACCTAAAGCTTAATGTTTTTCAAAGGGGTGACCTAAGGTGATTGATTGACTTGAGGTTGACTCAATGTGACTAACCGACTTGAGGTTGACCCAAGGTGAATTGGCACGTGTGACTCATGAATTGTGTGTGCATAGTATTGTGACGTGCTTGAATCAAAATGCGAAAAGGCAAAAATTCAAAAAATTTCCGTCATTTTTATGGAGGGTACCGACTTTCTTCCGAAAGAGAAGGACACAAAAAAGAATCGAAGTGTTTGATTGTGCATGTTGAATGAGCTTAATTTGTTAACGTTGTCTCTCATATTACAAGGATTGTAACATCTTAGACTATCCTAGTTGACTCGATAATGAAAGTATTCAGGTAACTTAGACGCGCACGCTAAGTACTTCATACTTTATGATGCAATGATGATTGATGTCGATATGACAAGGCATGCTTCAGTGTTGTGTTAAGGTTTCATGACAAAGGGTTCCTAAGGGAAGTATATTTGGTCATGTATCTGTGGTGTGTGTGATAGTGAAACTAAAGTTAGGCCGCAAGGGCTAAGCATGTGAAAAAAAATATTATTTTAAGAAGAGTCAAATGATGGTGACTCTTTAGACTAGGTAAGCCAATGATGTAGGGATCAAGCCCCCAAGTCTAGATCTACATGAATAAGGATGAGCATTGGATATCCATTGATATAATCAATTATGCATTTTTTTTATCACGGCCACACCCCAATGTTAGTTTGCCTACGTATCCGTTAGGAACCAGGCCGAACGTAGCTCTAGCCGAACCTCAAACAAGTGTGTGTATACCTCAAAGAGGTCATTTAAGGGTTGTAACGTGGTTAGGCTAAAGGTTTAAAGAAGAAGGGGATAAAGTCTCAAGACCCTAGATAAACCCCCAAGGTCTGCAACCTTACTTTTGAAATCTTTATATTTTTATGCTTAAGGTTTCTCACTTTTGAATTCTCTTTTATATTTTTTCTCTCTTTTTTATTTTGCTTTTGCATTTTTTTTTATATTTGAATCTTTTTTGAATAAGTGTGGGCAATCCTGATCATGCGGTCTATCACTCACTTGGCATTCATGTTTCTTAGGCACGGTACCGAGCACTCGATAAGAGACACCATCTGAGACGTGTTCTTATCAAAGATATATTCATGTCAATGAAATTAGAACACTTACCCTTTTGTACACTTTATATTATTTCTTTTTTTTGCTTTTTTTAAAAAAAAAAATTGAGTTCTATGTAAAATCACTCAAGCTTTCATATTTAGAATTTGCATAAGTTGCACACTATCCCATCCCAAGGTTAGGTAGATGTGGGTCGAAGAAAGAAAAGTCTATCGTTAGACGAGGCTCAAAGTGTCTTATCAAGAAAGGATTGTATATTTGAAGGGTGAAAGGTATGATATGGCTACAAAAGGTGCCTCAAATCATTAATATACCTTGTGCTTAGTTCGACAATTTTTTTTTTTGCTGCAATGCAATGATCATATGCAAGGAAAGAAATGCTCATTTTATTAAAAGGGAAAAAGAAGATAACCTACAAAGTAAATCTAAGAAAACGCAGGGTGCCTATGCTAAACTTATTGGGGAAAGGAAGAATGAAAAAGAAATAGAAAAAAAGGTCATGAAATCTTGTCGTTGAAGCCCGCCTTGTGTCTTGTGCTTTATCATCACTCGGACTTCTTGCTGTTTAGAGGTATGTAAAGCTTGTTATTGTCAATTAGATTATGGATGACTTCTTTTAGCTTCCAACAGCTCTCATTAGTGTGACCCCTACCTTGATGGTGTTTGCTATGTACATCTTGATTCCAACTAAGTAACCTCTTCTTAGGTGCAGGATCTTGAATAGGTCAAATGGGAGTTATGAGACCTTTAGAATGAAGGCGATCGAATGTTGTGTCATAACTTGTGCTAATAGGTGTAAAGGTTCTCTTTTGCTCTCGTTTGTTCATGGCAAGGACCTCATCCAAGTTTAACGTGCTAATGTTGCTTGAGTGGGTAGTTTTGGAAGAAGAAGGATTGTCGTTCTTCTTTCCTTACCAGCCACTGTCACTATTGTTACTATTCTTGGCTTTCCTGTTGCTAAGAGAAACATTAAGGTAATTTGAATAAAAAAAAGGTCTTGAATGCGATCCTTGAGGGTAAAATACTTTTCAGTGGTGTGACCATGGCCTCTATTATATTTACAATAAAAGTTTGGATCCCAATTGGGAGATCGTTTCTCAGGTGGTGGGTCTTGACTAGGGCCGACGGGATGAATAAGACCTCTTGATCATGAAGATAGTCAATAGCTTCATCATAAGTCATTCTATTACTGTGTGTTCTTCAATGGTCCATTTTTCCCGTGGCTTAGGAGCATTGAGTTCTTCAATGAATCCCTGGTGGGAATTTTGTTCGATAACCATCGTCCGATTTGCTAGTCCTTGTACCACATTCAAGAGCATGGCAATGACATCTTGTAGTTTTTGAACGTCTTCTCTTAGACTTGACAAATTTTCCCCGGTATTATCTAAAAAAAAATTCTTTCATCCTCCTTAATCATGGCCACTTCATCAATAGAGATTATATAAGCTATTTCGATCATGGGCTCTCCCATAAGTGTGATAAGAAGTGAATGATCGAAAGATGTTTGATCTTGGAAGTTTTATTGTCATTGATCAGGTCTTGAATAGCTTCTAAAGGGAAATAAGCTAGAGCAAAAGAGTCGCCAACAAGTTTTAGGAATTTTTCAAAGGGTGAAGGTTACACCCTTTAACGATCTAGGGGATCGTTAACTCCAACAGGTCTGGAACCATGACTGGAAGTTTTGGGATTAAGGTAAAAATTCAACCTAAAAGAGATTGAATCTGTCCTAATAATAGACCTCTACTTTATTCTTGTCGTATTCATGTGCGCTTTTTAACTAACAAACAACCAATAGGTTAACCCTAAACCTGTTTAATCTATAATGCACAAGAAAATCTATTATTGGCGATCACTTGAATTATAATCATATTATCCTAAACCAAATTATTAATTATCTAATTAAGCGTAATTACAAGTACAAATTACCTTTAAACATGTACAAAAGACGTGATCAAATAATAACAATAAATATATATCAAGTAACATGATAATAACAAATTATACATAAGTTATCCGTCAATTTACGAATTATTTCATATTATTTGTCATTATAATATGAAATAATTCGTAAATTAACAAATTACAAAAAAAAAACAATTCGTAAATAAACAAATTACATTAAATAATTTGTAAATTAACAAATTATGTAAACTATTCGTAAATTAACAAATTACGTAAAAAAATCGATAATTAACAAATTATATAATTCAACACAACAATAATCATTATAATAATCATAATCATGTTAAAGCATGATATTAATAGCGAGATCCTAGGCATGATATTAACAAGATTAATAACAAACCCTATCATGTTATTAAACATTAAAGATCAATTAGCCCTAACATGATAGTAACATTATATTAGGAAAGAAATAGGAAGCATCATAATAATCATACTTGATACTAGAAATTTTAATTATTACCCTAAACATGATACTAGAAAGCAATAACAGGATCCTAACATGATACTAGGAATCAAAATAATAATCAAAGAATGATTTCTATATCAAAAGAATAATTAGACAATTAAATTACTTACTTCGATGTCTCGTATCTTTTTCAAATAACAAAATGCACACGTTAGTAACTTCAAGGAAAATATTAAACAAATAGTTAAATTAAATAATTAAGATAGGGATTTGAGACCAAACCTTCAGAAATTATCAACCTTTCACGTCTAGGGATAAATCAATTTTGAATTTTGCTAGATGTGTCTAGAACTAATGTATGAGGAATTTTCAATAGGTAAGGTTTAGAAAAAGAATAGAGAGAGAGAGAGAGAGAAAGCTTCTAGATTTTAGAGAGAGAATAGAGAGAGATGATGATTGTGAATGATTAAAAACGGGGAGATACGACCCCAAATTATAGAAAAAAAAAAGCACGAAAATCGAAATAAAAGAGTTCAAGTCCTATTCGGAATAAATGACCTCCTATCGCCAAAGACAAGCTCGTCGCCGGGCGATCGCCCTGTCGTTTGGCGCTGCGACAGCTTTTTTGCAAATTTTGTTTTTATCATATCTTTTTATCCAGAAGTCCAAATAAGTCATATAATATGTCTTTTGAAAGCTATTAAAGTCTAATTTCTAACACAACAAGAATCATAATATATAAATTTTTAGATAAAAAGATATGGTTGAAATAGTGGAAGGGTGTCAACTTTGGATAGAGTTTCGTATTCCATTCATATCTTTTTCGTTATAGCTCGGAATTAATATTATAATATATCATTGGAAAGATAATTTCAAGATCTATCAAACCATATAAGATTTTGATAAATATGATGAGGCACAAAAATAATATCTTACTGTCTTTGAACATCTTCAAATTCGAACAGAATTAGGATTTAAAAAAGGAATGTTTTATTCAATTTCAAACTCTTTGGTTTTATCTTTTCAAAAAGGATAATTAACATCTTGTAGAAACTCATAGAAGCTTATAATAAATCCTAATTATTTTAGGAATAGGATTAAACCTTTGGACCCTCCACATGATCATCGGGTCGTAGGCAAAATCCGGTTTGGGCCCATTTTAGTATTTTGGCCATAACTTCCATATTATTCTTCGAAATTGAGCTTATAATATACTGTTGGAAAGGTATTTTAAATCCCCATCCAAATAAACTATTATTGGACTCATATCATGGACCAAACTAAACTGGAATGCACGTTTTTCATAAATAGGGTAAGAAAAGAAATATTTTCAAAAATAGAAAGAAGAGATATTTTAATAAAAATATCCTTATCACTAGAATTTTCACACTTTCACTTTGTTTTATAATCAAATGACATGAAAGGTATTTATCACTAGGTTTTGTTTTAGGAGACATATTTGGGTGTCTACAAGTAGCTGATTTGAATTAGTGCTTTATGTGTTTACTACTCTAAAAGTTTATGTTATAACATATGGTGTCATGATGTTGGTTATGTTCCTGATCTAAATTATATGACATTGAATGGGCCGACCTCTGCTACTAAGAGACTAGCTGCTTTGTCTCCAATTAATACGATTAAAACTGTAGAGACCATTGTTTCAACAAATTAGGTGAGAAAGTATTTTTTAGTTGAATCACCAAAGCTAGGGATGGTTTTTAAATCCTTTGAAGATGTAGAAACTTACTACAAAGAGTACGCTGAACATAAAGGTTTTGGGGTAACGGGAGTGGGTTCTACTTTTTCCAAGGGTAAGGAGCGGAGAGGGGTGACATGGAGGTGTGAGTGTTGGGGTCCACCGGATATGAGGGAAAGGAGGGAGGCCAAGATAAAGGCCAAGGCCATGGAGGCATGTGGCACAAGAGGTACGGTTAATGGTGAAATAGGGGAAGATATAATGCAGCGGGTGAAAAGGACCTCTAAGAAATGTGAGTGTGGTGCCATGTTATACGCCGGTTTTGACAGTGATAGCTTGTGAGTTATAAGGAAATTGAAAAATGAACATGATAACCATAAGCCTTAACCTAGTGTTGCAAAGTTGGTGATGGAATATTGAATGAAGAATTACACGTCGAATGTTAGGAAGAAACTTATGAATTACTATGAAGAAGGTGTCCCTATTAGGAAAATACATGGGTGTATAGGTACCAAGACCGGGGTGGACAACATCCCTACCATTAAGGACCTTAAGTATGAAGTTTACAAGGAAAAGTAGTTGAAAATGGAAGGGGGTGATGCTGCAAGAGGATAATAAAAGTTTCTACCATGCACACCGTTTAGATGAAGAAGGCCGATTGAAGGACGTAATGTGGATCGATGCTCGTAGTTGGGTGGCTTATGAAGAATTTTGTGATGTTGTTTGTTTTGATGCAAATTACCTTACTAATGAGTACGAGCTCCCTTTTGCCAACTTCATAGGTGTTAATCACCACGGGAAATCTATAATGTTGTGTTGCGCACTTGTCACTGACAAGGGTTGGAACTAGGTCGTTATCTAATTATCCCTTGGTCAAACTAAATTTGTAAACGCTTAACAAACCTTATACGAGTATAGAGGCAAGTTAAGGGTCGAACCCAAAGGAATGAATCGAAACTATGCTATAGTCTAATGTTAAGCTAAATAAAATAATTATCAATGGTTGAGTTTTGTAACTAAGATAACAAGAATCAAGACAATTCAAGGAAATCAATCAAATTGCTAAACACTAGGGATATAGGTTCCACATGCAAGCTTAACAATCATGCTAATTGATAGATTACCCAATTGATTCAAACATTGTAAAGGACAAAGAATACTTGCAATCAAAGGAATTCAAAGGTTATCTCCTATATACCAAGCTAGGGTTCACTATGAATGGTTAACAAGAAGAATCACAATAAATTCAATCAATTAAAGCAATTCCCAAACCAATTGTTCGTGTCATTGAAATTTGTAATGCAATCTAGATTAATCTTATAGGTTGATCACTCCTAGTCTAATTAATCACATGGATAACTATGTCAACCAATTTAATTGCAAAAATTCAATCAATCAAGGATCATCAACTAGCAAAATTCATCAATCAAGCATGCTTCCCCTTCTCCCTAGCAACTAATCTACTCACTAATCATGGTGAAATTGAAATCCAAAACAAATTCAATCATAAACATATTCATCTCAAGCTAAATCAAAATAAAGTACAATCAATCAACAAAGTGTCAATTCCAAATAAAAATCCAAACCAAACATTCAACCATAAAAGAAAATTGCAATTGAAGTAAATTCAAAGGAAAGAAATCTCACAAACTTTCATTTATATGAAGAAGAATTCCAAACTTGATTAAAAAAGCAATGTCTAATTACAAAACAAATCGGAGTATTACAATCTCTACTTTCTCTCTAACTTCTCTCTAAATCTCTCTCTAAAAACTAAGAAAATTAAATATTATCTAAAAGTTGGCCTTCAAAAGGATTTACAAGAGTATTTATAGACAAAGAAGAAAAACTGATCGGTCGCGCCCTCTCCAAGAAGATCCCGCGGGCGCGCAGGAATGGGTACGGAACCATAACTAATTCCGCGGGAAATCTGGGCAAAACCCGCGCCCGCGGCTTAGGGCGCGGCAGAGGCCCTGTTCCAGGTGAAGCAGGGGGGCTGCGGTCTTTCTATTCTGGAGCGGTCTATATAGATCCCTCGCGCCCGCGGCCAGGGTGCGGAGAGTTCCTGCCCAAAATCACCAAAATGATACATATAACCCGCGGCCCTCAGGTCCCGCGCCCACGATAATGAGAAGATGTAGAGCGCCCTCTCCAAGAAGCTTGAATCTCCTTTGCTTAGCTCTTTTTGCTCCTCTTGAATCCTTTGCAAAGCTAAGACCTTAAGCACCTACAAGAGAAACCAAAGAGAGAAAAAAGAAGAGAAAAAGAGAAATATAAAAGGAAAATACAAAGAAAAGCACATAAAGGAAAGTAAAACACGAAGGAAGAAGAAATAGAGAAACTAAAGGAGAAATGACCAAAATGATAAAAGAAGAGTATGAAAACTAAGGATAAAATATCCTAAAACACTACCCTATGAGTGCCATAAATGACCCTCATCAAATTCCCCCAACCTAGACTTTTGCTCTCCTGAGGAAAACAAAAGCTAGAAAGGAATAAGGAAGGTTTATTTAGAAAATAACAAGAGATAAGAAGAATATACACTAAGACTCACTAACGTAGGAATCATGGTTGTTTTTAGCTACAACAAGCCCTTTAAACCCCAAAGTCTCCTATGAGGACGAGTGAGATCTCGTAAGGGTTTCCTTAGAGTTTAACCCACAACTCTTTGAAATAAAATGAGGCAAAATCATTTAAAAAGAAAAGAAAGTAAAACAAAAATTCAAACCAATAGCTCCTGACAAGGACTTTCACAAACGGTCAAATGCAAATGCATGAAAACTTTTCTATATGGAATGGGTATGCATGCTTCATGATATTCACGGTTGATTGAAACATAAGGTATGCTAAGCGTAGAGAACTAATGAGGCACAATCCACCTTCATCCCAACCAATCTAGCCGCGTTCTCCCTATGGTTTCAAATCTTCCCTTAGTAAGCGTCTCTATGATTCCTGGAAGGAACCGGAAAAAGAGTAGAATATTAGGGTTTCTCGACATCTTGACCTTACATCCTTTTTCCTTAGGCTTTAACTCATAATGCCCTCCCTCGGTATATGACTCAACCACTAGGTCGAAAGGACTTTCCCAAAGGTTGTAATGTAGGGGCAAAAGATTAGAGGTAGGCTAAAATTTGTCAGTGGTGAATTGGTAAACCTATACTTTTTAACTTTGTCAGTGGTGAATTGTGAAAAAACTTATTATCTTTGGTAAACCTAAATTATTGATTACCATTGATAAATGTTATTTTAATAAAAAAATCATTAACTATGGTTAGTTTTTTATTTTTTTAATAATTAAATTATTATAAAACTATTTTTTTTTTTTTTAAAAAACCCCTTCCCCACCTAACCTAGCGACCACCCACCAGCAGCCCCGCCCTCTGCCGGCGTTCAAGCCCTGGCCGGTGAGGCCTGACCTCCCCCACCCTCTGAAGGCGACGCCCGATGACCTCCCCATGCATCCTCGGCCGACGACGCCTTGCCTCCCCCGTCCCACCTTCTCTTTTTCCCCTATCTCGACACCTCTCATTTCCCCACCTAACACCTAACCGCTGCCCACTAATCACCCTTAAAATCGACCCCTTTTCCTGACGACTCCCCTCCCCTTTTCGCGCATCCCGGAAACCTTGAAACCCACCCAAAACGACCTGAAAATCTAAACTCGTTTTCTGGGTTTAATTTCAAATCCCTAAACGGGTTTGGTTTTTTTTGGTGTTTTTGGGTGAAATTTAGGGTATTTGGGCCAGCGACCCTGCATCGGGAAAAAGGGGGCAATTTTGTGGTGGTTAACGGGTCGGCGGTAGGGCGTTGGGTGGAGGAAATGGGAGGGGTCGTGATGGGAAAAGAGAGGAGGTGGGGCGGGGGAGACTGTCGCCGACTGGGGTTGGGGGAGGTCGGGTAAGGTGGGTGGAGCCATGGGTTGGGAGAGGACGCCGCACCAAAAAAGATAGGGCTGGTCGCCGACGTCGACGGGGGTGGGGTGGCGGTGATGTGAGGTGGCTGGGCTATTGGTTTTTTTTTTTCTTAAAAAAAAAATTAACTGTAGTTAAATATCTAGTTAAATTCATCATTAATGTTATATTTGGCTTAATATAAAAAATTAAGGTTTACCAAAGATAATAAGTTTTTTCTCAATTCACCACTAAGAAAGTTAAAAAGTATAGTGTTACCAATGAGAATTTCCCAATTTTAAAATTTGGTGGTACCCCTAAAAGTGAAGCAAAGAACGGGCCCTTTCTTAGAATCACAATTAAGTAGTCACCAAACAAAAACAAACTAACACCCCCAGGCTTATTCAAAGCTATATACACAAGCATATATACAAAAAGCGTAAACGCTTTTCCCCCAAGCTAAAAGGAAGCATTGTCCTCAATGCTTGAAAAGGGAAAAGAAATTACGTCAAAATATTTTTCAGATTTTCTCATTTTCACTTCTTTTTTTTTCTTTGTATTATTTTTGTATTTTCATTTATATCAAAACAATTTTCCATGCCTCTTAAACTAATTAGGATGGCTTTTACAAATATGCAATTGCATTGTCCTTGCCTTTTGTTTTACTTTGGACGACTTTTACTTTATTCACTTGCCATTATTCACACAAATATCACAACATTAACTTGCTTTCAAGAGAACCAAATACCCAAACTTCTACACCACAAACTCCAACAATAATGATCAATTGCTTCACAAAAACCAATAAAGGAAACGAAAATGAAACAAAAGGCTCAAGATCTAAAGATGTGGCTTGAAAAGAAGGGAAAATGCTCAAATGGTTAGCAAGAAGGCAAATGTAAATCCAATGAACTAAAAAAAAAAATCCTAGAAATAAAAAATTACCACCCTTAAAAGATGCCTTTGCCCTTCCTAGTTGGTTCAGTCTCAAGTTTGAGAATTATGAGTCAAGATTCTAGATTTGGTCCGCAATAGTCAAGGATCCATGCCACTCATGCAAATATATGTTGAAGGCTTGAAAAATAATGAACCTCACATGGATGTAGCAAAAACTCACTAAAGGTGTCAAATCAACCAAAGGAAGCAACTCCGTCTTACCACAAACCCAACGGAATCCGGCTTCAAGGCCCTAAAAGGTCTAAACCGCTACCTTAGAATACCCTATCCTAGAGTCAACCGCACACCAATTAAACATAGGAAAGCATACATGCAAAGGCAAACTTCTGAGTTGTATAATGTCCAAAGAAAAGAGCTAAACAAGCAAAAAGAAAATGAATAGCCTAAAAAATGTTTTTATTTTTATTTCAAAGAAAGAAAAGAATTAAAAATCAATATAAAGAGAAAAAAGCACAATAATGCAAGAAAATACAAGTAATACCCAATCGCCAAATAAGTGGTCATTCAGCAACAACGTCAATGACCCCAAACACGCTAGGTGTTACAAAGCAAACATCCTCGAACCATTGAACTCATCCTAAAGCTAATCCTAAACTAAGCATCCAAGAAAAGAAAAAGAAGAGATATAAAAAGATGTCACCGGGCGCCTAAGCTATGCTACATAATCAAGGTGTAAGAGCACCTTACGAATCGTTGAAATCCAAAGCTTAAGCAATAGAGCACGGTGAGAAACAAAGAACTATATACAAAGAAAATTATTAGTAAATTCCAAACAAAAGCAAACAAAGAAAACTCAATAGAAAACTATGTACAAAAACCTAGAAAAACATCATCATCATCAATGGTGGAAATCCCAAAACAACAACATCAAAGGTAAGACAACATAATAGACAACATACCAAGTGGACTACCAAAAGCAAAGAAAGAAAACCGACCACAACCTTGTCAAACATACCCCACAAGTCCAAGGTGTCGCCCCCAAACCTACCCTAAAACACCCTTTTCGACACCTCTCCTCATACAAAGGCAACTATAGGAGAGGTATCTAAAAGGGGTAAATAAACAACCCAAGGGGGACTAATGGCCACTAGGCTCGGCACCACCATCACCCGCATCCCCATCATAAGAGAAACCCGATGGGGGGGGCATAGGGATCCCAACCACCGGTGGAACCGGGTGGCCACCCATAATGACCTTTAAAAAGGTCGAGTTGGGATGCGGACAATTGGTCATATGGCTCGGGTTGGATGCAAAGATCAGGGTGAGTGGGGTGAACATAGGAATAGTTGGGATCACCCCAATAGTCACTCCCCCCCGAAACCCGGTAGTCATAATGTCCAGACTCATCAAGGAAATCACGCCCAGGCACATCCAGGTTTGAGACCCCTTGCAAATAAGTGTACGTAGGGAGGTAATCACCACCCCAAGATGGCACGGGCCCTAGTTGGGCTGGCTCATATGGGTAGTTAACCGGAGGAGTGATCTCCCCCCTACGTACACTAACATCGTATAGGGCGCTAGTTTGGGAGCAAGCAGTGGTGCCCATTTCTCACTAGCAAAGAATAAATATCGGCTTTCTTTATACTCTTAATGAAGCGAAGGGTGCCAAGTTGCTTCACATTTAGTAACGTGTCTTCACTTCCTCTAATCGGAGTGCAAGGCTTCAAGAACCCGTCTTGCTTGAAATGATTTATCAACCTCGTCACCATCCCTCCACAATGAATTTCACCGGTTTAACCCCACCAATAATCGCCCGGCAACACTCCATGAAAATGTATCGAAAATTAACCCGTGGCCCAAGATCCGATTTGGTGGCCATCTAGAGAACCATGATCTCTTCTCTTAAAAGCTTAACAAGATCTTGCTTGTTGAATACGACATAACCAAGGACCCTATGAAGAATCCTAAGGGCCGGATGAATGATTTACTAGTAATTGAGTTCTTGGAATCAAAAGTTCTTTTATGAGCAATGGTTCGCCACCACAAAACTCCATTATAAGTGGTCGGGTTTGAAAGGAGTGGCTCATGAATATCTGCATGAGGGTTAAACCTGAGAGATTCATTGAATTCAAAAAGGTTTAAAGTATGTTAGACATTGAACAGCTGGAATGAAATGAGATAATTTGAATCCCCCACCCGATTTTATTCAAATGTTAAGAAAAATTCGATGGTGGGTTCCAAGTATGTTCTAGGAGCAGTTCAAACAAACTCAGTCAAACGGAGGTTGTGGAGGAGGATGTCAAGGTCGGATTCAATTCATAACTGGACCATATCATCACAATAGTAATTCCGAGTCGGTTTAAACTTTCGAGATTTCATTTTATTAAATTTGGGAGCTTGTTTAGACCATTTGTAGAATTTGAGAGGTGGAAGAGCTGGAGGTGGGTTAGTATCTTGAGTAGAGAGATTAGGAGGAGGTTGGCTTTGAGAAGATTAGCCATGAGAAGATTGGCCGGGTGATTGATGGGAATGTTTCTTGCTACTTTTGGCTTTCCTTAACAAATCCATGATAACCTAATCAGAAACACCAAATAGCTCAAAGGAAATCACACCAACAACTTCTCAACACCAATTCCACCACCAATACTCCACACAACTACACAACACCCCCAATATTACAAGGTACCTGTTTCAAACAAAAAAAACAACCAAAATACAAACAACAACCAACAAAATTAACAATCAATTTCAAAAGTAAACTTAATTCACTCAAAACAATTTCAAAATCAACAAACAATTGTCCATAATCATCATATGCATTTTAAACCAAGGTATACCAAAATAAATCCATAAAATCAATAAAAAAAATCAACAAAAATAGAGCAAGGATTAGGATTATACCAAATTTATAGACACAATGAAGCACTAGAACTCCAATAACGGACTTAGCACCAAGCAAGCTTGAAAATGCTTCAAAAACCCGAATTTTTCCGAAAAATCACGAGAAAAATGTTCCAAACTTGATGAAAATTGAGATATGTAAGATATTAAGGTGAAAATTTGAGTAAAATCAAGAAATTTGATGTGAAAATTATGAATTAGGGGTTAGGGTTTGAGAGGAAAGATGAGAGAGAAAGAGTGTAAAATATGAGAGATGGGAAAAATAAGACAGGAGAGAGAAAAAAAAAATCGGCCGAGAGAAAATAAACCCAGCTGGCTGCGCCCGCGCCTGAGATCGCCACGCCCAAGGGGAGCCCGCGGCAAGTTCCTGGAAAGTTTCATGAATTTTACCTTAATAAAGGTCCACGTGCTCTCCCAAATTTTACGCACCCGCTCCATAATGGCCGCGCCTACGAGGAGCCCGCGGGTTGCCCGCGGCTACAAACTGAAAGTTTTTCTTCAAAAATTGCTTTAACGAGGAGCCGCACCCTCTCTAAATGACCCGCGGCCTCTCCCTTCAGCCCGCGGGGCAACCGCGAAGAGTTCCTGGTTGAAATTTGCAAAATTTGTCATTTTGAAGCTCAAAACCCCCGCAGCCTCTCCATGCAGGCGGGGTGCCCTCTCCCCTGCATCAAAAACTCTTCTTCTTGCACTCTTCTAATCATTCACCCTATATCCATAGTTGATGATAGAAAACAACCTACAAAACATACAAAAACAAGAAAAATAGTAAAAACAAAGAATAACAACAAAAATAAAAGAGAGAAAAGAAATTAGAAAAGAGGTTTAAAATCTGGGTTGCCTCCATTAAGTGCTTTTGTTTAACGTCGTTAGCTCGACGATTACCACCCATTCAAGGTGGTTTTCGGAGAAGCAATGAGTGATCAAGGCCAACAAAAGCACTATCAAAATACTTCTTGAGGCGATGGCCATTGACTTTAAACGAAGAAGAAGAATCCATCATCGAAACCTCTACAACACCACTTGGAAAGACACTATTGACCAAATAGGGACCGCTCCATCTTGACATAAGCTTTTCGGGAAAAAACTTCATTTTTAAATTGCAGAGAAGAACTTTATCACCAACACAAAAATATTTCTTCTCAATAAGTTTGTCATGTGTTTCCTTGGACTGAGCCTTGTACACACTAGCACAATCATAAGCATCAAGCCGAAGCTCCTCTAGCTCATGAAGATCCAACCACCTTTTCTCCCCCGCACTTGCCAAGTTAAAATTTATCATCTTAATTGCCCACAAAGCACGGTGTTCAATTTCAACCAGGAGATGGCATGACTTGCCATATACTAGGCGGTATGGAGTGGTACCTATGGGGGTCTTGAAAGTCATTCGATAGGCCCAAAGAGCATCATCCAATTTCTCCGACCAATCTTTTTTATTTCTCACAACCGTCTTTTCAAGGATGAGTTTGATTTGACGATTAGAGACTTCCACTTGACCGCTCGATTGGGGATAATATGGGAGGCCAAATCTTTGATGGACTCCATGCTTCGTCAACATGTTTTGAAATGTATGGTGAATAAAATGAGAACCGTTGTCGTTTATCACCGCCTTTGGCACCCCAAATCTTGGAAAGATTATTTCCTTAAACAACTTCATAACAACCTTGTGGTCATTATTTGGGGAGGCAATGGCCTCAACCCACTTAGACACGTAGTCGACTGCCACAAGGATAAATTGATTTCCGAAAGATGAAGGAAATGGCCCCATAAAGTCAATACCCCATACATCAAATATCTCCAACTCGAGTATGGGTTGTTGAGGCATTTCGTTTCTCTTGGAGATGTTCCCAACTCTTTGACATTGATCACATGTCTTTACAAAGCCCCATGAGTCTTTAAAGAAATGTGGCCACCACAAACCTCATTGGAGGACCTTAGCGGCGGTCTTAGAAACACCCATGTGGCCCCCGCTTGGATCCAAATGGCACATTTTCAAAACATTAGGCACCTCTTCATTTGGCACACATTGTCTAAGTATGCCATCGACCCCTTGCTTATATAAGATGGGATCATCCCAAACATAATGCCTTGCCTCTCTCTTGAGCTTCTTTCTTTGATTCTTAGAAAATGAAGGAGGAAACTCCCCACATGCAAGGAAATTCACCAAATCGGCAAACCATGGGAGCTTCTTTGCTTCAATAGCATATAAGAAGTCATCAAGCATCTTATCCTTAATTGGAGAACCATCATCATGAATTTGAGAATCATCTAGACGAGAAAGATGGTTTGTCACAACATTTTATGTTCCTCTTTTATCCCTAATCTCAATGCGAAGGTTTAAAGCTCAAGAACCCACCGGAACAACCTTGGCTTGGATTCTTTATTGGCAAAAAGATATTTGAGAGCCGCATGATCCGTGAAGACTATGGTTTTGGAACCCAATAGATAACAACGGAACTTCTCAAAAGCATGAACTATAGCCAAGAATTCCTTCTCCGTTGTAGTGCAATTCTGTTGAGCTCCATTAAGAGTCTTGGATATATAATAGATCACATGAAGCTTCTTGTCCACTCTTTGACCAAAATGATAAAAGAAGATTATGAAAAATAAGGTGAAAATATCCTAAAACACTACCCTATAAGCGCCATGAATGACACTCGTCAGTCTCACACGAAGATTTAAAAACATTTGGTTAGCTATTTAGGCAATGATTGGCTTGTATGCGTAATAAACAACCTGGGGATATTCTCACTGACCAAGCTGCTGCAATGCACAAGCCTTTAGCACAAGTGATTCCTAATGCGCGCCATCGTTGGTGCACTTGGCACATAATGACGAATATCCCAGATAAGCTCGGAAAATGTGAACAGTAAGTAGTATTTCTTAATCTTAGAAGTCTGATAGTGTCACACATGATGAAAAAAATATCTATGTGTATGAATAATGTGGTTGTGTATGAATAATTTGGTCATATAATTAACTTTTTGTTACTTTCCAGTAACTCTGGCTGATCTGTTTTTATACATGGTGTATTGTGTGGCAGTTGTAACCATATGATTTTTTTAAAAAAAAAATGCCTTGTTTATAGAAGTGCTGTTTTGTATGCTTTATTTGGTCATTTAATTAACTTTCATTTACTGTCCAGTACATCTGGCTAATTTACTATGTGTATACATTATAAAAGTTTTTATAGATGGTATACTGTGTGTATCAGTTATATCTGTTTTTATAGATGGTGTACTATGTGTAATTATATGCCTCTGTGTGAACCATATGCAATACTTGTTTTTTTTTTTTTGTTTTTTTAATGTTATTATATAGCGGAGAAGTGATTTTGTTTTTATAAGGACTGAATAATTGTGTGATTAAAACATTTTTCAGCTATCATGACTTTAAGAGTCCTCTTAAGAGTCTTATTTATGAGAGCTTCATAGTTTAGGAGTTTGAGCATAGATGGTCAGACTTAATGAAGCAATATAGCTTAGAGGACGATGAATGTTCATGTGGGTTGTATGAGGAAAGGCATATGTGGGTCCCAGCCTTTATGAAGGAGCAATTCTGGGCTTGGATGAAGACAACGCAAAGGGTTGAAAGCATTAACAATTTTTTTGACGGGTTTGTAAACAGGAAAACAAAGATGTATGAATTCCCGGACAAGTATACTAGGGCAATGGAGAGGCGTGTTGCTGCTGATGATGATAGGTGTAGGAAGTATGTTAGGCGTCTTGTGAGTGGGTTTCATGTTGAGAAATACTTCCAGGAAATCTACACTGACACCATGGATGGGAATGTGATTCAGTACCTCCTTGAAGATAGGGTGTGGATTGTTTCGGAAGGGAAGAGCGAAGAAAAGATTACTCATAGGAGGCGATTCTATTGTGTTCTTTTTAACATAGTTACAAAGGATGTGTCTTGTGATTGACGGAAGTTTGAAACATTTGGTATTCTGTGTAGGAAGGTAATCCGAGTGCATGATCAAAATTTAATTTTTGATATACCATCCAAGTATGTTCTTGATAGGTGGCACAAAGATGGAACTCGGAAGCACACTCGGGTTAAGATTGCTTATCACGATCCAACTGATAATGTGGCATATCAGAGGTACAACAAATTGATGGAGGAGTTTAAGGCAATAAGAAAAGTAGCATCAGATGTTGATGACAAGAAAAGTTTTGATCTTGTTGTTAAATCTCTGCAAGCTCTTCAATTAGAAGTCCAAAAAATCCGAGAAAAGTTCCTAGAAAATCAACCACCTGTACCATTCCTACCAAGGACACTTTTACCCTCTTCTAAAATAGCTTCAAACAACCCTGTCGAATAGCAAACCCCCAACTCTATTTTAAAGCTTTTGAAGGATCCATTATCTCATAAGAAACCCCGAGTACGACCAAAGGGGAGTAGGCATAAATCTAATTGTGAGTTGGGGTACAAGAAGAAGAATGGGAAAACAAAGGTTGCAAAAACTTGGCCCTTGTTGGGGGGAGTGACAATCCTGAGCAGCCACATGTGCAGCCACCTAGTGTTGCTAAGCTATTTGCAAGTTGATCTGACTTGCTTTATTGTTTTGCCCCTTGAAATGCAATCAACAATTGTTAATTTCAAGTGTTACTTACCTACTAAATGACATGGAAATTCAATTAATATCTGCATGTTTAGGTTGCTGGATCTTTTATATTAATTATGGCATTGTTTGAACTCCTGGAAAGAAATGCAATCATGCTTGTGTTGTTGTTTGGCAGGAAAAGAGAAAAAAAACAAATGATGTACTACAATAATACACAATAGAGAACTGTTATGACTATGTTGCAGACCTCGGTGCGATCAATGACATTCTTCTAAGAAACAGTTTAGATAGGTCAGGTCCATCTGAAGCATTTTGAATTCAGATTTGTCAGTCTTGTCTGCAACTTATTATCCTTATGCATCCATTTCATCAGTTAATAGTACTATGTAGTAAACAAAAGTGTCTTTTGTAGTAAACAGTAGTGTATTTTGTTTTAGCCAATGAGCAACTATGGGTTTAGCTTTTGTTTGAACGATTGCATTAGCTTTTGAGTAGTATTCAATGCATTAGCTTTAGTTTGAACGATTGCATTAGCTTTATAGTTTCAGCTTCAGGAATTACATGCATTAAAGTTGTATTGTCATTGCCTAATTCATACAATCAATTACCTATCAAAGCTAGCCTACTACGTCCCCACTACGTCTCTAACTACATACACTTACAAATATCTATAAAGTGCAATATACATTACACCAGGTGTTGTATTTAGATTGTAGAAGAGAGAAAAAGCAGGAGATGATTTAGTGTCCAAGCCATCTGCCAATTTTATCTAAATAATGCTAAGAATTAATTAAAATTCTGTTGTTTGCTCTACTAAATAACTGTCAATATACAAATTAGGGTTTAAAGATTTATACATCATATCCTACTTTGTTGAAGTGTAAGTTATACGTATAATAATTTGAATGTGGACTTACCAAATTTTGGGCATGTTGAAGTGTAAGTGAAGGGTCTATTTTGCTGAGGTCTTGTGTTTTCAATATGGGGTTTCTACTCCAGTTCAATTTTTTAGTCGTGCTTAACTTTAGGGGGTTTGCTCCAGTTCAAAAATTGGGTCGGGCTCTAGTTTAGGGGAGTTATGATTGATGAGCGTCAGTTATGGCGCTCAAAAGAATATGATTTAGGTTCATTTTCTATAATTTCTTTCATTATTTTCATATAATTTTCTTAGTTTTACTAGGTTTTCCAATTCAATAGTTCATTTTGGTTCTTGATTTGTTTTTATGAGTTTTTCATATTTTTAAATGATAATTCGTAGTTTTAGTTTAGTTTTTATTTTATTTTGTTTTCTTCCTTAGTTTTATTTGTGTTTTGTAGGTGAAAAATCAAGTCAAATAGCAAATTTAGAATGTTGCCCTCCTCGCGGGCATCGTCTCGAGTGCACTAATGATAGGGATGCTCGGGAGTGCGGAGTTTGATCGAGCAAGCGAAGGAGCCAAGGCCACAAGCACCAAGCAGGGGTGCGCACGCGACACAGGGGGTGCGTGCGCACAGACCCTTCAATGCGCGCGCGCGGCTTGGTTGGTGCGCACGCACAGCCTCTTCCAACTCCCTTCGCTCGTTTATTTCTATTTATAGCTTTTGACTTTCTTTTTTTTGGACGACTTATTTTTGTACTTGAGGATTAATTTTCCAGAAATAGAAGAGAGAGAAAGTAGAGAGAGAAGCTTAAGATTTACTTGTTTTGTACTTGAATTTGTTCTTAGATTTCAATTAAATCTTAGAATTACTTCTTCAATTCAGTGAAAATTTGTGAGAATTCTTTCCTTTGATTTACTTTTATTGAAATTTCTTTTAATTCTTGAATTGATTTGAATTATATTCTTTGCTTTAGAATTTGCTAATTGATTGATTTTCTTTTTTATTAAGCTTGATATGAATATGATTGTGATGGAATTTGTTTTGCTTCTCAATTTCACCATGATTAGTGAGTAGATTAGTTGCTAGGGAGAAGGGAAAGCATGCTTGATCGAAGATTTTTGCTAGTTGATGATCCTAAATTGATTGAATTGTTGCAATTAAATTGGTTGACATAGTTGTGCATGTGATTAATTAGACTAGGAGTAATCAACCTATAAGATTAATCTAGATTTCATTGCAAATTTCGATGACATGAACCCTTGATTTGAGAATAGCTTTAATTGATTGAATTTGATTGTGATTTTCCTTGTAAGCCATTCATAGTGAACTCTAACTTGGCTTATAGAAGATATCTTTTTGATTCCTTTGATTTCAATTATTGTTTGTCCTTTGTAATGTTGAATCGATTGAGTGATCTATCATTTAGCATAATCATTGAGCTTGCATGTGGAACCTATATCCCTAGTGTTTAGCACATTTAATTTCTCGATTTATCTATTCTCTTGATACCTTAGTTACCAACCATAACCATCTACATTCTTCGAACTAGCCTCACATAGGCTATAGCTTGCACCTAATCATTCCTTTAGGTTCGACCCTTGACTTACCATATACTCGTATTAGGTTGGTCGTGTGTTTACAAATTTAGTTTGGCTCTAGGAAAGGGTAGAAAACGACCTACATTTTCCTCTTGTCAATGATCCATGTTTTAGGGGGTTTTTTGTCTAGTTCAAAAATTGGGCCTTGCTCTATATGAAATACTACGTATTATGTTAGGGGCTCATTTGTAACTTTTAAGAAACATGGGTGGGGAAGGGTAACAAGTAAGATTTAGGCGAGACTTTTACTTTTACCATTTTTTTTTCAAATTAATTTGCAAGATTAGTCACTTGGGAGTTTGGACGATTTAAGAGTAAATGAAATGGTTAAGGGTTTACCACTTCTAAACAGCCTCACTTGTCATATGGACCATACTAATTTTATGTGGGATCGACCTTAAGCCTTGTTTGATTCATCTTATTTATTTTTCTTTTTTTAAAAAATAAAAGTTTTTATAAGATTAATTTTATAAAATTAGAAAAATTATTTCGCAAGTTACAATGATGTTTTGAATAATAATATCCTAATTCATATTACAACTAAATTAAATATTTTTATAAGGCCTTCTGACGGAAGGAGTATGATGTTTCCAAAATAGCAAGGCATGTTTAGTAGCTAGCTATAGTTTGACTTTAACCAATTTTTAATGAAAATTGTTTTCAAAATTGTAATATGAAACTTTATATTATGTTATCTTATAATATAAGTAAATGAGCAAAAATAGTCACCATAAAAGATACGCAATTTCTTTAGTTAAATATGTAACAAGTAATATTAGCAATTAGTCACCATAAACCCCGTAGTTTCAGTATAGTAACCAGAACCCCCCAGCACAGTTAATCAAACTAATAAATATAACATACATTCATTTAAAAAACATAGAAATTTCAAACGTGTTCATCAAGTTTCAATAGCAAATAGTCACCAAAAGAGAGCACCCATGACGAAATCCCATTATCTTACATATTGTCCAACCACTAATTAGAGATTTAGGCCCTGTTTGGGAGAAAGCTGAAAGATGAAAGCTGAACCTGATTGAGTTAGCTGATTTTAACTAGCTGATTTTAACTAGCTGATTTGACTAACTTATTGTATTAACTGATTATATAAAAGTGTTTGGTAAATAGCTGATAGCTGAAAGGTGATTGAGTATGTGAAATGACCAATAAGCTAAATGTGGGGTAGGTAGTTTAGATAGAATTTTAAATTAAATGAGATTATAAGTGTCATTTCACAATAATTAATGAATAAGCTAATTGAAAAATCTCTTAAAATGAGCTTTTTCAAAAAGAGCTTATTTAGTGGAATAAGCTCTTTCAATAAGCTTACTACCAAACACTTGTATTAGCTTGTTTGACTAGTCAATCAGCTAAAGTTAGTCAAATAAGCTAATATACCCCTAATAAGCTAACTACCAAACAGAGCCTTAATATTTTACATTCAAAAGGGGTGGTGGCAATTAGGGATATTATTGATCAAAGTATCATATGGTAAAACCGCGTACTTCCCTCCAAAAAGGTATCAAACCGCATACTTCCATCCAAAAGGTATCATCTAGAAATAGACCATCACTTGAGTGAGTTCGGAGCTATAACCACCTTGTATCCGTCCTTAATTCCGGCTTCCTCGATAGTTTCAAGAGAGCAAAGAATCGTGTCTTCATGGTAGAACACCAAATCAGTTGGATCAACATCAAACTTATCTCCCCATACGTGGAACAGGCTACACAGCGGAGTGTCCAACTTTCCTTGGACTAAAAGCTTTTTGTTTATTCAATGTCCTGTGTTCTTAAGATAGACACTTTTGGTTCTTGTGCAGGTATTCACCACGCCTTCCTACATAATACACCAACAAATTTTTACGCAATACATGTATTTTCTTCACCAAAAATACACATCAATGTACACTTAGTGGAACAATTTGACCATGACAGTTTGTATTCTATTTCCCTTTGAAGTTTTTCAATTCTTCTTAACTTAATTTTACGCAAGTGAAATTACTTCTTGTCTCAAAGGAAATTAAGTACTTGATACATCAACAACTTATAAATGGAAAAATTACTAAATTTAACAAATTTATAATAAGGCACAAACAACACATAAATGGACAACACATATATCAAACTAATCATTATGAGGCACTAACTTACCTTTTACTCTAATAATTATTTAACTTAATAACATTACGGTAAATTAAATATTGTGAAATTTTTTATCAATTTCAAATTAACACTTCTCAACCTATGCGCATAATGTTAACAATTATGTACTCGGTACTAATGTAAGCTCAACAACAAATTGGCCACCAAGACAAACCCCTAAGAAAAGTAAAGTTCCCCTAAGCTAATCATAAATACATCTCAGCATCCCATCAATGCAAAGCAAGCACTAGGCCTGATCACGGATCGGATATCCGACCCGAAAATGGATTTCGGATCGAATATCCGTATCCGAAAATACAGATATCTGATATTCGTATCCGATCCGAAATTTTCGAATCGGATAGATCGGATATCCTATATCCAACTACTTTAATTACAAGTTTTATTCTAATGGCAAAATTGATATTTTTTTTCCCATTTTTTAACAAAGAAAAAATAGAACACTTGAATACTTGATTAACAGTTCAAAAAGCATAACTTATTAAGTCATTAATTTATATCCATTATTTGTAAGAAAAATTAAAACAATAAGTCAATAACAACTATATAACCCAGAAATTGGTTTCCAAAATCAAACCTAAAACCGATTAACTAATTCAAATTAATGGTAATTATGCTAATAACAAAAGAGGAAAGAATAGCAGCACAAGGGAAGCAGGCCAAGCCGTTGCTGGTGGAGCCGTGGAGGAGCTGGAACGAACTCGGGTTGTCGCCACTGGTGGAGGAGCGAGGGAACGAACTCTAGTTGTCGCCGCCGCCGCTGGTAGAGGAGTGATGGAACTCAGGTTGTCACTGCTTGTGGAGGAGTGATGGAAGTTGTGATTGATGGAGGAGTGAGTGAAGTCGCGCGCGACGTACTGGTGGAGGAGTGAGGGTGTGAGTTACAAGGAGAAAAGAGAGGAGAAAGAGGAGGATCTGAGAAGTGAGAACTTGAGAGGAGAGTTACATGTAGATCTAAGAAGAGGGAGGAGGGAGAACACTAGAAGAGGGGGGCCGGGAGAATGAAGGGAGAGTTAGGGTTTGCTCTTTGTTGGTTTAGTTATTTGAGCCAGGGGGGATATTTGGGCCTTGGGAAGTATTTAAGGTTTGCTGGTGTTAGCGTATTTTTTCGGATATTCGGATATCCGAAATCCGAAATTTCGATATCCGATATCCGATCTGATATCCGAAATTTTCGGATCGGATGCAGATCGATTTTTCAAATTTTCGGATTATCAGATAGTTTTGCTCTACCCTAGCAAGCACACACAAGATAAGGGATGGAGGTAAATGACACAAAAATGAGGAAACTAGCTACCACTACCACTACCACTCGGCCCGGAGCCATCTTTGCCATCCCCATCATAGAAAAACCCGGATGGGGGACCATAAGGATCCCATCCCCCGGTGTAACCATAGTGCCCCTTAAAGTTATCTTGGTTCCAAGGGGCAAGGGGAGTAAATTGCTTGGGCAAAGCGAGCAGTAGCGGGTGCTCGGGGTGCACATAGGGGTAGGTAGGATCACCCTTATAGTCGCTCCCACTGGGAACACGGTAATCATAGTTACCGTGCTCGTCGAGGAATGAGCCAGTCTCGGTGTTGGACCTCGAGGGTCCTTGCCCATATGGATATGTAGGTACCCCATCACCCCCAAAAGATGGTATAGGACCATGTTGGGGTGGAAAGTAAGGGTAGTTAGCCGAGGGAGTGATATCTTCCCGGTTAACACCCGCATCATATAATTGTTGTTGTTAGAGAAAAATACCTTGTTTCATCTCCGAAATTCCCCTCATTTGAGTTTAGAGGGCCTCAAAATCTTTATCGTACATACCCTCCAACCGGATTTGCATACCCTTCATTGGAGCACTAAGGGTATACAAGTCGGAGCTAGCATATTAGTGTTGTTGTTCTTGATGATGTTGTTGTTGTTGTTATTGTTGATGTTGATACGGAATTTGTTGTTGTTGATGTTGTTGCGGCGGCTCTTCTTCTTCTTCTTCTTCTTCTTCTTCACCCATCTCTTCATCATCAACATAGTAGGGAGGGCGGTGACTCAAGGGGACTTGCCAAATATTCGCTACATTCTTGCGGTGGAGGGAAGTCAAGGAGGGGTTAGGGAGATAACACCAATGCTTGTTATCCCTAAGCCAATCAAACACCTCGTTATCATTGTTCTTTGCCAAAACCTGAATTTTCTTTAATTGCTTGAGGTCGAGGTAGAGAGAATTAACATCTCCCACCGGAGTACAAGACGGCAAAAAGTGATTGAGCTCAAGGTTGGTCACGAGCCTTGTGACCATACTACCACATGGAATCTCGCCGGATTCCCTATCTTGCAAACCTTGGCAATACTTCACAAAGGTCTACCCCAAATTTAAGCGACCTCGGTATTCCTCACGAGTAGCCACCCAAAGAATCCAAAGCTTCAACTGACTCATTTTGCCCAACTCTTGCTTCGGGAATACCGAATACCCCAAAAGACGATGGAGAACTCGGAGACATGGTTGGAACACCTTACTAATCTTAGCATACCGAGTCTCAAAGTCACCACACCCTGAAATGACATCCCACTATGATTTTTGATCATACTCATTGATGAAAAAGAACTCGGGATCCAAAATATCCGAATTCGGATCGAAGTCAAGAGCCGCATTGAATTCTTCAAGAGATTGATCAAAATGGTTGTTGAAGAGTTGAAATCGAACTCGATAGTTTCCTCCCTCAACTACAACAAGATCTACCATAGCCAAAATTCCAAAGTAGGTTAAACATAAGTACGGAAGCTAAGACTCACTAATGATCCCATGCGGAGGTTGTTAAGCAATTCCCTTAGATCTTCATCAATTCCCAACTTGATCAAATCCGGTTGGAAGTAATGTCGGGAAGGTTTAAGGGAACAGTTATCTTTTAGTTTGGTGAATTTTGCGTTTTGGATTGGGTCGATGATTCGTAATTTGGGGATAGGGGTAGGTTGGCAAGGTTGTGAGGTAGAGGGGGTAGGAGTGGGTTCTTCAATGGTTACGTTGGTCTTTCGTTTCTTGAGAAGTTTTTTTATGTGTTTAGACATGGTGATCTCCCGAAGATATTAGCTCAAAAATCCGATCACAATACACCACAAACACCACTAAAACACCAATCAACACTTCAAGATGCCACAATCACACTCCTTTACCAACACCGCCAATCAACAATTTACTACCAAAATCAAACAATCCCAAACTTACACAATCACCACCAATTCAAATCAACAATTGCTTCCCAATCAATCACCAATCACAATGAAACCAAAAACCAATGCTCAAAAAACAAAAATCATACTACCAAACTACCGAAAATCCGACTTCACCAATTCTCAACAAACATGCTCAAATTAGCTACAAAAACATCAAAAATCACAATGTGAGGCAATAACAATCAACAAACAACATAAATAATCATCCTAAATTCAATATCAATCATCAAAATCACCAAAATTCACAACCATGAACAATCTTATACTTGCAACTATATGATATAATAATGCAATTAAGAGTAAAAGAAGATGATTATCCCATGCAAGGAGCAAGATTTAACAAGTTTTGGCCACCAATTCCCTCAAGAATGAAAAACCCCAAATTGCTTCAACAATGGATGAGAGAAATTGGAGATTGAAATGGATGGAAGTAGTGTATTCATTGTTGAAAATGATGAAAATGCAGGAAGATTTGATGATTTTTGATGAAAATACATCAACAACTTATAAATGGAAAAATGCAGGAAGATTTGATGATTTTTGATGAAAATGCAGGAAGATTTGATGATTTTTGATGAAAATGCAGGGGTGCGAGCCAGCGCCCGTGTCGCACGCGCCCGCGCCCTCCCCTGGAGTGCCCGCGCTAGTCTGAACATCAATCTTCTTGCTTCTTTGGTGCGTTCACCTGTGGGCTCTTCGCTCAATATCATCCCTTGGCTATTAAACCCACCAAATATAGCAGTTTCTAAACATGTTGACATTGGGTTCAACATCCCTAAAATAATGATAGCACCACAATGAACCCACCAAGTTCAAAGTTTCTTCAAATTTTAGCACAATTTTCAATATCTTACCTCACTAACATTTCTTACCCTTTTACCTTGAAATTCGATAAAATCAAACATATAACACAACAAAAACCACAAAACACCTTTCCATTTCTTGTGCTCATTTGAATTAATCCATTTCCATGAATTCACCCTATAAATCCAAAAGAAAAACAATTGAAAGAAAAGAAAATAAAAGAAAGAAAATTAAGAAAATAGAAATCAAAAGAAAAGGTTAGAAATCTCCGGGTTGCCTTCCGAGAAGTGCTTGCTTATGGTCCTAAGTTCGACGACCCTTCCTCCAAATCATGGAGGATCAAAGGACACCACCTTATTCAAAGTGGCGGAAGGTACAAATTTCTCTTCAATTATTAGCAACTCCACATTTTTGCTTGATGAATTGAAACTTCATTTGTTTGAACTTCAAAAACAACCTTCTCATTCTTCAACTTCAATCTTATTCGCTTCTTCCTAGAAGCCCTTGCCTTCTTCTTGGCCTTGTTCCTTCTTGTAGACGATTTAACGCCATCCACTTCCTTGGAACCATCCTCCTCCTCTTGAGGACAAAGCTCAAACCAATGCGGAATGTCAATTACCTCTTCGTCCATAGCCTTTGAAAGCTCCTTTTCTTCTTCACTAACTTTCATGCAATCAAACCTTACAAGCACATCATCAAAAATCTCATGAACACCGTTAGTTGAAGAATTAATCACACAGGCATTATCCAATAAACGAAGGGAATTATCATTCATGATTCCTTTCACAAAAGACAAGGATTCATGCATCGGTTTTAGCTTAAAACTTTCTTTTTCATTACCAACTCTCAAAGTGATATGGCCTTCCTTAACATCTATTAAAGCTCCCCGAGTTAGCTAATAACTGTCTCCCTAGAATAATAGGAATGTGGTCATCCTCTTCAATTTCTGTAACAATAAAATCTACGGGAATTGTGAAAACACCTATCTTAAGGGGAACATCCTAAAATATTCCTTTTGGGAACTTACTGGATCTATTGGCCAATTGCATGGTCATGTTCGTAGAAAGAAGTTCTGCTAGCTTAAGCTTCTCTAACACTAGCACCTAAGTCACACAATGCATTAACAACAAAGGAACCTAAACCGGTTGTCCTAATTATCTTATTAGGCGTGATTTCGAATAACATATTCCCTTTAAACATGCAATATAGTGATCAATAAATAATAATAGAATAAACATTAATATTGGAAGCAATTCAACAATAATAATGTTAGTCAAATCAAATATAAAATTAACCTAATCATGATACTAGAAATATTAAAATAAAATAAGAGTAATTAAATTAATTAATTACACATATTCTGCGCGTACCTTTAAATTGCTATATCATGAATAAACTGTTAGTAACTTCAATAAAAAAATATAAAGCAAAAGAAAATTAAATTAAATTAAATTAATGTAGATTTGATTTGGTCCAAACCCTCAGTTATTTGTACCTTTCACGCCTTGGTTTAAGGACGAAACCTCGGGTTTAGAATAGACTCCTTGGAGTGCTTAAGGGAAAAATGGTGTAATTAGAAATATAGGTTTAAGGCTTAGAATATGAGAGAGAGAGAGAGAGAGAAGAATTTGAATGTAAAAGAGAGGAAGAGAGAAGGATTTGATGATCAAGATTGTTGATGATTGAAAAGGGGAGATATGACCTCTATTTATAGGGAAAAAAGAGGGGTCGAATCAAGAAAAGATAAGAATTCGAATCGGATAAAATCCTTGCGATAGACAGCAGTTTTTACGGTTTTTGTTTTTATCATATCTTTTGATCCAGAAATCGGAATAAGATAAATAAGATATCGTTGGAAAGCTCTTGAAGTCTACTTTCTACCCCAATTAGAATAAGATTAAAATATTTTGTATAACAAAAGATATAGCCGAAATAGTTAGATGGTGTCAGTTTTGGATTGAGTTTGACATTTTATTCATATCTTTTCCGTTATAGCTCGGAATTGATATTATAATATATCATTGGAAAGACAATTTCAAGGGATATCCGACCATATAAAATTTAGATAAAAACTATGATGCACGAAAATAATATCTGTCTATCTTTGAACGTCTTTTAATTCGGATATAAATAGGATTTTCAAAAAAAGGAGTTTTATTCAATTTCAAACTATTTAATCTTATCTTTTCAAAAACGATATTTAAGATCTTTTAGAAACTTATAGAAGCTTCAAATTAATCCTAATTGGTTTAGGAATGAGATTAAATAATTTGGACCCTCCACATGATCATTGGGTCGTAGGTAAGGTGGGCTTAGGTTCGTTTTGGGCTCAGTTTAATATTTTGACCATAACTTATTCGTTATAACTCGGATTTGGGCTTATAATATATCGTTGGAAAGCTGTTTTCAAGCCCCATCCAACTATTCAATCATTGGACCAAGATTATGGACCAAAATAAACTGGATCAAATGTTTTTATAAAAAGGACACGAAATGAATGATTTTAAAGGACAAGAAATGAATTATTTTGGGTTTAAAGGCACGAAAAGAGGAAAATAAGTTATGGTTTGGGAAATGGGCTAGGAATTAGGTTGGTTTTATGAAATGTATTGGGATTGAATATGAATTTAAGCACTCCAAAAATTAAATACTCAACCCGACCAATAATGGCGGTGAAAGGTTGTTCATCATCGGGTTTGGTTTTGGGGAGACATTTTTAGGTGTCTACAGAATCCCTCACTTTGACTGAGTTTTTAGAAACGTTAGTTTTGAAAACGATAGTCAAAGTAGTCGATAGGGACGGAGAATGATTTATGACGTTCTGCGATCCTAAATCACTCTGTATACGTCGATACCTGCAGAAAAATGTTAGTTCCATAGAATAAAATAGTAAAGGAATATAATGCTTATCTGACACCAGTGTATCGGTGACAAATGAGTTTGGTAGCTTCCTATGCTTGAAGGAATCCACCGGATGACGTATATTGAAATGCTTTCCATGCTTGAGGAAAGCCGACAGATGAGTTTGGTAGCTTTCTAAGCCTGAAGAAACCTACCAGATGACACTTTCCATGCTTGAGGAAAGTCGACGTATGAATTTGGTGTCATTCTATGCTTGTAGAATTCCACCGATAATGCCTTCCATGCTTGAGGAAAGCCGACTACTTGGCGATTTTCTATACTTGAAGAAAAATCCACCGATAACGCTTTCCATGCTTGAGGAAAGCCGACTTGGCGGTTTTCTATACTTGAAGAAAAATCCATCCATAACGCTTTCCATGCTTGAGGAAAACCGACTTGGCGGTTTTCTATGCTTGAAGAAATCCACCGGATAATACTTTCCATGCTTGAAGAAAGTCGACAGATGATGAGATTGCAAGTCTCTGTGTATTGAGATCCTTGCGTCGTGAAATGATGGTGGTTCGATTGTCCCCGAACGTGGGCTGTAGATGGTCCGCTTGTCCCCGGACGTGGGCTGTAGATGGTTTGCTTGTCCCCGGACGTGGGTTGTAGTTGAGACCTGCAAAAATAAATTTGCCAATGGACTCGTATATATTGTGATTAACTTGACCACTGACTTGACCAAGTTTGACTTGATGTGACATTACATGTGTATGACTTGTGAGTGTGTGTGTGTGTATATGTGTGTGTGAAGACACAAGCAAACGAAGATGCAAAAGCAAACATTTTCCGTCAATTTTTGTCATGAGTGGAAGGTACCGACTTTCTCCCAAAAAAGAAAGATGTGAAAACTGAACTTTTATTTTCGAACTTCCCTCGATGAGAAAAAATTTTGAAAAAGTTTTCGAACTTCCCCAAAAGAAAAGACGCGAAAGAAGGAAAGAAGTTTTGAACTTCCTCGTTGAGCAAGACAAAATGAATCGCATGGATTGAATTGCTTTTCTTGAAAGTAATGTATGCATGATGCATGTTCTTAGGCCAAGAGGCTAAGGAAAATTACATCATGTGACACGATAGATGAATGAACTTAGGTCATGAAGCTAAGAATCATTTATGGTGTAAAGAAACGATCTTGAACGTCACTTAGGTCTGGAAGCTAAGCACGTATGCAGATGAAGTGATTATTGCATAATGAACGTTGCTTAGGTCAAGGAGCTAAGCACGATATGATTTGTATGATTAAAAATCATTGATATATAAATGTTTCTCAGCACATTATGCGATGCATGAAACAATGAATATTGCTCAGGTCAGGAAGCTAAGCAAGTATACAATGTTTCTTCTAATGAATGTTGTCTTTAAATATGATGAAACATGCACAGTGTTGAAACAATATTTCATGGTAAAGGGCTCTTAAAGGGAAAGATGATTGATATGGATGTGTGAGTGAAGTGTGTGAATGTGATACTAAGGCTGGCTGCAAGGGTTATGGTGATGGAAAGAGATGTGAGAAGAGTCAAAGATGATGACTCTTTAGGCTGGGTAGGCTAAATGATGTGGGTTCAAGCCCCCAAGTCTAGCTCTAAATTGGTAGGGGTAAGCATTGGATATTCTTTGACTCGATCATGCATGGATATGAATATCAATGTGGCCGCACCTCGATGTGAGGTTGCCTACGTATCCGTTAGGAATCAGGCCGAACGTAGCTCTAACCGAACTTTGCACAAGTGTGTGTTACCTCAAAGAGGTCTTTCAAGGGTTGTAATGTGGTTAAGCTGAAGGTTTAAAGAAGAAAGGGGTAAAAGGCTCAAGACCCGAGAGAAGCCCCCAAGATATGCAATTATGTATTAGACTTTGCAAGCTTTATTTTTCATATATTTTTTTTTTGTTTTGATTTTTTTTTTCTTTTTTCCATTCTTGTGAATAGGCAATCTCAGATCATGCGGTCCATCACTCACTTAGCATTCATGTTTCTCAGGCACGGTACCAAGCACTCGATGAGAGACGCAAATTGAGACATGTTCATATCGGAGACATTGGAACACTTGCCTTTAGACATTTTTTTTATTTACTTATTCTTTTCTTTTTTTTATTTGAACTTGCTTTCTGATTGTCACACAAATTGCACACCTTCCCATCCCAGGGTTAAGTGAATGTGGGTTGAATAAATAAGGTCAAACGTTAGACGAGGCTCAAAGTGGTTGATGAAGAAATGGATATGTGATTAAATGGTTTATAGGGAATGACAGGGTTCCAAAGGTGCCTCAAGTCATTGGTGTACCTTGTGTTCAGTTCGGCAAATTTTTCTTAATTTTTGCGCATGACATGATCGAATGTAAAGGAAAGAAATGCTCATTGATGGAACATGGCATATAGACACAAGGATAAGGAGAACCTATGCTAGACTTATTAGGGGAAACGGTATGAAACGAAAGAAGAAAATAAAAAAAAAATGAAATCTTGTATAGAGACTTGTCTTGTGCTTCGTCTTCATGGTTGCTTATGAATTACTTGTTACCGCTAGAGGGGACAAGAAATTTGTTGTTGTTGATGCTTTGATTAGAAGAAAAGAAGGAAGGAATGACGTTCCCCTTATTCTTCCAACTATTGCCTAGTGATTTTAGACTCAGGTACTGTGTAAGGATGATTTCACTTAATGCATTCGCTCAATACTCGGATTGGAAAGGAAGAGTGTATGAAACGATTTTGAAATATGATGGGAAATACTCCACTCATTCCTATTACGACGGAAAAGGACGCATGCATGGTCCTAATATACGATCATAAATAATATAGTGCATTACTCAAAGACAAAGTGTGTGTAATGACTCAACATGTGTGATTAGGTGAGTTTATTAAGACTCGTGGTATGATCGCATGGCTAGACATGAGGACGTTGTGAAAAACAAAGGACCTAATGACCAAATAGCACGGAAGACTAAAAAACAAACTAACTTGATTAATTTTGTCCAATTTTAATGTTTATGCTAATTACTTGGTGAAAACGGTCCATTGGCAATCGTTAGTCATAAATAAGATCAACCACAATCAAAGACAAAGAACACATGTTAAGGTTAGCACAAAAATCGTTCACAAGAAACTAGGAAGAGGACTAGAATTCTAGAAAAGTTAAGACTCATGGGTTAAAAAAAAAAATCTACAATCCTGTGTTATACGAGTTGACACTGATTAAAAGACTTGGCTAAGACTAGCTTGACACGATTTTTTTTTTTAAAAAAAATAAAATAAAAAAGGTAACGTTAAAAAGACACCTAAACTGGATAGGCTGTAGTATATCGGTTATAACTTTTGATCTATGACTCTGATTTGGACGAAGCTAACTCCAAGTGAAAGATAAAACTCGGGTCTACAGATCCATAGGTTACACGACACGTAACTCTTTCTAGAACTCCGTCTATGACCAAAACAGGTTGACTCTTGTGCAGTATACGGGAATAAAAAACCAGGTTGACTCAAATTTTTAAAAAAATCTATGACTCGACTATAAAAAAAAATAAAAAGGGGTTGATAAGAGAAAAAAAATAATTAAAAAAATGTCAATAAAAAAAATGCACATATAAGCACATCGTCAAGCATCATGCAATGAAGTTCGCAACCTAAAGTCAAGATCTATGTTCCACTATGGTCAAGCTTTTGGGTGTCAAAGGGTACCATGGTTAAGAGTTTGGATGCGTTGGCAAGGCAGCCTCCCTTGAGGGTGTATGCCAACGGGCGGCTCCGCGAGTTCGTGATGAAATCGAACTCGACTCCATGATTTGGGTGGATTTAAAAACTTGGATGAACCCTTATTGCCATGAGCATTTTTGGGTTGATAGAGCTTAAATCCCCCGGGCTAGCCACATACGTAGAACACGTACTATTGTGGAAAAATAGGTAATCTAAAATGCATTTGCAAAAATGCCAAATTAATCACAGGAATATTTTTCAAAAATCTTTCAAGTCTCATCCACTCATCTTAATTAAATATCGATCACTCCAATCGATAATTAACCAAGAATCCTCCCCAGTGGAGTCGCCAAATTGTAGGCGTCGTTTGAAGTGCGCCTACGTTAAAGCATGTGTGAATATGCTTGACACTCTTAGGAAGTGGGAATTGATGTATAAAATTAGGGACAAGGAAAATAGGGAGCCGCCAACAAGTTTTTAAGGAACTTGTGAACCGTTCACAGATCATAAAAGGCAACCACGATAAAGGGACAACGATAGGCAACAACGGTTGACCCGTGAAGGTTACACCCCATTCATAATCCATGAGATTACTAACTCCATATGGTTCGGAACCACGAAAGGAGGATCGGGGATGATGGTACGAAGTGAGTCATGGAGTCACATTCGCCCGTATTGGCCTCTACTCGATTCTTATAATGAAAAATGATTCCTGCGATCTCAAAGGCATACAAAAAAAATATTCAATTCGTTCCAAACTATCATTAAGCTAAATTGGTTTAATATTAATGCAACAAATAATTCTAAAATATTTTAATCACTTGAATTAACAACAAGATTAAAAAGGAACCTAAACCGGTTGTCCTAATTATCTTATTAGGCGTGATTTCGAATTTCATATTCCTTTAAACATGCAATATAGTGATCAATAAATAATAATAGAATAAATATTAATATTGGAAGCAATTCAACAATAATAATGTTAGTCAAATCAAATATAAAATTAACCTAATCATGATACTAGCAATAGTAAAATAAAATAAGAGTAATTAAATTAATTAATTACTCATATTCTGCGCGTACCTTTAAATTGCTACATCATGAATAAACTATTAGTAACTTCAATAAAAAAATATAAAGCAAATGAAAATTAAATTAAATTAATGTAGATTTGATTTGGTCCAAACCCTCAGTTATTTATACCTTTCACGCCGTGGTTTAAGGATGAAACCTCGGGTTTAGTGTAGACTCCTTGGAGTGCTTAAGGGAAAAATGGTGTAATTAGAAATATAGGTTTAAGGCTTAGAATATGAGAGAGAGAGAGAGAAGAATTTGAATGTAAAAGAGAGGAAGAGAGAAGGATTTGATGATCAAAATTGTTGATGATTGAAAAGGGGAGATATGACCTCTATTTATAGGGAAAAAAGAGGGGTCGAATCAAGAAAAGATAAGAATTCGAATTGGATAAAATTCTTGCGATAGACAACAGTTTTTACGGTTTCTGTTTTTATCATATCTTTTGATCTAGAAATCGGAATAAGCTAAATAAGATATCGTTGGAAAGCTCTTGAAGTCTACTTTCTACCCCAATTAGAATCAGATTAAAATATTTTGTATAACAAAAGATATAGCCAAAATAGTTAGATGGTGTCAGTTTTGGATTGAGTTTGACATTTTATTCATATCTTTTCCGTTATAGCTCGGAATTGATATTATAATATATCATTGGAAAGACAATTTCAAGGGATATCCGACCATATAAAATTTAGATAAAAACTATGATGCACGAAAATAATATCTGTCTATCTTTGAACGTCTTTTAATTCGGATATAAATAGGATTTTCAAAAAAAGGAGTTTTATTCAATTTCAAACTATTTAATCTTGTCTTTTCAAAAAGGATATTTAAGATCTTTTAGAAACTTATAGAAGCTTCCAATTAATCCTAATTGGTTTAGGAATGGGATTAAATAATTTGGACCTTCCACATGATCATTGGGTCGTAGGTAAGGTGGGCTTAGGTTCGTTTTAGGCTCAGTTTATTATTTTGACCATAACTTATTCGTTATAACTCGGATTTGGGCTTATAATATATTGTTGGAAAGCTGTTTTCAATCCCCATCCAACTATTCAATCATTGGACCAGAATTATGGACCAAAATAAACTGGATCAAACGTTTTTATAAAAAGGACACGAAATGAATTTTTTTGGGTTTAAAGGCACAAAAAGAGGAAAATAAGTTATGGTTTGGGGAAATGGGCTAGGAATTAGGTTGGTTTTATGAAATGTATTGGGATTGAATATGAATTTACGCACTCCAAAATTAAATACTCAACCCGACCAATAATGGCGGTGAAAGGTTATTCATCATCGGGTTTGGTTTTGGGGAGACATTTTTAGGTGTCTACAAAGAGTCATAGTCATAAGACCCAAAAACATCACAAAAGACACAACTACTTGGCATATTACTTGAGGTAGAAGGAGGAGTAAAGTTAGAAGGTGTACCTCTCCCTTTTATGTGGGAGGGAAGACTTGGTGCAATCGAAGAGGCACTCTCTAGCTTGGCTTTGATCAATGTCATCTCCTTTCCCAAGTTTGAGATTTTTGAAGACAAGTTATTGATTGCATTGAGATGATCAACCGAATAAACCGTTAAGCCACTCTTGCTTATGGACTCTCTCTCTCCCTCTTGCCAATCCATGTAGTGACGAACTACATCCTTAATTATGTCTACAACCTCTTATTCGGTCTTGTTCATAATCGGGCCTCCGGCTCCGGCATCAAGACACGACTTCCCTTGAGGGCACAATCCTCCATAGAAAATTTGTATGATTTGGTAAGTCAGAATTCTATGATGAGGACATTCGTTCTCGTTGATACTCCTTGTATCTTTCCCAAGCCTCATACAAACTCTCACTAGGCTTTTGCTTGAAACTTTGGATTAGAGTTCTTGCCTCGGCGGACTTCTTTTCCGGGTAGAAACGGGAAAGAAACTCCTTAATAACCTCATCCCAAGTTCTCACGGAATTAGGTTTCACTTCCTTGTCTAACCATTCCAAAGCCCTTCCGATTAGGGAAAACGGAAGTAGCTTGAGCCTTATGAATTCTTGAGAAACCCCATTGACCTTGATGGTATTACAATACTTCTCGAACCCTTTGAGATGGTTTAGTAGGCTTTCACGCTTGGCACCACTAAATTACCTTCCGTCAATCATAGTTATCATTGCCGGCCTTATCTCAAAGTCATTGGCATGAGTTGTTGGTGGAGCAATGCCACTCTCCAACTAGTACAAAATTAACCTCAAGTAACACCTAAAAAGTGTTACATAAAGTGGCAAAATTGTAACTATAGACAATATGTAACACTTTATTGGGTGATACTTCCGCCTATATTCCCTAAAGTATTAAGTAACACTTTGTGTAACGTATGGTAACACTTTAAAAACTGTTACTATAAACCCTCTTATGTAACACTTTTTACATTTTTAGTATCATTTTCAGAGTGTTACTTTTTATTTCTTATGTAACACTTATTTATCTTTAGTATCACTTTATCTACAATTATGTATCACTTTTTCGAACAAATGTTACACTTTATTGATTATTTGGTAACATTTTTCAACCAGCTTTTGACATGTAGCACTTTATTTCACATTATGTATCACTTTTTGTAAACTAATGTAACACCTTATTAATTAATAGGTAACATTTTATTATTATTATTATTATTATTATTATTATTACCATTATTATTATTATTATTATTATTATTATTATTATTATTATTATTTTAATATATAAAAATAATATAAATATGTATAACAAATATGAACGAGGAATTAACATATATGATGGACAACAATTTGGATTGAAATAATTTCATAATTCGTACAAAATAGAAAAATCCATAAACACCAATGTTAATGTTCCAAACACAAAGAAAATCAACTTTGATCTCTAGCTTGGAAAAAGTGAGGAAATAAGAAAAACTTTATGTAGCAACTTTGATCTCTAGCATAACGGCAGCAACACTAACAGAAGCTACTAGCCGCAATATGTAGCAACAAACAACAGTAACAGCAAACAGCGGTAGCAGACAAAGTAGCAGCAAACAGCGGTAGCACACAGCAGTAGCAGCAAATAGCGGTAGTAGAAAGCAGTGGCAACAACCATCAGTAGCAGACATCAGTGGCAGAAACCAGCAATAGCAGACAGTAGTGGCAGAAACCAGCAGTAATAGATAGATGTGGCAACAAACGGCAATAGCAGAAGTCAGCAATAGACAACAGTTTCAGCAAAAAGACAGCAGCGACAATAAAAATCATCAGCAAAACAACGCTAGCAGCAGCAAAACAACACTAGCAGCAGCAAACTTTATCATAATTTGTAGGGAGAGGAAATATTTATGCAATTAGCAGCATGCATCTTGACTTGCTAGTCTTAGCCTTCATCTTCAACCATTTCATCATATGTATTTGTAAAAGCAACATATATCAGATAACCAGAACAAAAGATAATAATCACATAATGCTTTCTAAAAGTGAATATATTAACCATTACCTCATTTTGTTGTTGTTCAGAGTCTAAATTTGGAACTTGATCTCTAAGCTCTGGATTGGATGACACATTTTCAAGTGTTCGAGTCAAAGTATATATCCACCACTTTAGGATCAATTTGCTTGAGCATCTTCATTAATTTTGCTACTGTTTCTTTCACAATTTTGTCTTAATAGGGATTTAATTAAGAACTCATTAGGAATTATTGGTTTATTGCTCTTTCCCCTTAGTGAACATATCCCTGATTGCTTTTTTTTATGGCCAAAGTTATTTGGCTTATTCATTACTTCAAAGTATGCAACATTTCCATCAATTTCACTTTGCATTTGGACGTCCTCCATCTTTTCCTATAATTGGAAATATAACAAATAAATAACTAGCTAATTTCACACAAATAATCGTATTCCAAAAAAAAATTGGAGACAAGGAGACTAACAATGTTACTTTGGGTGGGCTCATAAGAAGTTTTGTATTGTTTGTCTGCTTTCCTCTTGTGACTTTCTTTGTACACGTGTGCTAAGGATGGTGGCTTCTTTTAAACATCTAGTTGTTGCTAGAATAAAAAAAAAATACATCAAAATTATAATTCAGTAAAGATTTTTAAACGATCATAGTGAGAACGATAAGAAAGAAATAACTGAATACAAATATACCAATTTATGTTGTTTCCTCGCGAAAGTCATAGGACCCATAGTGTGCCTATCTTTTTTATCGGTACTTATTTCACTTTTCTTTTTGCTGTCTTCGTACATGCATTCATAGAACATATTTCATAGCTTAACATCTTTTATTTTTAGAGGGTAATAAGCAATTGTAATACATATAACGGAAGCAAACAATAAATTTTACCTGAACTTGTTCCAAATTCCAAAGTTCTAGCAACTCTTTGAAATGCGCTTCTGGAATTGTAATAGGTGGATCTACCAACCTATCACCATCATTATCATATGGAGTAAAGTGCCTTGCCTTTACACTACATTTATATTTACGCCAAAGCCTTCCCACGGATGACAATACACTGCCCTTACCTTCTTCAAGGATAATGAATTTCTTCTGTATTATGCAAAATATTAAACAAAAATAATGAGCGCCAAAAGAAGCGCATCTTAGGCAATAACACTACATTATGCTTTTTATCATAATCTATTTCGAATTATACTTGTATCTCAGAATTGTACTTGTATTTGAATGTATCAGAATTTATCACGCTACATTATTCTTTATATCAGAAATTTTTTGCTATGCAGGGTGCTGGATGTGTGATAAAAAATTACAAGGGGGATCTAGTTAGATAGCTACATGGCAGAGGCCTACTTGTTTGCTATTGTGAAGGTCAGGTCTTTTGCAAGTAGGTTAAATATGTGGCTGCTAGATAAAGTCAAGTGTAGTATCTTCTCATAATAAAAAACATTAAGCACTTTGAAATTTACAGTAGCTATGTAACTCATACTCTGTATAAAAGACACAAAATACTAGCTTTTGAATACATAATAAAAGGTACATACCGTCACATAACTCCATATTTCTTCCTTGTCTTTAACATGATGCTAATTAATCTTGTTCAACGACACTATAAAAGCATTACGAGCTAATGTCCCTAAGAATCTTGTAAATGTATCTACGGTCTTATCGTCGAGACTAATAGGCTTTCCCATTTCATTAAGAACAATAAGCTTACACTATTCTAATGTACATTCATGAACATCCTTACACATCGTAGGTCCTCTGGTGCGCTTCTTTTTTGGAAGTCCAACATCAACATTAACTGAACAAAGTCATTTAAATCATGAATTGCTCTTAACATATCTATCTTAAAATATTTAGAACGCAATGAAAGTGATCATTACCTATTTGTTCACTTTCGTGCTCATGATTTATTAATGGTTCAACTTGCTTTCCTAGCTCCTCTGGGGTAAGAGTACTAAAATCATCACTATACTCATCTTCTTCATCTGCATATTGTTCCAAATTGCGTTCCTTTGAACCCATATGATTCTCATAATCTTCCTGTAAATCAGGTTCAATTCTTTGTGGTTTTGTAAAACTTTGTGCTTGAGAACCCCCTAAAAGAACCTATGAACTAGCCCTGTTAATAGGTTGTAGTTGTCGTTGTAATAAATCGGTTTATTTTGCTCTTTTCTCTTTTTCTATCAATTGTGTTCTCATTTGTCTTAAAGCACTGAGTGAACCAGGAGCAACCATTGCCTTACTCTGCGCTATCTTTGCTTTGACGCCATTCCCAATCTCAACCTCTTTCTCTTGCTGTCTATGGGACGATAGATTTTTCTGTGCAGTAGACTTGCCTAATTGGATTTTTCTTTGCGTTGAATCTGTCCCTTGCAACCCTTGCCCTACTTGTTGTTTTTCGGTGTTTTGATGACGCATCTTAACAAGATTAGCCATTCGTACTGAAAAGACACTTATCGTGTCTTTAATGTTTGTGGGAATCTTCCCTCTCAATGCCACAACCTCCAATAAAGTATTCGTGAAAAACACTAAAAGTATTACATGACTTTTTATCAATTCTAATTCACATAATTAAGTTGTCAGGGAAAAAAAAAGAAACACCTTTTTCGAACGAGACCTCAAGTTTACATTGTTTTTCCTTATCTGATTTTCATCCTCGTTACTTGAGTGGTTCAATTCACCCTCTTCATCAGGTGTGTACTCGTCAGTATCTTTAGTCACCTTGCTTTTTTTCGTTTGTTTCGATCCCTTCACAGATTGTTTCAGTTGATAAGCCATGGACATAACCCCCAAATCCTTCATTCTGCTTCTATTTTGTTCTATCCTTGCTTGTCTAGCTTTCTCATAATCTGCCATCGCTTCCTACAGAAAAACTCTTTCCAAAAACATCAGATTAGTCCTGCAGTGATTAGTCCTGGAAACATGAAGACGAGAGAATGGAAGAGTGTACTTGCAGTGATGAGTCATGGAAATATGTATGTATTGCTGGCATTTAGTTTGGTACAAATAGCATACAAAACTCTGCCGTTCTAGATAAGTTTTTACAGTTTTTCTATTTATTTCAATGTATACAATAGCAATACAGATATGGATTCAGCCTTTTATGACAGTAAGCCACTATGACATCCCTCAAGAACTCGGCATTAGCTCTGAATTTCACACACGCACACACACACATAAGCATTCTGAATTTAAGCTCTGACTTCAAATGTGATTTTTAGTTCTGAACTTCAGATCTAAAATTTGATCTGAATTCAAGTCTGAATTAAGTTCTAAAACTACTTATTTCCTACATCCCTACATATCTTGCTCCTATTTGTCCAAGATCCTATGGTTTATGGTCATTTGCAATGTCACTTAGTAGTTAATGAATACCAGCATCAGCAAAAGAATCAACCCAGTGCCTCTAAAGAGGCTCCTGTCCAAGGTAAAGTAAAGGGTCAGCTTAAACAACCTTAACAAAGTAGTCAATGACCCATTAGCATAATGGTAAAATAGAATGTTAAAAATAATTCTAAAGATTACTATAATTAATGTTGCTTAGACACAAGATAGAAAAGTAAAGAGTTAATGAAAGAAGAAGTTCAAAAAACAAACAAATAACCTTCAGTAATAGAGACATTATGTGTATTAGGAATTTTATTCATTAAAATAATGTGTGAATGTTAAGGTTCTTCAAACATAATTTGAATTGAGAATTATGATCCTTAATGAACTTCCAATTTCTCATAAGCAAGCATGCTTTATCAAAGCTGCTTAAGTTTGAGCTTTATAGGGAATATGCATAACAATAGTGTATATTTTACCATAAACAAAGTTAAGGTGGAATTATTCTCATTAGCACATTTTAGAATTCAATAGCAACAAGACCTTATTATTGTCAGCTAACTAGCTAAGTGATGACTGCAATATATTAATTTACTCCAATTGGACCAGAAATCATGACTTAGCATGGTTAAGTTGTTGCACAATCAAGATATTAATTTACTCCAATTAAGCTGAATTGTTTGCACAAGGAACCATGTAAAGACTAATAGCCAGGGGTGAGAGATGGGACAACAACTCAAATATAAAATACACAAATGGAAGAGAGCCAACTATGAGGAATACCTCAAAGTCTAAAACTATAAAATTATTCTTTCATTATCTAAGCTTTCAGTCTATGCAGACGCAATGGACAATATAAAAAGGTCGGCCATCAGCTCAACCAACTGTCTTAGCAACCAAAATGTGCTGCAAAGTGGCCAAATATCCAAAACAAGCCTTTAAACATAAAATCAAGGGACCATACCTAAAGTTTTAGGAAATAAAATAAAATATTGACCATCTATTAACAAAAGCTTCAACTTTTATGTACTTATTTAGAATAAGTGGTTCTAAGATAGCTAAAGAAACTTTGTCAAAACCTGCATCACATCAAATAGCAAAGGGCACTGAACTTACAGTTTTAACACCGAAAAAAAAATTACCAGCTAAATTAACAAGTAGGGCCATGAGAACAGCAAGAACTAGCTGCACAGTAGTAATAGTGAATGAAATTGATGAACTATATCATCTCAATCTTAAATCTAGTGAGGTAAGACACTAAAGACTACAAGATCTTTTTATGAATCTGTCAAATATATTCCTCTAACTTAACAGTTCTTAAAGTTATAAATATAGTCCTCTAACTTAACATATCTGAAATTCTGATCTGAATTCAGGTCTGAATTAAGTTCTGAAATTCAGTTCTGAATTTCAGCTCTGATTTCGGTTTTGAAATTTAGGTCTGATTTCAGTTCTGAAATTCAGGTCTGATTTTAGTTCTGAAATTCAGGTCTGATTTTAGCTTTGATTTTGTCAAAAGTGAGAGTAGTGAGGGAAGAGGTTGCTTCTAGGGAATAATTAATATATAAGTTAGATTATTGCATCAATTCGTATAAAAACCAAGATTAAAACCCAACTAGGATACAAAAGAAATACAGGAATGACATGTAAGAAAAGGAGGCATAAAATTTTATAGTATAAAAACCAAGGTGCCATTTCTGGCATGAATTTAGCAGCCAAGAAATGACAAAAATTCATGTAATTTCCTTTAGTTTTATAGTATGATTGATATACACGTTAGTACATTACTATGAGGCCTAAGAAAGAGTATTGCTCATGGATTTACAAGCCTACAGTTTTAGACTATAAACTCAGTATCTGGCAGAGACAACATCAATTCACTTGCAAATAGAAAAATAAAGGTGAATTTCACAATACTCAAAGGTCCCTGTTATGGACTGAGTCAACGACCCAAGTCAACCTATGATGGTTTATTCGAGGCGCAAGAAGGGAGAACAACCAGCAGCATAGGGAAGCAACATTGCAACATGACAAAGTTAATTAAAAGGAAGAGACGGAAAGCAAGCATGTTAGTTCTTATATGTCTAAGAATGGTTTTTCCATTTTAGTTAAGTATCACATGCATTCGCCTTCAAGGTCTTGTTGACCATTAGAAATCTTTAGTATAAGTTAGTAGTAGTAACAATTGGAGGGATCATCCAGAAATTGAGAGAATTCATTGAGAGAATTCATTGAGAGACTGGTATCCTCAAGCTACTTGAGAGATTAATAGCCACAAGCTATTCTATCCACCCTTAGTTTGTAATTCGAATTAATCAGCAATAAATCTTCAAGCTGTCCCTTCCTAAATTAGATTAAATTGTTTACATTATTGTTGAGGCAAATCGAGTACACAACAGTCCCAAAATTCCCAAGTATGATTTTGCAAGTTAGCTGCAACAAAGTTCATTTAAGACACCAAGGTCCATCATTGCAAGAATTGTAATCACACTCCAAGTCTAAACCTCAAGAGTCATGACAAATTGACAGTGCTAAACCAGGGCATTTATCATCATTGATGCAAATTCTAACTACTTGCACACATGTGACGCGGGTCGAGACTAGGTCGTTGAAACTTTCCCCTACCCGAGGCCAAACAAAATTTATAAACACTCAACACACCCCTACACAAGTATAATGGTAAGTTGAGGGTCGAACCCAAAGGAATGGTGGGAGATTTTCTATTGTCTATGGTCAAGCTATTCCGAAATGTAATGATTGGGTGTGAATGTTATGCTAGGATAAAGATGACTAATAAATGAGAAGAAATCAAATGTAATAAACACTAGGCTAGGATCCACATGTAATCATAACGGATTCAACTAATTGGGAGGTCAAATTGACCAAGTCAAGCAATGTGAGGGAAAACCAATCATGCAACCAAAAGAGCATATCAAGCTATTCTCCTAGAGGTCTAACTAGCGTCAACTACGATAAACTCTAGCTAGGAAACATCACAAGACACCTCAATCGTGTAAATGCAAGCCACAAATCAATGGTCCGTGTCAATGCGAACTTACAATGCAATCTAGTGCAACAATCAAAGTTAGCTACTCTTTAATTAATCACACACATCCACATGATCATCAACCAATTTCATCACATAGTTAACTCCATCAATTTTCCCCAATTAGCTTTAATCCATTACTCTACATGCTTCACCATTACCCTAGCAAGCTATCTACTCACTAGCCATTGAAATCAAGATCAAAACAAGGCTAATCAACAAATTCATCATGATCAAGTCAAACAATCTAAAATCAAACACAAATCAATCAAACTTCAATCAAACTTGAACATTCAACAAAACAATTGAAATCAAACTAAAGATTGAATTAAAGAAAAAGGAATCCTTACAAACTTGATAAAAAATCAAAGGGAAATGGAGAAATCTTCAATCATCAACAATCCACCATGAAATTCTCTCTCTAAAAATCTAGAGTTTCTCTCTCTAAATATCTCTCTAATTTTTTGATCTAAAACTGATTCTAATTCTCTTCTAATTCTCTCCTAATTCTAAAATAGAAGGAAAAAGTATATATAGGAAAGATACAAAAGAAGAGTTAGTTAGATCATCCCAAAAGAAACCCCGGAAGACGCGGTCGCATTAGAGGAGAGGCGTGGCCGCTGGAAAAAGGGTACGGAACAGGGGCCCTGGCAGGCGCGCCCGCACCCGCACTAGGCGCGCCCGCGCCACCCAGGTGCACGGCCGCGCCACCCTCGTACGCGCCCGCACCTGGTAGCAGGGGAGCTCCCCCTCTTCTTCGTCCAAGCTCATCCTCGTGGGCTCGTCTTTATGATGATGATGAACACCAAGGAAGGAAGTCTTGAAAGGGCCATTTTGGTGGGTTCATGGCAAAGGTGACGCCCCCACCGCATACGTGCACCGATCTCTTCACTTGCTCTTTGCGTTTCTTCAAACTTGAAGCTCCGAAAGGCGAACATGAGGCATACAAATTGATGAGAAATATGAGAGGAAGGCTCAGGAATCCTTGGAAACACGATCATAACCTTAAAACTAATGAAAACAAACAAATAAAAGGGAAAAAGAACAGATAAACAAAGAAATGCACAAAACAAGGAAACTAACTATGGAAAGCACAAACTAACGAAATAAAGAACAAACCTAAGGGAAAACTAAGGAAAAGGGCTATAAAATATTATGAAAATCAACCTAAAAGAGGCCAAATGAGTGCCATAAATGACACTCATCAAATTCCCCCAAGCTAAACTTTTGCTCGTCCTCGAGCAAAACAAAGCAAGAAAAAATAAGGATGAAAGACTTATTCAAAAAGAAAAAGAAAGACTCAAGATGAGAATATACACTAAGACTCACTGTCGTAGGAATCATGGTTGTTTTTATCTACAACAAGCCATTTTAAACCCCTAGATCGCCCTAGAGGACAAGTAATGCTCTCGTAAGGGTATCCTAAGAGTTTACCCATAACTCTCCCCTAACATCCAAGAGGCAAAACCATAAAAAGAAAAGAAAAAGGGAAAAGGGAAAAACAATGCGAAATGGACTTACAAAGAGACTACAATGCAAATGAATGAAAATCTTTCTCAAGTAGTCAAGGTATGCACGTTCCAAGATATCCAAGGTTGATTGAAACATAAAGTATGCTAAGCATCGGAACTAGACATCATAATCCACGTTCATCCCAATCGATCTTACCGCGTTCTCCCCACTAGTCTCAAATCTCCCCTTAGCGAGAATCCCAATGATTCCTCGAAGGAACCGGAAAAAGAGATTTATTTAGGCTACTCGACAATCTTGACTATTCATCCCCTTTCCTTAGCCAATGACCCATGATTCCCTCCCCGAATAGTGACTCAATTTCTAGGTCGAAAGGGCTTTCCCAAAGGTTGTAACGTAAGGCATAAAGGGTGAAGGTAGGCTAAAATTTAAAATTTGGTGGTTTTCCTAAATAGTGAAGCAAAAGGGTGATCAATCCTCAATATCACGATCAAGAAATCACCAAACAAAAACGACAACACCCCCAAGCTTATTCAAAACTAAACTCACAAGAACATGTACAAAAAGCGTAAACGCTTCTCCCCCAAGCTTAAATGAAGCATTGTCCTCAATGCTTAGAAGGAGAAAAGAAAACATCAAAATGTTTATGAATTTTTCACTTTTTCAATTTTTTGGATATTTTTTATATTTATATTTTTTTTGTGTAAAGCTTTGCTTTGTCCTTGCCTTTTTTCTAAATTCGGAAGGCTTTTTTTTATTTTGTATATATTGCACTTATTTGTCCATGCCTCTTTTAATGTAGGACGGCTTTTACTCGTACTCATTTGCCATTATTCACAAAGAAAACATAATCACAAGCTTGCATCAATGGAACCACATATCCCAACAATATCACCACAAACTCCATCAAGAATGATCAATTGCTTCATAAAAACAAGAAAAGAAAGAAAATGAAACAAAAGGCCAAAGATCTAAAGATGTGGCTTGAAAAGAAGAAAATAGGATCAAATGGTTGCAAGAAGGCAAATGTAAACCCAAAAACAAATATTAAACAAACTATCCTAAAAATGAAAAATACCACCCCGAAAAGGGTGCCTTTGTCTTCCCTAGATAGCTCGGTCTCGGGTTTAAGAATCATAAATCAAGCTTTATAGATTGGGTTTGCAATAGTCAAGGATCCACGCCACTCATACAAAATAGGTTGAAGGCTTGAAAAACGATGAACCTCACATGGATGTAGCAAAAACTGACTAGAGGTGTTAAATTGACTATAGGGAGCAACTACCAACATGCCACAAACAAGTGGAATCCGGCTTCATGATCCTCCTAGTTCTAACCAACTACCTTAGCATGCCTTATCCTAGAATCAACCAAGCATACTCTCAAACCGTGCATACCTTTACTACCTAGGAAGATATTCATGCAATAGACAAAGTCTAATGTACAAAGTCTAATTCATAAGGAAAACAAAAATGAAAAATAAGCCTGAAAAGCATACCATATACCAAGACAAGAACAAAATAAAAGGAAAGGAAAAGAAAAGGAGAGCCATAGATAAATAAAGAATAGGAAAAATTGAGAAAGGAACTAGAAAGCAAGTTAAACACATATATCCCAATCGACATACAAGTGATCGAATGACAACATCAGCAACGATCCCAAACATATTACGTGTTAACAAGCAATCATCCTCGAACCGTTCAACTTCCCCTAAACTAAACCTAATCTATGCATCCAAAGAAAATAAAGAGAAAAATTAGAAAGGTCTCACCGGGCTATCCATGCTTAGCATAATAAACAAAGGCGATAGAAAAGAACCACCTTTGTTGCGCTCCAAAATCGTAAGCATCATCAAAAAGCCATGTGAGAACAAGAAAAATAAAAGAAGCTATAAACAAAGAAAAAGGTTAGTAACTTCAAAACAAAAGAAAAAGATACTAAAAAGTAAAACTAAACGAAGCTAACAAAAACACTAAACAACTGAGCAAAACTAGGCTAACAAAAACCAAAACAAAAAGTAAAGAAAAACTAAGTAAACAACTAAACAACTAACTAACTAAAAGGCACTAAACTACAAGATTTGGATTCAAAGGTATTTGGATTCAAGGGATTTGGATATAAGGGAACAAGAAACAATCAACATCATCACAAGGAAATCATCACAACAACAATGGCAAAACTAACTCATGGGACTAGCAACAAGCATCAACAAGACTAGAGACCAAGATAAGGAAACCATCATGCAAGAGGCAAATAAAATACAAGGTAAGCAACAACAACAAATATTGGCAACCGAGATACAAAGAAGTTCCCCGAAGCTAAACATGAATATATCTCAACATCCCAACAATACAAAACAAGCACATAAACATAAGGGATGGAGGTAAGAGGCACAAAAGAGAGGGAACTAAGACTCATCATTACCACCACCACTTGGCCCGGCCTCATTAGAATCATTGTTGCCCATGTAGTCATCGAAGGTTGGGGGTGAGTAAGGAGCCCGACCTCCGGTGAATCCCTCGGGCCAATCATAATGCCCCTTGAAGTTATCTTGTTGCCAAGGGGCAAGAGGTGTGAATTGCTTGGGCAAGGTAAGCTCAAATGGATGGTTAGGGTGCACATAGGGGTAATTAGGGTCACCCCTATAGTCACACCCTCCGGGAGCACGGTAATCGTAGTTACCACGCTCGTCCGGGTAAGAACGGGGCTCGGTACCGGGCTCCAAAGGCCCTTTCCAATAAGGATGCCCATGCGAAGGTATAGGACTTGCTGGGGCAGAAAGTAAGGATAGTTAACCGGGGAAGTGATGCTCCCTCGGTTAACCTCCGCATCATAAAGTTGTTGTTGTTGAATGAACATACCTTGTTACATTTCGGAAATACCTCGCATATGGGAGTAGAGGGCCTCAAAATCTTGGTCATACATGCCCTCCAAGCGGATTTGTAACCAACTCATTTGGTTACTAAGGGCCTCCAAGTCGGAGCTAGCAAATTGAGGTTGTTGCGTTTGCCCTTGATGTTGTTGTTGTTGTTGTTGATGATGTTGTTGATGATGTTGTTGATGTTGTTGTTGTTGTTGTTGATGTTGTTCTTCCTCAACTTCTTCTTCTTCTTCTTCCTCATCGGAGTCAAAGAAGGGGCGACGGAAGCTCTTGGGGACATGCCACATATTAGGGGTGTCCGTCAGGTGGAGAGATGTCAAAGATGGGTTTGGAAGGTAGCACCAATGCTTGTTACCCCGAAGCCACTCATAATGCCCCTCCTCATAATGCTTGGAGATAAATTGAATTTGCCCCAATTGTTTCATATCAAGGTACACGGAGTCGGCATCTCCAACCGGCTTGCAATAAGGCAAATGATGATCAAGGTGGAGGTTGGTCAAGAGCCTAGTGACCATTCCCCCACAAGGAATCTCCCCGGTGTCCCGGTCTTGCAAGGCTACACAATAAGTGGCAAAGATGTACCCCAAGTTCAACCGGCCACGATATTCTCCTCTAGTGGCCAACCATAGAATTTTGAGCTCCAATTTGTTCATTTTGCCCAACTCTTGTTTGGGGAAAACCGAGTACCCCAAAAGACGGTGAACAACCCGAAGACAAGGTTGGTAGACATTGCTAATCTTGGCCCGCTTGGTGACAAACTCACCACCTCCGGAGATATCGTCCCACCAAGAATCCTGATCATACTCCTCAAAAATATAAGGCTCTAGATCCAAGATGTCACCATGAGGATCAAAATCTAGAGCGGCATTGAATTGCTCTAAGGAGAGGTCGAAGAAGCTGTTGAAAATTTGGAATTGAACCCTTTATTGACCATCTACGGGAACTATCTCAACCGAAGCAAAGAACTCGAGAGTGGGCACAACATAGGTGCGGTAGCTACGGGAGATGAATGTGCCCATTCGTAGGTTGATCAACAACTCCCTTACATCCTCATCAATCCCCAATGTGGACATGTCGGATTGGAAGTAGTGTCTTGTGGGTTTGAGGGAGCGGTTTTCTTTTAATTTATGGTACCGGTTCTTGTGTTTTTTATCGTTGAATTTTCTTTTGGGTGGGGGAGTAGGGGTTGCGTGTTTGGGAGGTGGATGTGCTTGGGGTAGGTTCATCAGTGGAGGTGTTTGTTTTGCGTTTCTTAACAAGGTTTTTGAGGACTCTCGACATGATGAACTTCAAGTGCAAGGATCACAAAAAACCAATCACAAAATTCCCACAACAATCCGCAAAATCACCAACCAAGAACTTCAATATCCACAAATCACAATTCCAATCCAAATTACCAAACAACACCAAACATCCAACAATTTCTTCCCACACAATCAACAATCACAAGAAGAACCACCAATACCACAATAGCACCTTACTACCCAGACTACCAAAATTCAAATTCCAAAATTCTCAACAAAATTGCTCACAAATGCTACAAAATCAACAAACAACACAATGTGAGGTAAAATCAAACGACAAACAACTCAAATAATCAACCAAAAACCAATATCAATCATCAAAATCATCAAAGTTGGTACTACCACTATTCATGCTCATGAACAAATCAAAACTTGCAAATACATGACATAATTGAGCAATTAAAAGCTAGAGAAGATGGATTATACCATATATGAAACAAGATTGAACCACTTTTAACCACCAATTTCTACCAAATAGAAAAACCTCAAATTATACCCAAGTATGGATGATAGAGATTGGAGGTTTAATTTGATGAAAGTAGTATGAATTTGATGATTTGGATGTAAATGTAGAAGGTTTTAGTGAATTTGGAGTGAAAATTTGAGTGATTTGAGTTGAAATTTTGATGAGTTGTTGAAGTGAGTGGTGCGGTCTTGAGGGTTTGAGGATGATAGGGGTCAAAGCTATGAAGGATGAATAAGAGGAAATGAAAGAAGAAAGGAAGGAAGATAAAGGAGAAGCGCGGGCTAATGCGCGCCCGCACCAAGTGCGTGCGCGCCCGCACCTGAGCCCAGCCAAGCTATCTCTTCTTCTTTTTTGTTAGATCTTGGTGCGTTCATTGGTGGGTACACAAATAATGATGATGATAAACACCAACATAGGCAGTAGCAAAATCCCGTTTTAGTGGGTTTAAAACTAGAATTTCATGAACCCACCATAAGAACCCACCAAGTGCAAACTTCCTTCAACTTTAAAGCATAAAATCCCTAACTTACCTCACCAAGATTCTTACCCTTTTACCTCAAATTTGGATGAAATCGAGTATAGTCACATCAAAAACCGCAAAACACCTCATTCTTCATGCTCACTTAATGAAATCCAATCCCAAAAATGCAACCTACAAATCCAATCAAGTAGAAAAGTGAAAGAAAAGAAAATAAAAGAAGGAAAAATAAGAGAAATTCAAAATTCAAAAAGAAAAGTTAGAAATCTCCGGGTTGCCTCCCGGGAAGCGCTTGCTTATGGTCCAAAGCTCGACCGTTCCTCCAAATCATGGAGGGTCAAAGAACACCACCTTCTTCAAGGTAGCGGAAAGAGCAAATTCTTTTTGAACTTCTAGCAACCTCTTGTTGTTGCTTGACAAAACTTCCTTCAAAGACTTTTCAATTGCAAATTTTTCTTTCCGTAACTTCTTTCTCTCTCTCTTCTTCTTAGAATCACGAGATTTTTTCTTTGGCTTGTTTCTTATTGTAGATGGTTCCTCACCATCCATACTCATGGAAACATCCTCTCCATCTTGAGGATAGATCTCAAACCAATGAGGGATTTCAACTTCCTCCTCGTCCGTTAGCTTGGGAATCATCATTTTCTCTTCACTAACCTTCTTGCCATCAAAACTTGAAAGAACATCATCACAATTCTCAAGAACATCGTTAGTTGAAGAATTAATCATGCACACATTATCAATAGAGCGAGGGGAATTAGCACACATAATTCCTTGCACAAAAGACAAAGACTCATGCATTGGTTTCAACTCAAAGCTTTTCTCTTTCTTACCAATTCTCAAGGTAATACGGCCTCCTTTCACATCTGTTAAGGCTCCCAAAGTGGCTAAGAAATGTCTTCCTAAAATGATAGGGATATGGTCATCTTCCGCAATTTCAAGCACAGTGAAATCAACGGGAATAGTGAACCCTCCTATCTTAAGAGGAACATCCTCAACTCTCCCCTTTGGAATCATAATAGTCCGATCGGCCAATTGAAGGGTTATGTTACATGGGAGTAGCTCACCTAGCTCGAGTTTCTTGAAAATGGAATAAGGCATGACGCTCACACTAGCTCTAAGATCACAAAAAGCATTATTAAACATTTTCCTTTTGATCTCACATGGAATAGAGAAGTTTCCCGGATCCTCCATCTTCTTGGGAAACTCATTATGAATCAAAGCACTACAACAACTCCCAACTTCAACCGAATCAACTTCATTGCACATTCTCTTCCCACTCAAAATCTCCTTAAGGAACTTAGAGTACCTAGGCATTTGGGTAATTGCATCGGTGAAGGGGATAGAAAGGTGAACTTCCTTGAGCATAGCAATAAACTTTCCAAATTGTTCATCAATTTTGTGCCTCAAGAATTTTTGTGGGTATGGGAGGTCAGGTCTCCGCACTTCCTCACGCTCTTTCTCACTACTCTTTTTTTCTCTTGCACCTCCTTATAACTCACACTCTTAGACTAAACCTTCTCAACTTCCACTCTTGGGTCACTCCTCTCCTCATCCTTCTCAATGGACCTAGAAGATCCCTCATTAAGAGCTCTCGCACTCCCGGTGGTGATAGAATAAACGGGTTTCTTAGGTTCCACTGCTTGAGAAGGCAAAGAGGATGGACTAGCACAATCCTTTAGAGTGTTGGCTAGTTTGGTTATTTGTGTCTCAATCATTTTGTTATGAGTCATCATCTCATTAAATTTCTTGTCACTCACCGCCATATATGTGTTGATGATCTTGGTTTGGTTATCAATCATTTCTTCCAAATTTGTCTTAAATGATGATGGTTGGGAATAAGAATTTTCACCATTGCCTTGAGGCTTTAGAGCAAAACCGGGTGGGGATCCCCTTTGGTTGATATTTTGAAAACTTCCCCGATTTTGGTTGTTGTTCCAATTGCCACGACCTTGATTATTGCCACCATTATGGTAATGATTACCAAAGCCTTGAGATTGACTTTGGTTACCATACTGACAAGGGAATAAATGCATCGTCAATTGTCTATCCCTAGGTCAAATACAATTTATACAACCTAAACAAACCTAATACGAGTATAAGGCAAGCATAGGGGTCGAATCACAGAGAACGGATAAACACCACCAAATGTTATCGACAATTAAGCTAGTCTGGAATAGGAGATAAATAAACTAAAGTCTAAAGATACTAAAACAAGAAATAAAACATTAAGAGAAATGGTTTAGGTATAGCATTCACTTGAACATAAACAAAGGCATAGAAATTGAATTAATTATGAACTAAACATGCTCGAATATCGAAGTAAAAAGATCCAATCTAGCCGCCTTCCGAGGTCAATTGGCTTCTCCTAACATAGCCTCTATGTTTCCACATTAGAACCATATATTAGGAGGTACTATTAAATAACAATCGATAGTAATGAACCTTAACTAAGTCAACTTCCGTTTCTTGTTAGCAAAGATTCACCTATAATCAACCAACAATGTGCACTTGCAAGAAGATTAAAGAATATCAAGCAAATAAAGACTTTAATCACAAATAAATCAATTCTAAAACCTAGAACATGCTCAAGATCCAACTACACCACAACCATCCCCTTAATGGGGAAATTACTCACTAATCATGCTAATAACAAGATTAATTAACAAACAATCAAGAATAAACATGATTAACAAACAATACCAACAACTAAAATAATAATCAAAATAAAGTAAATAAAAATAGAGGAGAGAGAGTTAAAGATTCTCATTGATTGAATGTGAAAATCTACAAGCAAAGATGATCAATTTCATCTTCAATATCCAAGTTCATCAATGGTGAAACTCTCACTTTCTCTCTCTAAACTACCCTAATCCTAACCTAAACCTAGAGAGAGAAGCTCTCCTAATAGAGAGTAGAATAGATGGTAATTGAATAGTTTCCTAATTACCCCAAAAATGGGTATATATACTAAGCTAAGAATACTAAGTAAGTTAAAGAAAAGAAAAGAAATTAAAAAGGAAAAATAAAATAAGAAAACTAGAGATAAAAAATAAAAGAAAGAAAATAAGAAAAAGGGAAAAGAAATAAAAGAAATAAAAATAAAAAGAAAAGAAAAATAATAAAAACAAAATCAATTCCCATCAAAACAACCAGTTGTGGACTTTCCTTAGCAGCTTTGAACTCCATTGCAAAACCTCACCATCACCACCGTTCATCAACCATCATCATCAAATCGTCACCGCTCATCCTCCTTGTTTATCATCAAGCATCAAATAAAAATCGTTCGATCTTCATTAAGAGTCATGCGCGAAGCTCGTGAAATGGTTCGGTCGAACCATGGGTTGGTGCGGCCGAACTACGGGGTTGGTTCGGTCGAACCATGGGTGTGTTCGACCACACCTCTTCAATTTACAGAACTTTGAAAGTCTCTGACTCGTACTTCGACCGAACTCTCAACAGTTTGCCCGAACCCGATCAATTTGTGATTTACTCTAAATTGGGGATGTTGCTTGGGCGATTTGGGGTTGCAATTGGTGGCTGATTTGTTGCTATAAATTGGTGATGCGGCTGCTGTTGTGAAATGGTGGTGTTTGGTGGTAGATTGGAGGTGGTGGTGGTTGTTCGCAGGTGGTTGCGCGGAGTTGAGTGAGCGAGCAGGGGATTGGTTGGGGATTGGCGACTGGTGGCTGCTCTGGTTGCTGGTGGTTTAGGTGCGTGGCTGGGTGCGCGAGGTTGCTATGGTTTGGTTTGGGTTGCAGCTCGTGTTGATGAGGGAGGTGCAGGGGCTGTTGCGAGGTGAGGGTGGTGGTAGGTAGATGCGGAGGTTGTGAGCTGGTGGTCAGGTGCGCGAAGGGTGGACGGAGGAGGTTAATTGGTGGCTGAAATTGAGTGGCTGCGGTCGTGTTGGTTGTTGATTGGAGGTGGATTCTGGCAGGTGAGTGGCTGCGGTGGTGTTGGTTGTTGATTGGAGGTGGTTGCTGGCTGGTGAGTGGCTGTGCGGATTGGTGGTGGAAAGTGTTGTTGTTGCTATGGTTTGGTTTGGGTGGCTGCTGGTGTTGGTGAGGGTGAGCAGCGGCTGTTGCGAGGTGAATTGGAGCAGGGGATAATTGGGGTGTTGTGGTGATGGTTAAGGGATAGTGAGGAAGTGGCTGTGGGGGAGTTGTTGTTGCTGTTGTTGGTGGTTGTGGGGTTGCGCGTTGGTGTGAGAACAGGGGATAGTGGTGGCTGTGATGCGTGGTAGTGGAGCTGGCAGCATGCTCATGAAATGGGGCTTGGGCATTTGACTCAAATTGAAACCCGAACTCACTTGACACGAAACCCGAACACCTACACACAAAACCGAAAAAGGATTGGGACAAAGAAAAAAAGAATAAAATAAATGAAAATAAATAAAGGACGAAATAAAACAAAACCAAGACAAATAAAATAAAATAAATAAAATAGAAATAAATAAAATGAAATAGAAAATAAGTGACATAAAACTAAACTAATAAAAATAAAACAAAAACTATACAAGCAAATAAAGTAAAATAAAATACGAAAATAAACTAAAATTAATAAAATAAAGAAAATAAACTAAAATGCTCCAAAATTACCAAAATAAACTAGAAACTTTATTAAAGAGAAAACAAGAGAATAAAAGGAAAATAAGGGAAAATAAACACAGAAATAACTCTAAAACTACTCCCTAAGAATGACATAAATGTCACTCATCACATACCCATGGCTCTGGTTTTGATTACTATAGCCTTGGTTGTTATAGTTACCTCGAAAACCTTGGTCTCCTTGGTTCCTATAGCCTCCTTTGTTGTAGTTATCGAAACCACCTTTGGGGTGAGAATTCCTATTACTAAAATTCTTAGGTCCATCAAACCTTTGACCACCATTGGCATTAGACACAAAGTTCACATTCATTAATTTCAACATCATCACATCCATCAACAAAAGTTTGAGAACACATGGAAGAATCATGATCATAAGATCCACAAGAATCACAAAATATACAACCACTTGGCATGTTATTGGAAGTAGAAGGAGAAGAGTTAGAAAGTGTACCTCTCCCTTTAGATTGGGAGGGAAGACTCAATGAATTCGTAGAAACACTCTCAAGCTTTGCTTTGATCGACGTCACTTCCTTCCCTAGATTTGAAGTTTGGGATGACAAGTTGTTAATTGCATTGAGATGATCCACCGAATAAACCGTCGAGCCACTCTTGCTCGTAGACTCCCTCTCTCCTTCTTGCCAATCTCTATAGTATCTCACCACATCCTCAATTATTTCAACTACCTCTTCTTCCGTCCTATTCATTATAGGACCTCCGATTCCTCCAGCTAGGCATGACTTGCCTTGAGTGCTCAAGCCTCCATAGAAAATTTGTATCACTTGATAGGTAGGAATTCCATGACGTGGACACTCTCTTTGGTACTCCTTGTACCTCTCCCATGCTTCATAGAGATTCTCATTAGGCCTTTGTTTGAATCCTTGGATCAAGGCTCTAGCCTCCGCTGTCTTCTTTTGTGGGTAAAAGCGAGACAAGAGAGCCTTGGTGACTTCATCCCACGTCCTAAGGGAATTTGGATTTACCTCTTTATCCAGCCACTCTAAGGCACGACAATAAGAGAAAAGGTAAACAACTTTAGCCGAATGAACTCTTGAGAAATGTCGTTCACCTTGATAGTTTTACAATACTTCTCAAATTCCTTTAGGTGATTCAACGGGCTCTCACTCTTGGCTCCACTAAATTGCCTCCTTTCTATCAAAGTAATCATGGCCGGTCTAATTTCAAAATCGTTCACCGGTGTTGTAGGTGGAGCAATGCCACTCTCAAACCTATAAGCACCGGGAATTCCCAACTCCTTCAAAGCTACTCTTGGATTCTCTTCCATGGCTTGTGTAGGGACTTATAGGTATTACGCAGCGGATATAATCATGAATCATATTCATACAGTACCTAATCCCAAGATCTAATGCATAACACATAAAGAACATATAATCATACCTTTGAAGCGTGATTCCACAAGTGATCGAGCAAGAACAATAAGGAGAACAAGAACCCCACGTGTGATTCCTCTACTTAGTCCACGAGCACGGATTAAACCTCCACTAATGCTAGTTAGTTGTGACTGAACGCTTCAATCAACCTTCAACGGAGATCCGAGCCACGAACACACCACACCACCACCCACGCGCCACCACAAGCGCCGCCCACAAGGGAGAGTCGTACGGACAGGGAGGAGAGAGAGTGAGGGCCGAATAAAGAGAGAGAGAATTAGGGTTTTGGGATGCTTGGTTGCTTGTGTGACAATTTACTGTATGTCAATTGTTCTATCATGCAACCCTAGGCATGGTTTATATTTATAGATCATATCTAGAAATAAAACCATGTCATGTCCAAAACCCATTAGACTCTTCTAACTATCCAAGCCCAATCATCAACATGGTATGCCATGAACTCATGAGGCCCAATAATGGGCCTCTAACTTGTTTAATCCAATACTCTTATGTGTGACCTTGTAGGATCCATTCTATAAGGCTTTGGGCCATTAAGCTAGCCCAAAGATCAATTGTCATATCTAGCACCAAACATTGACGACCCTATAGAATGAACTTATTATCTCCATAATAGTGATCCTTGATATATCTAGTAATTGCACTTATCGAAGACATAACTCCTTCAATCTCCCACTTGTCTAAGACAAGTGCGCAATGTTCAAATTCCTTAAGTCAATGTGTGTCGATTTGATAATATGATTTCATCTCATGTCGTGATCATATTAGTCTACAAATCGTTTCTTGAAAACCGAGTGAGAATTACAAAACAAATGATTACTATGTAATCCATTTGAGCACGGCCATGCATTTTTCTGAATTCTCCCTCTTCAAGATGCCAAGACACATTCCTAATTAAATAGGTAGACTCAATTCAATCTTGTGGCTACCAAAGCTCCCACTCAATTTCTGAAATAGCCGGGAAACACCCTTTATAATCTCCAGTTACGGGCAGACGTTTGAGTGTACCACAGCCATATCATCCATTGAATGAAATCAATGTTCCACTCATGTCAAAGGAATCCACTAATATATCCGGAAGTTCTATACTTGAACTTCAAAGTAGGTCTATAGTTCGATCATGCATCATTCATGCATATCCATGTGATTGATCGACCTCCACCACGCACCTATAGCCCATGAAACTGCGCTATCCAATCAATATTACATGCTAGTCCATGAATTGAAATCATTTATATCCAGTTTAATGATTCCGAACTAGGAACTTAAATAATATATGAATTTAGTTCGCCTGTGGGGTTTCATTCACCAGGTCATCAACCTGATGAGCCCATCAATTCATAATTATTTTGGACATTTTATTTAATCTTGAAACCACGATTAAATAAGATTGAAACTTTGTTTTAATTGATAAACATAATTCTGCAAATGAATGTATTACACATGTAACTTGTTTTTCTCCAAAAACAAATACAACTTCTAATTACATCACTTGCCTCAATCCAGTTTCATTAGCATGTTTCTCATGCTTTGGAAATGGAAGGGGTTTACTAAGTAGAGTTCATGAGACATTCTCATAAACATGAATTTTTCAATTTCTAAATTTTATAATCTTTTTCATCTCCATACACTAAGAATTTTCCTTCGTCCTTTCGCAAGGAACTTTGGAATTTCTAATTTGTATTCCAACGTTATATTGGATTTTGATTGAAATCTATCATCACTTGTTCTAAAACACGTGAATCAAATAGATGAGTATAGTCCATGGCATGCATGATGCATCCTTTGCGAATTGCATAAGGATCAGCACTCAAAACCTTAGTTTCATCAACCTTTCTCAAAGTATTGAATCATTTAGCAATGTGCCATGTTACATGGGATTGAAACTCCTTTCAATATAATGTTGAACCTTATAAGAATCTTATAAATATAATCTTCTTAACCAAACTCAAACATCAATCAAAACCTATCTCTATAGATTTTGAATCCCAAATGTACTCATCATTCTCTTCAAGGTTTTTCATACAAAATGCACTACCCACCACTTGACTCTTCAAGCAATGAATAATTTGCTCTTTATACTAGACCAAGAGACTTCATAGCTCCCACTAAACATCTTGTACACACAAGACTTTTTCTTCATTTTACGAGAACAACAAACAATTTGATTAACTCAAAATTAAGAACACTAACTCCGTGATGCTATGCATCCCTAGGGTTATTGGATCTTCAAACTTTTTATTGTATCATATAAAAATCTTCTTTCATGAAGAATTTCAATAAAGTGTTTTGAAGTCCATCTACCAAATCTTATAAGGTAGTAATCACTAAAATATCTTTAATAGATCTTTGCAACATGACTAATATAAAGTTTTCATCGTAGTCATAGTCATACTATGAATTAGTTGAATCCTTTAATAAGTCTTTGCTTTAGTTAGAAAACATTTTTCTTTTTTGTCTGTTTTGCTTATAATGGGTCTTGCCCAATTAGGCAAATTATTCAAGTGTCATACACTTGCTTACAAATTTAGAATCTATTTCAGATTTCCTGGTTTTTAAACCACTTGGAGTCATTACTTGTCAAATCATCTTTGTTACTTGCATAATCATCATGTTCCAAAATAAATATTTGAGAACTCTTAATCAATATGAAATCATATTTCTTTGGCTAAGTTTTACATATGCTAGTCATCATTGTGGGTTTTGATGCAACAATTAAAACTTATACAACAACTTTGTTTAGTTTCAATGAGAAACGACAATTGAGGATGTGCACTTGGAATGTACTACCTTCGACACATGGTTATTATTCCCATTACACTTAATGAGACCACGCGTTGTCATTTGTAACATGAGGTGAATCATGCTCATATTGTTGCTTTTATTCGATTACTTCTTGAATTTCTTCAAGATTTTCGAAATCTTTTTTCTTGAACTTTTTAAGGCTCTCAAACATTTCGAAATTCTTATACTCCCACTTGCCTTTTGAGGAGGCACTTTTAGCATAGGGTGAACCAACCATGGTTTGAACCATGTTTGTTTGTTGCTTTTCTCGAACTCTTTCGAGATTTATACTACTCCCACTTGACCTTTTGGAACAATTTCCATAAGGGCACCTACTTGAGCAACAAACATTTTGTGCTAAGTATGATTTGTGTAGTAGTACCCTGTGCTCTGTATAGGAATTGATCGTGCATTAAACGATTTAATACAACTTTTATTCCTTGCTTTGTAGAAAGACTTAATAAGAAATTTTCTTATCCATATCACATATGAAGCCTTTGCTACATTTTGATTTTACCTATGTAGCTTTGTTTAGTTTTGTAGCTTATCTTAAAAGTATATCCCTCGAACAATGGTTGGAAGATAGGTAATTTATCCATTATCAAAATATATCTTATATAGATTGATAGCTCCCTTCATAAACACTTCACAAGGTTTTCTTTCGGAGTTTGTCGTAAAACGATTTCACAACTCTTGGATGTTCATCAAGGTCTTGGCTTAAATTCTCATTATTACGATCATATCGCAATATTTTGAATGTGTTGCCAAGTAAATGTCTTGACTCAAATTTTCACAATTACAATCATATTGTAATGCAATTATTATCTTGTCAAGTTGATACTGAAATTCATACTCAACATTTTGAACTTTTCAAAATTTTCATACTTATGCTTCAACTAAGCACATTTGATCATATCACAAATGAAGTTTCATTGTCCTTCTCTAGCCTTTGAACCTTTGGTTTTCTTACATCGATATGTATTCGACCTTGAGTTCTCAGCATCATATCTCTAAATGGTGACTTTGTCAATACTTTCAAATTAGAATGATATTTATATATATCAATGGATTCATAATCCAATGATATTGAAAGTCCATCCCTTTGGATCTTCTGCATGCAATGTTCATTTTCATTCAAATTTTTGATATTTTAGTGACAATTTATATATAGAAATGGTTTAATTTTTCTATCATATAGAACTTTGAACCTATTTAGCAACTCAAAACACATTATGACTCAATGAAGCATAGAATAACATTTATTCCAAGTTTTTTAATCTTCGATGCTTAGTCAATACTAACATTGAATGGTGTTTTGATGATGGCAAGAATGAATAACATTTATTTAATTCTAGCCAATAACAAGGTAAGGTGAAATATATCTTTTACTTACAAAGTTGCAACTTTTGCTTCTAGACTCGTAGATTCTACTTGTGAAGTAGCAACATTTGCTTCTAAACTTGTAGATTTATTTCTCCCTTAGCCATACTTCTTCATTTAGTTCAACCTCATTCTCAATGAGAGAACAAGACATCATATGTCCAAGAATTATCAATGTGCTAAATCAATTTCTATAATATACTTCTTAAATTGGAACATTTCCATTCTTTTACCTTCCAACTATATGAGGTAGTTTCTAATCATTTGGAATTAGTCCATTTAATTTGAAACATTTGTTGTTCATAACAACTTTTAGCATATAAGTAGTTCTAGGTTTGAGAAGTAGCAACTTGTTTGCATTTCTTGGCCTATAAATCTTAATGCAATCCTCATATATTCCTAAACCTTTCCCATTTGAGCCACTTAGAACACTTCTCTTAGGTTCAAAATGATGCTTTGCTTAACTACTTTAAGCACTTGTCATGATTTTGCTAAGTCTATTCAATCATTATTTATAATAGAGTTTAATCAACTATTTAACTCTTATATAAAGTGGATGAAGAATAGCGTCATTTGATCAACTTTTGATCATAGAGATTTCCAATCACTTTCTTATATCCAATCATATTGAAGATAAGAGATTTTATTGGACTTTTATACTTGTCTTTTAGAGGGTTTGTACCTCCCATCTCATTATATCCCTTGAAACACTTTTCAAAATGAAGATGTGTTGGCATTTTACTCAAACATTTTGAATAAAACCAACTCTAGACATGTGATATGGATTTCTAAAACTTTCCTTTTAGAACCATCTTAGCAAAGTTGGAATATAGGTTTATGGATTATCTTTTAACCTTTTGAGAACGTTTCTCAACTTTATTTTCAATCGAGGAGATTATATATAACAATAAAATTAGAACGACATGTTACTTAAAAGTAAACGCAAAATTCAATTATGTTTAATAAAATTTAAAGTGCCATAAGCGAATTAAATTGGCAACTTTAAAGCATTTATTCAATTTTAATTGATCCCTATTGAATAAAATGATTCCAAGATCCTTTATTTGTGCAATAATTGACCGGACTGAGGCCCTACCATCAAGTATTGCATTTTCAAGGTGAGTAAACTCTTTACTGATTACAACTCTTTGTAACTCTTGGTTGAATAATTAACCATCACATGTTTAATTATTACCCTTAGATTCAAGGTTCTAAACTCTTTAGAGAACCTTGTTGAGTATAACCAATTAAAATTGTAAAACGTGATTTACCCCCACTCCCCTAAGATATAGTATGACACCCAGCTGAGGCATGACCTGTCATAAATATCGAAAGTTTCATCGGGTTTTTAATTGGAAAAGCAACCTCAATATTACTGGGACCTAGATTTATTATGTTGTGATTAAATAGTGAACTCTAGCGCATCATCACACATCAATAAAATCTAACATGCATAATAAACTGTATGCATCAACAAGACATAGCATGGCCCCTAATCCTAAGAAACTAATAAAGCAAAAAGCTCCCACTTGAACCTTCATGGATCTCATCCACCTTGCTCCTTTGGGCCTTCACTTCATGGGCTTCTTGGATTAACTGCAACCTGTAATTTTACTCTATTCTATCTACTACTTAAATAAAATGAAATAAAATTACAAAAATACTTTATCGGTACGTAGAACGTATTAAGATTACAAAGATACATCACGATGCGCAGATCGTATTTAGCAATCTACTGGGACATACTAGTCATTATATAGCAGTAAATAATATCATATATTATAAAGTGCCACATAATAAATCACTCATCATGCTTTCCTAAACTACAACATCAAATGTTCATAAATAAGGAAACATGGCGCTAAAATATCTCATATTTTTAATTAATGCGATTAGATAATATCATATATAATTCATGACCATCAATAAAATATCATATATTCTAAATTAATCATGAGATAGAATCAAATCTTATTTTAATCTTACAAAATAAATCATATTTATCTTCAAAGATTATCCTAACAATGTTAGGAAATTTTATCCTAATTACTAGCCAATCACAAAATTTTAAATCAATTATTATCCAAAAATAATTATGGGATAATCACATTATTTAAATCAATTATTATCCTTTTGGAATATGCTCATAATATCCTAACAAATCTTATCCAAAATTAACCACTTTAATTATGGATAATTACCAATTTAACAACTTTAAATATGGATAATATCAAATATAACAACTTTTGAATATTTGATTTTATCTTAAAATAAAAGATCATATTTTCAAAATATTTTATCTCATCCAAAATAAATCATATTTATCTTGAAATATTTTTAAAATAAAATAATTTTTTTTTGAATACCGTGCACCAGCCACCGTGGTGTGGCCAGCCTAAGCCGGCCACGGTGGCCGTACACCTTGCGGTGTACGCTGCCGAAGGAGCGGTGCAGCAGCAGCGGCAGCAGTGTCGTGCAACACTTTGCACGGTGCTGCTGCTGTTCTTTTGTTCTCGGACCCTGCTGCCCTCCCTCTTGGACCACCACTTGCGGCAGCCACCGTGGCTGTGCCACCCAGCCGTGGCTGCCGCCCAAATCTACACATTTTTTTTTAATTTAAATTTTATTTAACAACTTTTGTTAAATAAAATTCATGTGGTCCATGATAAATTAAAACATAACTTTTTATGCTAATTCATCCAATTAAAATTAAATTCACAATCTAATTTTAAAATCTAGGGTTCTTCATGAAAAATAAATCCCCAAATTTAATTTAAATTTTAAATCAAATCATTGATCATGCAAAATTAATAGTTTATACATAAAATCAACTAGATTAAATTCATGAAGCATAAAACAAACGAAATCACAAAAAATCAAGCACAAAAAATCAGATTTTAGGGCTAATTAGGTTCAAAATTTTTGAAAAAAATAGGGTTAGGTTCGAAAATTTCAAATGCTCTAGGGCTTAATTCGGTCTTCTTCATGGCTATTTTGAGCATAATTAAATCACATTTAATCGATTCCAAAAGTTAAATTACATTTAATATAATAATTGACCCATAATTAAACTATTCTCCCTCTTAATTGATTTAAAATTGTGGACTATCAAAGAATTATAGTCAATATGTGTAAATGCAATAGGCTAACTGATACCACTGTAGGGAATTATAGGTACTACGCAGCGGAAATAATCATGAATCATATTCATACAGTACCTAATCCCAAGATCTAATGCATAACACATAAAGAACATATAATCATACCTTTGAAGCGTGATTCCACAAGTGATCGAGCAAGAACAATAAGGAGAACAAGAACCCCACGTGTGATTCCTCTACTTAGTCCACGAGCACAGATTAAACCTCCACTAATGCTAGTTAGTTGTGACTGAACGCTTCAATCAACCTTCAACGGAGATCCGAGCCACGAACACACCACACCACCACCCACGCGCCACCACAAGCGCCGCCCACAAGGGAGAGTCGTACGGACAGGGAGGATAGAGAGTGAGGGCCGAATAGAGAGAGAGAGATAATTAGGGTTTTGGGATGCTTGGTTGCTTGTGTGACAATTTATTGTATGTCAATTGTTCTATCATGCAACCCTAGGCATAGTTTATATTTATAGATCATATCTAGAAATAAAACCATGTCATGTCCAAAACCCATTAGACTCTTCTAACTATCCAAGCCCAATCATCAACATGGTATGCCATGAACTCATGAGGCCCAATAATGGGCCTCTAACTTGTTTAATCCAATACTCTTATGTGTGACCTTGTAGGATCCATTCTGTAAGGCTTTGGGCAATTAAGCTAGCCCAAAGATCAATTGTCATATCTAGCACCAAACATTGGCGACCCTATAGAATGAACTTATTATCTCCATAATAGTGATCCTTGATATTTCTAGTAATTGCACTTATCGAAGACATAACTCCTTTAGCTTGATCTTCTTCTTTCTCAAATTCTTCTTCACTTGAGGAACTTAGGCTCAAAAACCGGTTGGCTACCCTTCTTCGTGAAATAGTTCTTTCTATTTCCGGATCCAAAGGAACTAAGGTCCTAACACGAGTTCTACTATGGATGCAAAAGCTCAAAAGAAATTGTTAGTAACACAGCTACAAGTGTAGCCTAAAAAAAAGAAGAAAAATCTTTTTGTATTTTTGAATAAGATGGAATAGACTCAACAACAATACACAATCACAACACCATTCCACGGCAACGACGCCATTTTGACGCGGGTCAAGACTAGGTCGTTGAAACTAACCCCTACCCAAGGCCAAAAAAAATTCGTAAACACTCAACACACCCCTACACAAGTATAATGGTAAGTTGAGAGTCGAACCCAAAGGAATGATGGGAGATTATCTATTGTCTATGGTCAAGCTATTCCGAAATGTAATGATTGGGTGTGAATGTCATGCTAGGACAAAGACGACTAATAAACGAGAAGAAATCAAATGTAATAAACACTAGGGCTAGGATCCACATGTAATCATAACGGATTCAACTAATTGGGAGGTCAAATTGACTAAGTCAAGCAATGTGAGGGAAAACCAATCATGCAAAAAAGAGCATATCAAGCTATTCTCCTAGAGGTCTAACTAGCGTCAACTACGATAAACTCTAGCTAGGAAACATCACAAGACACCTTAATCGTGTAAATGCAAGCCACAAATCAATGGTCCGTGTCAATGCGAACTTACAATGCAATCTAGTGCAACAATCAAAGTTAGCTACTCTTTAATTAATCACACACATGCACATGATCATCAACCAATTTAATCACATAGTCAACTCCATCAACTTTCCCCAATTAGCTTTAATCCACTACTCATACATGCTTCACCGTTACCCTAGCAAGCTATCTACTCACTAGCCATTGAAATCAAGATCAAAACAAGGCTAATCAACAAATTCATCATGATCAAGTCAAACAAGCTAAAATCAAACACAAATCAATCAAACTTCAATCAAACATGAACATTCAACAAAACAATTGAAATCAAACTAAATATTGAATTAAAGAAAAAGGAATCCTTACAAACTTGATAAAAATCAAAGGGAAATGGAGAAATCTTCAATCATCAACAATCCACCATGAAATTCTCTCTCTAAAAATCTAGAGTTTCTCTCTCTAAAAATCTCTCTAATTTTTTTTATCTAAAACTGATTCTAATTCTCTTCTAATTCTCTCCTAATTCTAAAATAGAAGGAAAAACTATATATAGGAAAGATACAAAAGAAGAGTTAGTTAGATCGTCCCAAAAGAAACCCCGGAAGGCGCGGTCGCATAAGAGGAGAGGCGCGGACGGGGGAAAAAGGCTACGGAATAGGGGCCCTGACAGGCGCGTCCGCACCCGCACTAGGCGCGCCCGCGCCACCCAGGTGCGCGGCCGCACCACCCTCGTGTGCGCCCGTACCTAGCAGCAGGGGAGCCCCCCCTCTTCTTCGTCCAAGCTCATCCTCGTGGGCTCGTCTTTATGATGATGATGAACACCAAGGAAGGAAGTCTTAAAAGGGCCATTTTGGTGGGTTCATGGCAAAGGTGACGCCCCCACCGCATACGTGCACCGATCTCTTGACTTGTTCTTTGCGTTCCTTCAAACTTGAAGCTCCGAAAGGCGAACATGAGGCATCCAAATTGATCAGAAATATGAGAGGAAGGCTCGGGAATCCTTGGAAACACGATGATAACCTAAAAACAAACGAAAACAAACAAATAAAAGGGAAAAAGAACAAATAAACAAAGAAATGCACAAAACAAGGAAACTAACTATGAAAAGCACAAACTAACGAAATAAAGAACAAAACTAAGGAAAATGGCTATAAAATAGTATGAAAATCATCCTAAAAGAGGTCAAATGAGTGCCATAAATGACACTCATCAACATGCAATGAATCCACAGCCAGAAAAACAATAGTAGCAGCAGCAGGACAGCAAAGGAAAAAAAAAACAAAAGTAGCAGCAGCAGGACACAAGGGAAAAAAACAAAAGTAGCAGCAGCAGGACACAACCACCACCAATCACTTTAACATATTTGAACCACAATGTTCTTGCAACACACATATAACCATTTTCAGCTACTGCTTACAGTGATAGATAACACACATTCACAAACAGTTATCGTTCAATGCAAGCTGTCAGCAAGAAAGTTTATTTTGTAAAAGGTGTAAATTAAATAGGATTTAAAAGGACATATAAGAAAACCACCCTAATAATCTAAGGCTCCAATTTATTTTCCACACTAATTTCAATATAAGCCAAAAAAGAAAAAATGAGAGAGACGGGAACAAAGAAAGAGCACCTGACTGGAAGTTTGAGTACCTCAGCAAAGAATGAGCACCTCAGCACACCTGACTGCACATAAAAACAAAGTCAAGATTAAATTACATATTCTGAGTAGAAAGAATATTTCTACAGTTGGCTAGATGTAATTTGGGTCCTGGTGAAAATAAGAATGACCCTTTGAATATTCAACTGCCACTGTAATATCAAACCTCGAATCAAATCAACTAGCAACATAGAGGTGCTCTGTTGCACAACACTTAATTTAACCACTGACTTAAAAAAAAAATAACACAAGAAGTTAAGATAGAAAAATAAAACGATACAATTATAGTTTGTCAAATCCACAAAATAGGTTTAAATCTATAATAATAATAAATCTAATTAAATTCTCCAGACATGTCACTTTGATGGTCCCATCCAATCCCAAACTGTGTCATCTATATCGAAACTTTCTTCTCGATTATCATCCATAATTTCATTATTCACAAGAACCTCAACTCTGTCATAAGCAGCTTCTCTGCACCAATTATGATGTTCAACATGACCTATAGCAGAAAGACATCCTCCGCGGGTTCACGAACTTCATTCATAAACGTTTGTTCAAATTCCCCCTCGACATAAAAAAAGTCTCTTGGCAAATTTTGGTTCACATAGTACCAATCTTCTTCAAGGTCGTCTTGAGTATAGAACACTTGATGCACTTGTGATACCAAGACAAAAGGATCATCTTTAGAGCACAGTTTCTTGAAGTTAACACGAGTGAATCCATAATCGTCTAGTTCCATATGGAACCAATCACACTTGAATAACACAACACTGAAAGCACTTCAATAATCTATCTCTTTTATAGACCTTATAATCCCATAGTATGTGACATCACCAAGAATGGGATTGTGATCCTTGCTATCGCGAAGCTTGGAGTCAAAGCTGTCACAAAGAGACTCCACTATTTTGCGTTTTACACTTTTCATCATGATCTCTTGTGTAGAACTTATATCCATTGCAAAAATATCCGGTGTAGCTCCGTGCAACACTAGAAGGGCCTTTGGATAGCCACTTGATATGATCCGGGACATTATCCACCTCAACCTTTCCTCTAAACCAAACCATGAATTGTTATGCTCTTGTGCCTCTTTCCACCTTTTTTTCTGTCTATCTCTAGACTTCTTCTTTACAAACTCTTCATGTTCCCTTCATAGTATTAAACAACCATATAATTAAGATAATAAAACAATATAAATTCAAACACAACGAAAAAGATAATCGAAAAATTACTCACTTGATGTAATTCTCAACTTGGTCATCTTCACAATTAAACAACACATAATGATATGCTAGATTCATTGTGTTTGAATCAAGAGTGTATGACTTCCCTTTCTTTTTCCTCCCAAGAGGATAACCTGCCTTAGGGAACAAAGGTGATTCTTCATCAATTTCATTACTTTTCTCTTGACTTTTGTTAAACCACTTAGATCGCTTCTTTACACTTGCATTTAAATACCTAGAGTAGAATATCAAGCACTCTTCAGCCAAATAACCTTCAGCTATAGAAGCCTCCGGGCGACAACGATTTTTAACATATGATTTTAACTTTCCAAGGTACCTTTCTGTAGGGTACATCCACCAATAACAAACTGGTCCACCACGCTTTATTTCATCAATTAAATGAATCGGTAAGTGGACCATTATGTCAAAAAAAAGATGGAGGAAATATTCTTTCTGGTTCACAAAGAGTCTCAACAATTTGTGCTTGAAGGCGATCCAAATATTTTGGATTGATGACTCTCTTGCATATTTCTCTAAAAAAGCCACTCAATTTCATAAGAGGTAAAGTGACATGCTTTGGTAAAGTTTTTCTAATAGCTGACGGAAGCATGTGTTGCATTATTATATGAGCATCATGACTCTTGTACCCCGATATTTTACCCTCCTTCACTTGCATACACCTTGCAATATTTGATGCACAACCTTGGGGCAGCTTTGCCTTCTTCAAAACACTACAAAATATGCTTTTCTCTTCCTTCGTCATTGAGAATGATGCTTTGGGCAGCAAAACATACCGCCCGTCACCTGCATCTATAGGGTGTAGTTGTTCCCTTATACCCATTTCTTGCAGATCTAATCGAGCCTTATGATGATCTTTTGACTTTCCAGGTATGTCTACCAAAGTTTTTAGCACATTATCACATACGTTTTTTTTAATGTGCATGACATCCAAATGATGATGACACCCACAATATTTCCAATAAGGCAAAGTGTGGAAGATGGAGGACTTTCTCCATGGATAACCTACAAATTTCTTCATTGGCTGTAACTTTCCAAACTTGTTTTCCCAATTTTCCAACAAGCTTAAAATTTGATCCCATAATAAAGGATCTGGAGATGTCCTCTCTTTCTTTTCCCCGTTAAAAGACTCCATATCATACCGCCAAGAACGATTTTCATCTAACCATCGACTATGAGCCCAATAGCAGGATTTGTTGCTATTATTCATGTGAAGATGATCAGTCTCGTAGTGACAATAGGGGCATGCAAACTTCCCTTTGGTGCTCCAACCAGATAGCATAGCATAACTTGGAAAGTCGCTGCTCGTTGATTGTAAAGCTGCACGCATCTTAAATGTTTGACGCTTCTGCGCATCATATGTGTCCAACCCATACTCCCACAAATCTTTAAGTTCTTGAACTAATGGTTGAAGGTAGACATCAATGTCACTTCTAGGAGAGGTGGTCCTAGGAATAAGAAGAGATCACATTAAGAATTCTAGTTTCATACACAGCCATGGTGGTAAGTTGTAATTAATTATAACAACAGGCCATGTACTATGTTGTGTGCTCATAGTTCGAAATGGATTAAATCCGTCACTTGCAAGCCCCAAACGAACATTACGTGTTTCATTAGCAAAATCTGGGTACTTTTGGTCAAACTCTTTCCATGCCTCATCGTCAGCAGGATGCCTCAATAACTCATCTTTCTATCTTTCTTCATCATGCCACCTCATTAGCTTTGCTGTTTCTGAACACATGTACAACCTTTGAAGCCTTGGTTTAAGAGGAAAATGCCAAAGAACTTTTGTGGGGACTTAATGCACTTTCTTAGATGGCTGATTAGTAATATCTTCTTAGTTTTCAGTCTGTGTTTCTTTCCACCTTAGAGCATGACAGACATGGCAAGACATGGCAGATTCGTGCTCCTTTCAATATAGCATACAATTATTACGACATGCATCAATCTTGTCATAATGAAGACCAAGATCTTTTATCAATTTCCTTGCCTCATTAAAAGAGTTAGGCAAATTGGATGCATCCAGTAAAACTTCTCGAACAAGCTCCAAAAAAATCTGAAATTGCTATATTAGTTAACCCATGAGTACACTTCAAAAGATAAAAACGAATAAGAAATGATAGCTTTGAAAATTTTTGCACCTAGGATATAGCTCTTGTTTTCCATCTTGAACTAACTTATAAAACTTCTTAGCCTCATCATTTGGCTCATCTCCAACCCCTTCACACATTTCTGCCACATCTCTATGAACATCATATATCAAACATTCAATATCATCATGAATGTCTTCAACATCCCTTTCGTAATTTGATGTTGATGACAAGCCCTTTTCATAACAATGCCATCTTTTAGTGCCAGGCTCGATCCCGTTTTCAATCAAATGATTGAAAATTATCTCTCTATGATGCCAAAAGCGATGATAGCACACCTTACACGGGCAAGAAATTTGATCTCCTATTGCTTGTGTTGAAAACGCTTTATCTAAATAATCCTCTACACCTTTCTCATACTCGTGACTAGATTGTAAGAAGTTAGTCCAACTACTCATTTTGTCTCCTTTATAAAATTTATAAATAATTAAATTTAAAGATTTAAAATATTGGCATATAATTTAACATGTTCAAAAGGAATGACAATATCCATAGAAACAAACACCTCTATATTCAACCTCGTATAATAATAATAGAAATGAAACTAGTAAAAAAAATAAAAAATTATGTTCAATCCATTTGGTTTAATTAACTTATTAGGACTTGTTTAGACAAATTCAATTCAAATAAGTTAAATTTAAACAAAGTCATTTAATGCTGCTTCACACTTCAATTTACGTTGATCCCTATATAAAAGCACTGACCATTAGCAAACCTCCGGACACAATGACATAATCCTACAGGCTATTTAATTTACAAATGTTAACACCTTATTCTAAGACCCCTATCCCCTAGACTCCAAACCTTTTTGGGTGAAAAATTCCCCCTGTTCATCAAGTGAAAACCTTTTCTGTTAACATATTTAACTAATAAAAAGTTTTTTTTTTATTTTCTAAATCCATATAAGCCATATTTAACGTATGCTATTGAAACCCTGCAAGCCAGCCAAACAAATTGACCATAAAAGTAGAGTCTAGAGGACAATAGAAAAATGAAAGTGAAAAACCACAATTGAAAAGCTTGCAAATCAGGGAAATTCCCCAGACACTTTACAACTAATTTCTCTAATGCAATGCCAAATCTGCCCAATTTACTTCAAGATTGAAAGCCCTGTGATATCATCTGATGGGAAGCTCCCTATATCACTCCTTGACGGTGCAACTACGACGCAGATCACCGGCAAAAAGAAGCTCAATGGTGACCTCGTGGTCATAACTCCAACAAATAAGGTAGGTCCTACCCATTTGCCAGACTTATCTGATATGGCGTTACTCTCAAAATCTGTAAAATGTTTTGTGAGATGGATCATCTGTACCCAAGGTGGTACCAACGGGTATGGATTGGAACATGTCTTACCTCATTAGGTTATTAGTATGGTAGATCCACGTGCAGATATGCAGATATACCCGCTACTGTTAAATGTTGTAATTTTTCAATTAGGGATCATCTCATTACATTCCCTAGTTATAGAAATTATTTTAAATTATTTACTCTCTAATATCCTATGTTTGTGTCAGAAATTCATCTACAAAAAGCATATAGGATGCTAAAATCTAACATCTAAGATCAATAAATCAGAGCCTTAATCCTAAAAGGATGTGGTCAGATACATAAACTATGATGTCCTAAAACTTATCAAACTCTAGATTATCTGATAGTGCACTTCACATTGTAACATGGTCTAAAAATGGAAGAAGATAGTAACTTTTTTTAATTCAAACCAGCTGAGGGTACATATTGTATCATTGTAACTATGTTCTAATCCTCGTTATCTTATTGGATACTTAAGAAAATCATCAAAAAATAATTTAAACAAATCATCTGAATTGTAGATTAATTGTTAGAGGAAAAAATAAGATGATTATCCAAGCCTCTAAAATTGCAGTGGAATTCACGAAAACCTCAATAAATAGAACCCAAACACATAATCACACTCAAATAATCGCATCTTCAGAATTCAGTATATCAGTTCAAAGTGTCTTTAATCAAATACACTATTTAACAAGCTCTGCACAATTTGCATGCAATCTCTCTGAATCTATGTTAATGAATAAACGCTTAATTCCTACAATTATACTAATACAAAGTAATCGCTTGATTTCATAGATTCTTGAAATTGATTCCTACCGATAAACTATTTCAAAATTCAATTTCTTTTATAAAAAAAAATAAACGCTTGATTTCATAGATTCTTGAAATTAATGAATAAGCATTTTATAGATTCTTGTAATTTGATGAATAAATAAACAAAAAAAAATTAAAAACCACGATCGTAAATCAGATAATACCTTAAATTGGAGCACGATTTTGATGATACCCACAGCTTCAAGGAAACGAATGATTTCTCTGATGAAATTGCGCTACACGATCAAGGATTCAATTCATTTTTCAGATGAAATTGCGCTACACGATCTGATGAACTAGGTTAGAGAATTTCGTTACTCCTGGGAAAAGGATGAAATACACCTTTTGATTTTGTTTGGCGGTTTCATAATCAAGTTTGCCCCAATTTTTTTTTCCTTTGGCGCTAATAGATAGGTAGTTTGTGTCTATATTGAAGGCGCTAATAATATTAACCTAACTAGATGAATGAAATTGTTAAAATTAGGAATTAACACAACCTTTTTTTAATTGAAATTTTAATTTAAATTATTTTTTTCCCAAAAACACAAGGTAACACCTGTTAATGTTACCACAAAATATTACTTGGTATGAAAGTGTTACTTTACAATGTTACTTATGTTAAAAGTGTTACATTGAGTGTTACATTCTAATTAAGTGTTACCAAAGTGTTACTTATAAATCTAGTAATCTTCTACATCAAAAAGTGTTACCAAGACGTGATACATAAACTCAATTATGTACTAGTGCTCAAATCTATAAGCACCGGGAGTACCCAACTCCTTCAAAGCAACTCTTGGATTAGCTCCCATGCTTCCTCGATCCTCCTCTTCTCTATCTTGGTGAATTTACTCTCTTAGAGAGCTTGGACTTGAAGAACGATTAGCAACCCTTAACCTTGTTATTGTTCTCTCAATTTCGGATCAAATGGCACTAGAGTCCTTCCTGTTATCCTAAGCATACAAAAACTCAAAGCAAATATCATAGCACGACTACAAAAGTAGCCTAAAGAGAAAAATCTTTTTGTATTTTTGAAATTAGGTGAAATAGACTTAACAACAATAGCAAACAACTACGCCACTCCCCGGAAACGGCGCCATTTTGAACAAGGGTTGAGACTAGGTCGTTGGACTAATCTTCCCTAGGCCAAACAAAATTTGTAATCATTCAAAACACCCTTATAACTAGCATAGGAGTAAGTCGAGGGTCGAACCACTAGGATTGGGAGGTGAATGCTAATGCTAAAGCTAAGCTATCTCGAAGTAATGAAGTAAGATGTGTATATTATAAGACAATCAAACAATCAAGATGAAATCAAATATAAAAAACACTAGGGTTTAGGATCCACATATACTTGCAATGGATACAACTAATTGGGATTAGAATTGACTAAGTCGAGTGTTGCAAGGGAAAATCAATTAAGCAATCAAGAGAGTATGGTAGGCTAATCTCCTAGAGGTCAAACTAGCGCAAACTACGAGAGACTCTAGCTAGGAACTTCGCAAACCAACTCAATCGACAAATGCAAGCCACAAATCAATTGGTCGTATCAATGTGAACTTACAATGCAATCTAGTGCAACACTCAAAGTTAGCTACTCTTTAATTAATCACACACATGCACTTAATCAATCAACCAGTTTAATCACTACATCAACTCCATCAATTTCTCCCAATTAGCATCAATTCGTTACTCATATATGCTTCACCATTCCCCTAGCAAGAAAACTACGCACAATCCATGGAAACCAAGATCAAAACTAAGCTAAGCAACAAATTCATCTTCATCATATCAATCAAACAAATACAATCACAAATTCAATCAAACTTGAACAATCAACAAAACAATTGAAATCTAAAGCTAAAGATCGCATTAAAGTAAAAGAAATCCTTACAAACTTGCTTCAAATCAATGGAGATAATGATTAGAATCATCAATCTTCAATCATCAATCAAGAACTTCTCTCTCTACAACTTAGAGTTTCTCTCTCTACAAAATGATTTAAAATTTCTATTCTAATTCTAAAAGAACTCTCTAAAAAACTCTCTCTAAAAATAGAAGGAAAGTCTATATATAGTAAAACTAACAAAGGGAAATTAGTAAGATTGTCCAAAATAGACTCGTACAGGCGCGACCAACTACAAGGGGGATCGCGGCCGCGCAAAACTGGGTACGGAACAGAGACCCAGAGAGGCACGCTCGCCCACGCCTAGGAGCAGGGCAGCTTCCTTCACCATCAACTTTCTCTTCCCCGTGCGCTCCACTTGATGATGTTGATGAACACGGAAGGAGGCAGTCTCCAAATAGCCCCCATAGTGGGTTCAACACCAGGATTGGTGTACCCACCGCTTGCATGGACGAGATAGAAGACTTAGTCTATACAATCCTTCAAACTTGAACTTCAAGTGGTAGGCAAAAGGCATCTCAATCGATGTAAAACTTGGGAAGGAGACTCGGGAATCTTCGGATTACGATCATAACCTGAAAAATGAACGAAAACAAATAAAATAAAAGAAAAAATAACAAAATAAACCAAGAAATTCATGACGAAAGGGTGTCCAATGGATGATTGAAAGCCCTGTGATATCATCTGATGGGAAGCTCCCTATATCACTCCTTGACGGTGCAACTACGACGCAGATCACCGGCAAAAAGAAGCTCAATGGTGACCTCGTGGTCATAACTCCAACAAATAAGGTAGGTCCTACCCATTTGCCAGACTTATCTGATATGGCGTTACTCTCAAAATCTGTAAAATGTTTTGTGAGATGGATCATCTCTACCCAAGGTGGTACCAACGGGTATGGATCGGAACATGTCTTACCTCATTAGGTTATTAGTATGGTAGATCCACGTGCAGATATGCAGATATACCCGCTACTGTTAAATGTTGTAATTTTTCAATTAGGGATCATCTCATTACATTCCCTAGTTATAGAAATTATTTTAAATTATTTACTCTACAATATCCTATGTTTGTGTCAGAAATTTTAATGCAGGGAAATACAAGTCCCCGGACATCTTAGATGGAAGAGAAATTGAATCGCAGATCCAAGTCCAAGCAACTGCCCGCACAAGGTTTTAGGGGAGTGGCGAAAAAGGGGTACGGTGTGTAGTATGGAATTGTTGTGATATTGGTAGGGATACAATTCTACCGTTAATGAGGACTGCAATTGAGATGCATATGCCTCATTTGATTATATTAATAGAAACACGAGTTTCCATACATATGGCTCGTCTTATATGTGCATGTTTGAAACCTGTCTCTGTCTATGATGGAGTCTCAAAGAATGAAAGTGAAGAAAACCAATACTAGTTAGTATATATGTATTTCTATTGTATTCTGCTTAGTCTTAGTTGTCTTTTTAGACAGCTTTCTCTAGTGGTTTTTCCTGTTCTTTTGTTCAGTGTTAGTTTCTTAGTGGCTAGCCTTGTGTATATTATGTAACTTTTAGGTTTTCTAGTCCCCAGAGGATTGTGCGCCGTTTTTACATTGAATACAGAGAAAAACATTCTCCCAATTATTGCTTGAGAGAAAGGCTCACTGCTCAAAATACTCTGGAATTCTTGAGAAATCTGATCATACTGTCAGATTTCCACATGGTATCAGAGCTTCTAGGTTAAATCATCCTAAAAGTTTTAATCTTTTTACATTTCTCGCCTTTGTTTTACTTTCTTTCGATCATTCAAAATGCCAGAAAACGAAAGTTCAGATGCTTAGAACTATCAGGACCCTTTGTTCCTATCACACTCCGATAATCATGTTGCCTCTCTAACTCCAATGCTCTTTGATGGCAACAACTTCTTGATTTGGAGCAGAAACGTGAAGCTAGCTCTTGGAGCTAAGAACAAGAAGGGATTCATTGAAGGAAAGATCCCCAAACTAGGATTACAACAAGTGGGAGAGAAATGATTATATGGTGAGATGCTGGATATTCAGATATATGTCAGATCAAGTGGCTGGTGGTCTGAGCCTTGTGCAGACTTCCAAGCAGGTGTGGTTTGAGTTGGTTGAGAGGTATTCTGAGAGCAATATACCTCTCCTGTACCAACTCAAGACGGATCTTGGTAAACTTGAGCAAGGTGACATGTCTGTAGTTGATTACTACTATAAGCTCAAGATTTTCTGGAATGAAATCTATAACATTGAAGCAATACCTGAATGCACTTGTGGGATTGTTGCTAAGTGTACATGTAGTATGTACAAAAAGATGTTAGCAATTGTTGAGACAAACAGGGTGATTCGGTTCTTGATGGGATTGAATAGAGGATACTAGAATGTGAGAGAAAACATTCTTAGCTTGGATCCTTTACCTATTGCCAACAAAGCTTTCCATTTGGTGCAACAAACTGGGAAACAGAAGAAAGTTTCCAATGAAATGCAAGAAATTACAGAAGCATATGCTTTTTAAGCTCAAAAGGAGTCTCGGAATAGTGCTCCTGCAAAGCAGAATAAAGGAAGATACCAGAAGAGAGAGCAGAGGAAGCCCAGACCAGACGTCACTTGTGATTATTGCAAGAAAAAAGGCATGAGAGGTCTGGATGCTTTGAGATCTATGGTTACCTAGATTGGTACAAGGGAAAGAAAACAACAACTAATGTTGGCAAGATAGATGAGGAAATGGAGTCACCCTTGGATGAGGAAGAGTATAAGACAGGTTCTGGATCATGCAGCAAACCTGATGCAGGAATGATCTTAGCTGTGGTAAGGGAAGTGATGAAGGCTTTCAAGAGAAGCAAGGAGCAGGTACCAGTCAAGCAAAAGGGAATGCTATGAGTAATTTTGCAGGTATAATATCCTTCTCAAATGTGGCTAGCTTTCATGAAAATTTTGACTTCAAATCCTGGATCATTGACTCCGGGGCCTCAGACCACATGGCTGGAAATAGAAGCTTGTTCAGCAGTATGAGAAGCTTATTCAAGCCTGTTAAAGTGGTTCTTCCAAATGGGAATGTGAAAAGGGTAGATAAAATTGGAACAGTCAAATTGGGAGCAAGGATAGTGCTCCATAATGTTCTGTATTTGCCAGAATTCAAAAACAATCTTTTATCTTTGTGCAAGATAATAAGATGCAACAACATCAAAGTGATTTTTTATGACAATGGATGTGTGTTTCAAGACCCTACTAGTGAAGAGAGCTTGGCTTTTGGGAAGGTAACAAATGACTTGTACAAGTTCACTTTGAGCAAAGAAGAAACCAACAAGACTGTCTTAACAGCAAGTTTGGTAAATAATTCTGAAATTTTTCCCTGTAATAATGCTATTACCCTAGATGTTATGCATGCTAGGCTTGGACATGGATCTTTGTCTAAGATGAAACATTTGGATTTTTGTAATTGCAAATATATTAAAAAATTTTGTTGTGATACTTGTTCAGTTTCTAAGCATCATAAACTTACCTTACCTGCTAGTACTAGCATAGCTTCTCACATTTTTTACTTACTGGATGTTGATTTGTGGGGGCCCTATAGGACACCCAACATAGATGGATCAACTTATTTTTCAACTATAGTAGATGACTATAGTAGAGCAACTTGGGTGCACTTATTAAAGAACAAGGAAGTTGTAAGAGATATATTGGAAAGATTCCTTTCTTATGTAGAGAATCATTTTGATTTAAGAGTTAAAACCATTAGATCAGATAATGGAACTGAGACAGTTCAGTTTGAATGTAGCAACATATTTGCAGAAAAAGGAATTTTTCACAAAACAAGTATAGCTGGAGTTCCATAACAAAATGGAAAAGTGGAGAGAAAACACAGGCACCTTGTTGAAACTGCAAGAGCTTTGAGAATACATGCAGGATTGCCTAAGAGATTTTGGGGGGAATGCATTCTAGCTGCAACTCACATAATTAATTTGTTGCCTAGTGCTGTGATAGGTTGGAAAACACCTTATGAGAGGTTATGGAAGAAGAAACCAGATTACAAACATCTTAGAACAATAGGATGCATGTGTTATGCTAGTGAAGCAAGGAAGAATGATGACAAGTTTGCTGAGAGAGGAATTAGGGCAGTCCTTATTGGATATCCCATAGCTCAAAAGGGGTTTAAGCTCTATGATCTGCAAAGGAAAAGGGTCTTTACCAGCATACATGTAAAATTCAAGGAGCAAATTTTCCCTTTTTTGCACCGTGAGAAAGGAGCAGAAGAAACAAAGGGTTATACAATAGTATTCCCTTAGTTAATCAGGAGATTCAAGTGAATCTGGGAGAAGAAGAAGATGATTCTGATGAGGTTTTAGAAGAAGAAATCCATGGAGAGGAAGCTACTCAGGAACAAGAATGAAGCTCAAGAAATCATTCAGGATTTGATGCAGGGAACAGGACAGGTAACACTTGTAATCAGAAAATCCACCGGGGACCGAAAAATTCTAATTAAGTTTCAGAATTTTGAGGTTCATTTTCCACCAAGTAATTATGTTGACCATAATGATCAGTCACCATGTTTTACTGCTCACAAGCTCACATAAAATGACTTTTATGATGGAGATTACATTATATCTCTTAACAATGTTCTCAAGGTCACATAACCAACAAATTATTCACAAGCTTCAAAGAGCAAGGAGTGGACAGAAGCCATGGAGGAAGAGCTAGGGGCTCTTGAAAAAAAATGAAACTTGGGAATTTGCAGATCTTCCAAGTGATAAGAAAGCTTTGGACTCAAAATGGGTTAACAAAGTGAAATTTGACAGAAATGGGAATATTGTGAGATTGAAGGCAAGATTGGTAGCTCAAGGGGATAAACAACTCACAGGAAAAGACTACAAGCACACATTCTCTCCAGGTGCCAATTTTGCAACAATTTAACATTGGAAGGTGCACTAATTAGACATCAATAATGCCTTCTTACATGGCTATATTGATGAAGAGATTTACTTAAAACCACCTCAGGGATATACAAAGGCTCCTGAAGGGAAATTTTGCAAACTCAAGAAAAGTTTGTATGGCCTCAAACAGGCTTCCAGGCAATGGAACAAAGAACTTACAAGATTTTTGAAGGTAAGAGACTTCTTTCAATCCACTAGAGATTATAGCATGTTTTCTAGAGTGGAATCTGGAAAATAGATTATCATATTAGTCTATGTTGATGACCTGCTGATTACAGGTGATGATGATGATTATATCACTCTATTGAAGCAACAGTTAGATGTTGAGTTCACTACTAAGGACTTAGGTGAGATGAGATACTTTCTTGGTCTGGAAGTATCCAAAACCAGTAAGGGAACTCTGCTTAATCAAAGAAAATATGTCTTTGATGTGCTTGATTACATTGGCTTAAGCATTTGCACTCCTGCAACTGCTCCTTTTCCTAAGCATGTCAAGCTGTCCAATCATGAAGGGATAATCATGACTGACCTGAGAAGTACATAAGCTTGATTGGAAAGCTATTGTACCTTAACTTAAGTAGACCAGACATCTCTTTCTCTGTTCAACAGCTAAGTCAATTCATAAGCTGTCCTAGAGAACCTCACTGGCAAGCAGCTTTACATGTTGTAAAATATTTGAAAGGGACTTCAGATTGAGGGTTGTTTTATACTAATAACTCCCCTTTTAGAGTCGTAGCTTACAGCGGTGCTGATAATGGTTCCTGCGTTTTCTCTGGCACATCCTTGACAGGATACTGCATCTTTCTTGGAGCATGTCTTGTCTCTTGGAAGACAAAGAAGCAAGCAACAGTCTCCAAATCTCCAAATCTTCTTGTGAGTCTGAATATCGAAGCGTGTCACAGACTACAAGTGAGATGGTTTAGGTTGATGGCATTTATGAAGACCTTGGATTCACCATTCCTAAACCCATACCTTTATATTGTGATAACAAGTAGCTGAGAATCCCGTTTTTCATTAGCGCACCAAGCATCTTTCTAAGGATTGTCATTATGTTAGGGAAAGACTTGAGGAAGGTTTTCTTATTACTGTTTTTGTGAGATCCTCACTTCAATTGGCAGATATCATGACTAAAGCTCTTACTGAACAGCAACATAAATTTTTGTCTTTCAAGTTGGGACTTTTTTCTCACCACCAAGTCCAACTTGAGGAGGGGATGAAGAAAACCAACACTAGTTAGTATATATTTATTTCTGTTGTATTCTGCTTAGTCTTAGTTGTCTTTTTGTACGGCTTTCTCTAGCTGTTTTTCCTGTTCTTTTGTGCAGCCTAGGTGTTAGTTTCTTAGTGGCTAGCCTTGTGTATATTATGTAACTATTAGGTTTGCTAATCCCTAGAGGATTGTACGCCGTTTTTACATTGAATACAGAGAAAAACATTCTCCCAATTATTGCTTGAGAGAAAGGCCCACTGCTTAAATACTCTGAAATTCTTGAGAAATCTGATCATACTATCAGAATTCCACAGAAAGCGAAGGCGATTATGCCATCCTCACCTTTTCCAAGCACGTGAAGCTAAAGTTGTTGCGCTCAATAGGTACTGAGTCTTGTTGGGGATTAGATGGAAAAAAATGTAATTTAGATAATTTATTTATGTCGTAATTTAGATTATGTCGTGCTTTGGTTTTTTTAGAAAATTTAGTTTATGTACTGAGTCTTTAGTTTTCCATAGTTTTGTTTTTTATTTCTTTAGTTTGTGCTTTCTTTTGTTAGTTTTCTTTCTTTGTGCATTTCTTTGTTTATTTGGTCTTTTTCCCTTTTATTTGCTTGTTTTTGTGTATTTTCAGGTTATGATCGTGTTCTGAGGATTCCCAAGCCTTCTTCTCATATTTCTCATCAATTTGGATGCCTCTTGCATGTTATTTGGAGCTCAAGTTTGAAGGAATGCAAGGAGCAAGTTCATGAGATCGGTGCATGCATGCAGTGGAGGCATCATCTTTGGCATGAACCCACCAAAATAGCCATTTCAAGACTGCCTACCTTAGTGTTCATCCTCATCACTAAGACGAGCGCACGAGGATGAGCTAGGACGAAGAAGGGGGGCTCCCCTGCTGCCAGGTGCGGGCGCGCACGAGGGTAGTGCGGCCGCTCACCTGGGTGGTGCGGGCGCGCCTGATGCTGGTGCGGGCGTGCCTGCCAGGGCCTCTGTTCCATACCCTTTTTCTCGCGGCCGCGCCTCTCCCTTGATGCGACCGCACCTTCTGAGGTTTCTTTTGGGACGATCTAACTAACTCTTCTTTTCTATCTTTCCTATATATAGTTTTTCCTTCTATTTTTAGAGGAGAACTCAAACAGAGAGAATAGATTAGATCAGAATTAGAGCATAATTAGAGAGATTTTAGAGAGAGAAACTCTAGGTTTTTAGAGAGAGAATTTCATGGTGGATTGTTGATGATCGAAGATTTTTTCGTTTCCTTTGATTTTTGATCAAGTTTGTAAGGATTCCTTTTCTTTAATTCAATCTTTAGTTTGATCTTTAGTTTGATTTCAATTGTTTTGTTGAATGTTCTAGTTTGATTGAAGTTTGATTGATTTGTGTTTGATTTTTGTTTGTTTAATTTGATCATGATGAATTTGTTGTTTAGCTTTGTTTTGATCTTGATTTCTATGGATTGTGAGTAGTTTGATTGCTAGGGTAATGGTGAAGCATATATGAGTAATGGATTGATGTTAATTTGGGGAAATTATTGAGTTGATAATGTGATTAAATTGGTTAATTGATTATGTGCATGTGTGTGTTTGATTTAGGCTTGATCACCCTAGTTATTCACACTAGATTGCATTGTAGGTTCACATTGATACGGATAATTGATTTGTGACTTGCATTTAACGATTGAGGTGTCTTGTGACATTCGTAGCTAGAGTTTATCGTAGTTGACGCTAGTTAGACCTCTAGGAAAATAGCTTGATATGCTATTTTGGTTGCATGATTGGTTTTCCCTCGCATCACTCGACTTAGTCAACTCTTTCCCAATTAGCGGAATCCGTTACAAGTATATGTGGATCCCGAGCCTTAGTGTTTATTACATTTGTCCCAACCTAGTTTGTTTAGTTGTTTAGCATTCACACCCTTACCTAACCTTTCCGGAATAGCTTGACTTGACAATATAAGATCGCCCTCCATTCCTTAGTGGTTCGACCCTCGACTTACCATTATACTTGTATAAGGGTGTGTTGAGTGATTACAAATTTTGTTTGGCCTAGGGTAGGGTTAGTTTCAACGACATAGTCCGGCCCTTGTCACCGTGCAAACATCGCTACACTATCCATGAGCTTCTTTAACACCATGCTACACCAATCATATTCAACAGCTTTGGAAGCACAAGTTAAAGCTAGCACCAGATCAGCAGCCAACCTCGAGGACTGATTAGGGCAAAACAACATCTCAAGCGACAACAACAGGAACACTGTCTTGAACTCATCCGCCTGATCTTCCTTCCATTGTCCCTCAATCCGCCCAATCAATTCAGCATTTACTGAAATGCCCTTAAATATGTACTCACGACCAGTTTTAATGGACTTATTATTCCATGTTTTACCATAATTCTCCATAATCCTTTTTACCTTTTCTGACATTTCATTATCCAATGAACAGTTTGTCGGGACAGGCAACCCCCCGTTAGGAATACTTAAGACCCAATGAACTTGATTTTGAGACAACGGAAAAACTCTTCCATCTCGACTAGTAAGAGTACAATTGAAAGGATCAATACGAGTCATCAACCAATATGCCAACTGTCTTGGCAAGTTCATGTCTACTCCAATTTTTAACAACCCAGTAAACCCCATTTCACCTACCCATCGCTTACGTTGATCGTCCAATTTTTGGCATAATCTACCAAACGACTCTAACCGATAACTTGTATTAGCTAGCTGTAATAGACATGTATCAAAGTAAAACAATTAAACAATATATATGCATTTCTATTTCATCATACTTCAATCAACAACATATCAACCACTTCTTAACAAACTACTAATGCATAAATCTTATGCAATTATTCACTTACCCTACAGCGAGCCTTGAGGTGTTGTATCAACACTTCACCTCTCCGTTTCACTTCCCCACCAACACTTAAAGAGTCATCCTACAGGAACATCACACTATGTTACCCAATTTAATGATCATACTTAACTCTTTGCAACACGAATCATACGTACCTTGAATATCACCGGGTAAATTTTCTTCATGTGACCTGATCCTCCTTCCTGACAAGATCATTTTCACTTTCACTTCAATGATCATACTTACATACTCACCCAACTCACATGGACTACAATATATCAGAGTTTATATGATGGCAGCATATTATACCTCAGAAACATTTCCTTTTTTCCACATTTTCCTTTTCTTACTCCCCATTGAATCCACTCTTGAATCCATACTACAACAATACCTAGACAACATTTCCTTTCATCAAATAAAAATTCCAACTACTACAACATTGCAATACACACACTAAATCAACAAAACCATACACACACTACTACCTGTTGCTGGGGCAATTAATTCCATAGCAGCACAACACAAATTGTAAATCCATATCATTTCAATTCAATTTACTTTCCAAGCAATTAACACACCACTACCTGTTTGATGGGCAGCACAACACAAATTTTAAATCCATATCATTTCAATTCAATTTACTTTACAAGCAATTAACACACCACTACCTGTTGATGGGCAGCACAACATAATTTTTACATCCATATCATTTCAATTAAATGTACTTTTCAAGCAATTAACACACCACTACCTGTTGCTAGGCATTTCATTCCATAGCAGCACAAAACACTAAATAATTAATTGCCCATATCAATTCAATTTAACCTAAACAGCCAGTCCCTACTTGTCAACAACCATATACCTAAACTACCAGTATGCTATTGCATCGATCATTGCAAACATACTCGGTCCATGAATTACACACATATTCAGGTCGACAATATGACTACGATACACACAATTGACTCACATCCCCAACTCAAAACATATAACAGGATGAACAGGCCATATTATAGGATAGGACACTTACGAAACCCTAGCTCTATCGCCGCTTGCACCACCACTTCCAGTCGCCGCCCGAGTTCACACCACCGCTTGCACTCGCCTCCCGAGCTCAAGTCCGACTCAAGAACATTTACAAGCTCAATTGTTGTTAATTGTTCAGTCAATTACTGCTAGCCCAATTGGCAGGAGCTGAAGTTCGAATTTGGGGAAAACGCCTGGCACAATCTGGAGCTCACCTGAATTTCTAACGAGATGTCACGAATTCTTAACGGACTTGAGGATTGTCATAAGTTGACGCCGCTAACACAATCGTTAACTGTCAAATTGGCATTTACGCGTTTACCCATATAAACGAACCAAGTTAATGTTACATTTTAACAGAGATTTTCTCCTCTCTCCAGTATTTTTCTGCTCGGTAGTTGGTACATATGCTAGAATGCTCCATGAACTTTAATTTTCAAATTCCATTCTAATAAATTTCTTCTTCCTTCTTTGAATTTGGTCTAAAAGTTAAGCTGAAATTTTCACCGAGTTCAATCATATAGTTGTAGTTTCTCACCTGAAAAAATGTCCAGGCGAAATTTATCCAGTGTCTTCAAAAATCAAGTCCATAATCTAAAATCTAATCAAGAAATTACTAAACATATTTCCCAATATTTAATCTCCTCAAACTTCACAAACTTTCATAAATCACCTATTTTTGGCAATGTCAATTCACAGATAACCCAAATTGTTCTGTCAAACCCACTTGTCCCTGTTACTTCTTGCTTAAGATTCTTTGATTTTCTGCGGAATTTGCCTTCTTCATCTTCTCAGAAACCTGATCTTCGAGCTTACATTACCCTCATTTTTAGATTGTTAGATGCTCGAAAATTCGCTGTTGCGAAAAATTTGTTGAATTCTGTGTCTGTTGATTATAATCTTCGATGCCCAGTGTCAGATATGGTGTCTATAGTGGAAGAATGTGGTAGTAAGAGTGAGAAATTAGCTAAATGTTTTGATCTTTTGATGAGAGTTCATGCGGATAATCAGCAGTTTGATGATGCCTTTAAGGTGTTTGATTATATGACTGAGAGAGGGTTCGAAATTGAGGAGAGGAGTTGTATGGTTTTCTTGGTTTCTCTTAAGAAATCTGGGGAATTTGATTCATTGATTAGGTTTTTTACTAAGATGGTTGATTCTGGTGTCGAAATAACTGTGTATTCGATGTCGCTTGTGATCGATTGTCTATGTAAGAGAGGAGAGATTGATAAGGCTAAACAGTTGATAGATGAAATGGGTAGGAGAGGAATAGAGCAGAATTCATATCCGTATAATTCGTTGATAGTTTATTTTATAAGGAAACAAGATTTTCGGGAAGTTGATGAAGTGATTAGGCTAATGGAGAAGGTGAATGTGGAGCCTAATGTAGGTACCTATACACTTGTGATCGATGGATACGCGAATAATGGGAAGATTGAAGAAGCAGAAAATATGTACCAGAAAATGTGTGAGCGAGGTGTGAAGGCAGATATGCATCTATATACAGTGATGATCAATTTGTGTTGTATGAAACAAGACATGAAGAAGGCTTGCCATCTTTTCGATGAAATGATAGAGAAAGGTCTTTGCCCGAATACTCACACTTACGGTGCTATGATACATGGGTTATGTAAGGCTGGGCACTTGGACGCTGCAGAGATGCTTGTGAAGGAGATGCAAACTGAAGGACTTGAGATGAATCGTGTGATTTATAATACTTTGTTAGATGGCTATTGCAGAAAGGGAAGAATGGATGAAGCACTGCGGCTGAAAGATTCCATGGAGAAAAAAGGATTAATGGCCGATGCATATGTGTATAACATTATGGCAAGTGGGTTGCACAAGTTGAATCGAAATGAGGAGGCAAAGACATTCCTGTACTCAATGTTAGAGAAAGGGTTGTCACTGAACACCATCAGTTATACTACTTTGATCGACATACATTGTAAGGAAGGTAAATTTGCCGAAGCCAGGAGGCTCTTTAAAGAGATGGAGAAAAAGGGGGAAGGTCCTAATGTTGTCACATATAACGCTTTGATTGATGGATACTGTAAGAAAGGTAGGATGAAGGAGGCTCATGAACTGAAAAACGAGATGGAGGAAAGGGGTGTATCGCCTGATGTATACTCGTACACATCAATAATACATGGTGAATGTATAAATGGAAAGATGGATTATGCACTGAAATTGTTCAATGAAATGTCTAGTAGGGAGTTAGTTCCAAATGTAGTTACTTATACAGCAGTGATTGCAGGTTTGTCAAAGGCCGGAAAATCAGATGAAGCTTTCAAATTATTTGATCAAATGATAGAAGCAGGCCTTATTCCAGACAGTACAGTATATACTTCACTCGTGGGAAGCCTTCATTCAAGCTGAAGCCTAGGTCAAATTTTTACTGAACTTGGAAATTTTGGTAGGATTCACACTCATTTTGTTGTGATTCTAGGAACTTAACCTTTTCATATCTATTGTAGTTTTAATTTTTTATTTTTGACAAAAAATATCTATTGTATTAGTACACCCTTTCCCTATAATATAAAATGTGTCATTTGTACTCTTGTTATATCTCTCTTACAATGGTTATACTACTTCTCCTAGTCCAACCTTGTCAATGAAACAAGTTTGGAGGATGTAATCAAACCCTCAAAACTTTCTGCTTTCACATTCTAAGCCATAGATTTGCAAGAAAAAAGTGCAAGCAGATCTTGAGTAGTAATAAGAGAGGCAGGTCTTTACGAAAAGGGTGTGCTTGGAACAGAATCAAATATCAAGGTAGCTAACTCAGCTAGTGAAGGTGAATGTCCAAATTGGTTGTGATAAAACTTTCTACTTTATTAAGAAAGTTGCAGCCTCGTACATAATGGATTTAACCATTTGCTATCAAAGAGGGGTGGGATTAGGGGTGCTAATCGAGTTGAGCAGTTCGGACTCGACTCGGTCAAAGCTTGGTCAAAACTCGGCTCGAGTTGGCTCGACTCAAATTCGACTCATCTCGAGATGTTAACGAGCACAAGTTGAGCAAGTTTTAACTCGACTCAATAAGCTAACAACTCATAATATATTTTGTTACTATAGAATTTACAAAGTTATTACCATGAACAAATTTAATAGTTCTAAAAATTGATATTTAATAAGAGTTAATTTATAGTATAAAAAATCATAGAGTAAATCTTTAATAATAAATAAAATAATTAAATGAAAACATTATAAAGTGAAAAAACAATAAAAGTCTATAATTTTAGAAGGGCCAAAACTTTAACGAACAGATCGCGAGCTACTCGGCTCGACTCGAAACATTAATGAGCACGAGATGAGCATGTTTTATTGGCTCGAAACTTTAACGAGTACGAGTTGAACACATAAAAAAAAGTTTTCAAGTCAAGTCGAGCATCTTTTAGCTCGTGATCGACTCGCTCGACTAGCACCCCTAAGTGGGATAATACCCTTTCTGTCAACGAATTCTTTTATCACCCTAAAAGCATCTTAGTATAGAATCATCACAAACTAAAAGATGGCTTCAGGCACTAAAAATTTAAGCGACAATAAATTGAGGTGTATGTGGAAGTAATGGAACACTAAAGGGGAAAGGGAACAAGATAAAGACTTATATTATATGTAAAATTCCAGTAATGCTCAGACAGAAATAAGAAAGATTATTAGCAACGAGATATGTACAATCCATGAGAAAGAATTAGATACAGAACTTCCATTTAATTACACGAAGACCCATTTACCAAAAGTGGGTAGTAATATAAACATCAGATTTCAACCATGACATTATATCTAATTTACATGAAAACTAACAAATGAAACAATTGATATGGAAACAGACTACATATTGATTTACAAGAGCAGATCAGTATACTCCAATAGGCCATGGCTGTTGAGTGATTCCTTAAGCTTGTGCAAAGCTCGACTTTCTATTTGGCGTACCCTTTCCTTAGACAAACCAAACATGGCTCCTATTTCTGATAATGAGTTCCGTTTTTCAGATTTAGATCCTATGCCAAACCTCAGTTTGATTATTTGTCTTTCTCTGGGAGCCAGCGTACAGAGCAGGTTGCGTATATGTTTTCTCATCAATTGTTTTTCCGCACATACATCAGGCTTTTCAATCTTAGTATCTGCAGTGATCTCCTGCAAAAAAAATTGTCCAGCAGATGAGAAAAATAATAAGGCTAATGATCAAAGTGAACATCAAATGCAGCAGAAGCATATATACTATCAAAATCAAAACACTTTTGACGATCCAATTCAGATGCTAGACTACATACATACTCCCTTATCCAAAATAAAAGTGATTCGAATATAGAATGCGTGGAAATAAAGGCCATCACATCGTGAGAATTTTTCTTATGTGAGAACACTATTTATGTTCTAAATTTTTACTCGTATGTTCTAAATTTTAAATCTGATGTTCTAAACTTTTACTTAGGCGTTCTAAATTAAATCAAATGTTCTAATTTAGCACTCACATGTTCTAACCATAAATTAGTTAAGTTTGATGTCATAAACTTTAAATAACTTGTTCCAAAATTTTAACTTATATGTTCTAAATTTTAAAACGTGTGTTCTAAAATTTATAATTATGTGTTCCATATTTTAAAGCGTATGTTCTATTATTTTACATGTATGTTCTAAAATTCTTTACTCACACTTTCTATATTTTATATCAGTTTGTTCTAAATTTTTATTCACATGTTCATAATCTTAAATCATATGTTCTAAATTTTACTCATATATTTAAAATTTTTAAAGCAAATTTTATAAAATTTTTAAAGCAAATTTTATAAAATTTTAATCACTTGTTCTAATTCTTAAATCAGATAATTTAAACATATTACTCACACAAATGTTTTAAATTATTACTCATATGTTCAGAATTTTAATTTGAGTCACATGTTCAAAATTTTTGCTCACATGTTCTAAATTTTAAATCAGTTTTCACATAAGTATGAATTCTCACATATAGACCTATTCTCACCGGATCCCTCCCATATATATATATATATATATATATATATATATATATATATATATATATATATATTTCTTTTTTTTTTTCAAAATACCCTTCCTAAGGTTGAATAATGACGAGAGGTATGGAGACAGTCCAACTACCATAAATGTTTAGTAAGGTGTGATAGACTCTTCCAAGTTATATGAGAACTATCACACTGTTCACGAGTGAGGTTGACTGGATACATTTAACAGTTTGATCATAATAGGGAGCTAATGGGCAGCCTTGACAATAATTGGAGATGTATAATGTTAGAGGATGCTCCTGCATGACTGACCATGTGATTGTAACAAGGGGGCTGCAAAGAACACCATCTCGCTACCTATTTCTTAGACTTAATTTCATGCGGTACCCATTTGAAACACTCCTTACATTTCCTTTCAAGCAAAGGAAGAATGAGTAGTTAGTACTCCCTTTGTTTTTAAGTGTTACAGTTTGATCAATACATTGATTAAGGATTAACTGTCTTTATTATAAAAAGTGTAAAGAGGGTAGTTGGAGTAATTAAAAAAATATACAGTAAAATTTTTATTGAAAGTAGGGTAGGAGAAAATTTATGAAAAAAGGAGTGGAGACCATGCAAAAAGAGAGAAGAAATATTTAATTATTAGTAAGTAATAGTTTGTCAAAAATGGAACTGTAACACTTTTTATTTTTAAAGGCTGATTAAGGCATGTTATCTTCAGCTTATTTTCAGTTCAGTTCAACTCTACTCCAATCAGCTCAGTGCAGTGCAGTTCAGTTTCTAATTTCCTTCTCTCATAAAATATTCAGTTCATTTCAGTTCAGTAAATCAGAACAGGCAATTATAAGCTTTTACATAATATCAGTTAGTAATTAGTAATTCCTACAGACGCACACGTAATCTTTCATAGGTGGTAAAGTCATTGGGAGACGGAAAACAGGACCTCAGATTGATACTTGTCTACATCATCATCCATTGCTACCATTTATGGCTCCTAACGAAACAACTATTCTTATGGATAAGAAGGATAACCACATTTTTGTGATACTACAAACATTTGCAAAACTGCTCCTAAACGTAAAAGAATCACCTGCATGTTGGGCAAACAGGCTTACAGATGGATGATTAAAAACGAGAAATCTAGTACTCCACAGTACATTCTGTCCTAAAGCATAATCATTAGCCAGAGAGTCTATAGGAACTAGTATCACTCTATTACATAAGCAACAGATTATATCATATTAGTCCAGTCTCAGCCATCCCTCTTGTTGGTTTCTATGTATCCCAAAGCTTTGTTTCTATTTGGAGCATCAAATACTTCATTTTTTTAGGTGCATCACTTTCTTTAAACGAAAGTTTCTAATTAGTTGCATCACTTTCCTTTTTAACTAATAAATTCTCTCTATCTCTCTCCTATCACTGTATCACATGCAATGGCGGTTCCAGTATGAGTTCAGCATACTGGATTCGGAAAATTCTATCCAATTTATTTTAAAAACAAAAACTACATATATACAATAATATACACAGAAATATAGTACTACTTGCTGCAGCCTAGTGGTAACTGCTTTGGAACATTGGTCGCGGGTTCGAGCCCCCCACACCCTTTTTATCCTTTTTTTTTTCATTTGCTTTACTAACTTTCTTCCTTCAAACACTAAACTAAGAAGACTCCGGTTCAATTGCATTTCAAATTTTAATTTTTCTATTAAATTAGTATATGTACATCCGAATTACATGGGCCCTATTTATTTTTTTTCTCTCTACCTCTCTTTACTCCAAAATTGCCTAAGAGTCCGTGAAAACTAAAGTGACGCAACTAAATAAAAAGCAGATGAAGTACATGTTTGGAAAATATTCCAAGGTTTCTCTGTTCATGTTTATCAATATTCATGTTTACTTATCACATGATTTATCATTAATTTTAAATTAAAAATATATATAGGCTTAAAATCTTGAGAAACACTGTCTATATGTAAAGCAGTTGAATTATGTAAAATTTCCTATTTGAGAAAGTAGAAATTATAACCAAGGCTAACATACTATGTCAATGAGCAAGATGGGGTTAGTTTGAGAAATTCTCCCATCAACTCAAAATTTTATAAGCCAATAAAAAATTCAAAAGTCTGGTTCAAGAGCCCCCCCCCCCCCCCCCCCCTTTTTCTGAAATTGAATATATGGCATCAACCATGGTGCTTTTATGAACCCAAGAACAAATTAAATAACAAATCAAAACAAAAAGCCAAGGGGAAAAAAAAAACTATCAAAATTATTTTCTTATGTGCAACTATCATATTCTAAAACAAATTGCACACATTGCATTTATCGTATTTGAGTCGACTTCTGTAACATTACCTGAAAAGTGGTATTCTGATCACTCCACACAGGTTGCTGCATTGAAAGTGGATGTCTCATCAAAATTAGCAAATTTTGCAGTTTCTCAACTGTAATTCCTACACGGAATGCCAGCTCTTCTATCGTTGGTTGATGATGCCCTTCTTGGATGAATAACTTTCTTGCTTCTAAGAACTTGGCATGGAGACTATACATATTTTCCTACAGAATATTTGCCAATATTCTATTATGTTAGTAAGGATGACCTCAACTTGCAACATTTTTTTGCCAGAGAAATCTTCTCATGCTAAAAAAAATGTTGACTAAAATTCTAATACGTTGTCAGCCACACCAATAGTTGGTGGTGTAGCCAATTGGCCACTTCACATATATGGGAATTATTTGAGCAATGGGGCTTACAGACTTACAACGATGATCAAATAAGGTTACGCCAATGTATGAAGGTTACCCCAATGGAAAAATGGGATACACCTTAAAACATATGAATATATTCTTTAATAAAAAAATTATAAAATTAAAAAGGAAAATACATTTTTATAATCCCAACTAAGGTTTATTTTTTTATAATCCTAACTATTGGGTCAGTTTGCATCCAATAAACCCAGCCGGTCAACACCAAGTCAATGACTTTTTGTAATAGGTAACCAATACACGTGTCAACCCGTGATTGGTTTATAAATTTTAAAAAAATATTAAAAAAAGGGAAAAAAAACTGAAAAACCTGATAGCCACTCCCCTCCCTTCCCGCCACCGCAAAACCCCATGACCAACCCCCATCTTGTCGGCAAACAGCCAGTCGTCACCCTTATCCCCCGAAAACGGCCGGCTAGCCACTCCTAACCCCAATAATCATCCCTAACCGGCTCACTCCAACCCCAAAAACCACCCACTCTCCCTTGAAAATAACCTCCCACCATTGCAAAACGACCCTCCTTTCTTCCCCAACCCCCAAATTCGGCACCCTGGCGATTTCACGGGTGTGGGAGGGCTTTTTCAAGCAGTTTTGAGGGTGTAAGAGTGGCACCCGAGGTTTTTTTCTTTTTGTTTTGGTTTCCTGGCGAAGGGAGGGGGAAGGGAAGAGAGTGGTTTAGGGGCAGGGGGTGATCGACTGTGTGTGGTTGGGGGTTGGGAGGACCGACCGACCATTTTCAAGGGGTTAGGGAGGTGCAGGCCGGTATTCACGGTGGGGGGTAGGTTGGAATTTCATGATGGAGGTGCTGGGTTTTGACGGTGGAGATGGCCGGGAATTTTTAATTTTTAGTGTTTTTTTTATTTTTTTAATTTTTATTTATTTTTAAATTATTTATAATATAAAGCCAATCATATGCTGACATGTGGCGTTTAAAAACCAAAAAAAAAAAAAAAAAAAAAACCTTTTCAACAGTAACCGGTTGGGTCTATTGGAGGTAAATTGACCCAATAGTTAGGATTATTAAAAAAATAAAGGAAAAGTTAGAAAAAATAATCCCAACTTTCATCAATTTTGGTAGAATAATCCCAACTTTGAATCATTCTAGAATAATCCGAACTTTGGGGGGTCTTTTTTTTCAATCCCAAATACCGGTAACCGGTGGAATGAGTTAAATTTATTTTTTTCGTTAAAGTGACACGTGTCACAAATTAATTGGCTAAAAGTATTAATAAAAAAAACAAATTAAAAACAAAATAAAAAAAATAACCACCAGCCAAAGCCCCAACCACCGCTCCGAGCCAAACCACCATCCCCCTCTCCGAAACTCCCAGGCAGTCAAACCCCAAGAACCACCGGCCCCTATACTTGAAAACCCCAAAAGCCACCAACCTTACTCTCGAAAATCCCTCGAAGCCACAAGCCCACTCCCGAAAACAACCAAAACACTCCTCCCCCCACCATCGAAAAAAAAAAAAATAAAAAAAAAAATAATTAAAAGCAAAATAAAAAAAATAATCACCAGCCAAAGCCCCAACCACCGGCCAATCCGGCAACCCGCCGGACCTCTAGCCTTCCCACACCCCTAAAGTCGCCGCTCCGAGCCAAACCACCATCCCCCTATCCGAAACTCCTAGGCAGTCAAACCCCAAGAACCACCGGCCCCTATACTCGAAAACCCCAAAAGCCACCAACCCCACTCTCGAAAATCCCTTGAAGCCACCGGCCCACTCCCGAAAACTACCAAAACACTCCTCCCCACACCATCGAAAACCCTAGACGCTAGGATTTCTAGGTGGGGGAGGAGTGTTTTGGGGTTTCGTGGTTGCAATTTGGGGTTACGGTGGTTTTTGGGGTTGGTGATTTCGGTGATTACGTGGGGTTTCGAGAAGAGGGGAAAACGGCGTCTCAATGGACGGGGGAGATGCGGCGGCCTGGCTGTGGTTGTGGAGGTTAGGGTGATCGGTGGGGCGGCGGGCTAGGCTATAGTGGTGGTCAGGTGCATGCTTCGGTGGGGAAAGGGGATGCTGGGTGGTTTCTTATTTTTGATTTTGTTTATGTTTTTTTTTTAAAAAAAAATTTAGACCAATCAGGACTTGACACGTGTAAAATGACCTGATATAATAATAGGTCATTGACTTTGGTTGACTGATTTGGGATTGAAGAAAAAGAAGACCACCCAAAGTTCGGATTATTCCAGAATAAGTTGGGATTATTCTACCAAAATTGATGAACGTTGGGATTATTTTTTCTAATTTTTCTAAAAATAAACCTTAGTTGGGATTATTAGAAGTAAATCGGCAATGGCTGGTATTATTAAAGTGTATTTTTCCTATAAAAAAGGAGGAAATAGAGTTAAACTTATTAAAATTAATTGATGTTACTCGCATTTTGATTTTTTTTTAAAAAAAATAATATAATAACCCACCAAAAATATAGGAGTTTGAAAGAAAAAATAAGAAATTCAAACAACTGAAACTTATCAATGATTCAGCAAGAATATAAATGGAGAGATTTCAAACTAATACAAGGACATCAACTCTTGAAAAGAAGACAATTTAGAGTTCATACCGGCAGACGGATGGTCTTTGAATGTTGAAATATGGCCTTTCTAATTCCTTGCCTTATCCACCAATATGCATAACTAGGAAATCGGCAACCAGCTTGGGGTTTGAACTTTTCCACACTCTTCATTAGCCCCATACTCCCTTCCTTTAATAGATTACAACAGGAAAAAAAAAAAAAAAAAAATTCTCAGTCTTTGGCTAGGTGATAATCTCATACAGTCATGTCGCCTAATCCGATTGCACAAGGGTTTTTTTTTTTAAGACCCTTACAAGCAGTAAAAGTAACAAGCCAAAAGGAAATGTAATGTTCTTTGGTTTATACAATGGCATATCTAGGATTCGAATACAGAATATGCACAAACAAAATCATATACTTTTACATGAATTAATAAAGGCTGTGACCTAATGGTATCAAAAAGAATGAAATTCTATACTAGTCATTGACAAAATTAACCTTTATTAAATGATTTTAAATGCAAACAATGCTGAGAAAGAAAGTGAGAAGACAAACCAAAAATAAAATTAACACCTTATTCAATAGAGAACACTCACTTGAAGAGAGAGAGAGGGGGGGGGGGATCTTTCTTAAAGAGGAAAGAAAGAAAAATGAAAAAAAAAAAAGGTACTTCGTAGTAGCCAACCTATCATCTGTAAGGTCAGTGAAATACTATACGCTTGCCAGCAATCTAAATAAAATTTAATGATATTCAGCTGCAACAAAACTTCTAAAATAAGTACAGGGTATCAAAGTGCATACACTTGTTGCATGCTAGATCCGCCCATGGTTTACCTGTAATAAGTCCTTAAGACTGAGGCCACGGTTCTGATATTGTTTAGCTATATGTACCACCAAACGTAAGTTGGCATGAATTAATTTTTCCCGGCTTCTCCTCCCAGAGAGCACCTCTGAATGCAATGCCACAATACTCATCCCAACAGCATCCGCCCACTCAGCAAATGTTGGTTCGCGATCAAATTGAGACTCAAGCTTTTGCTTCACATTGACTAATTTAATGAAGTTCTAAAACAGAAACACACAAAACTATTATTAGTATTCATTTATTTATTTATTTTTTTGGATAAAATCATTATTAAAGTTGTACAAGTATCAACAAAACTGTTGGCAGAACAATTTACAATGTACCTGTATTTCGGCAATCAAATCATTCTCTTGTTGTATGGTTAGCAACTGCTTCGTCTCTGGACCCCATAAAAATAGACGAAGAGGATCATTCGGATCATATCCTTCACTTGACCTTTTTGGATCAGCCTTTTTTTCAGGAAGACCTATCTCATGAATTACTCTAGGCCTTGAAGACTTCCTTTTCTTATTTCTCCTTTCTAAAAGCCGAGATGACCTAACTGTTTTCGGTGTTACTGTCGGAGTACTACTATTACTTGACCTGAAATACAGACACATTAGTCTCACACACCTAGTTGACCGAGACACTATAATATTTTATTCGGAAGGAAGGGGGGGAATTCAATTCTTGAAGTCTGATAGAGTATCCATAGAATATTCTCATCCTAGGTTTAGGAATTGTGTATAAGAATATCTTTATGATATCTTTACATATCTTGTTAGTAACCTAATATGATTAGAACTCTCATTGTAACCCTATATATATCGATCAATGGAAATCACTCTAATCAAGGATCTCTATATTATCTGACAAAGTCAAAATTAGGAAGACGATCCAGGGAGTGAAAACCAGTCATTGTATCCCTCAAAAAATACTTGCTTTTGAATGAAGCCAATGAATTAAGAATTTACAAGAAGTTGACTTCCCCTGAACTGACCCTTCATTGTGCTATTCCATAAGTCCAATAAATTTAATGAAAAATGCTAAAAAGTTCACCTAGAAGAAAAGGGTCCATCTGTCCCAACAACAAGTGCATCGGAGCTCTCAGCTAATGCCAGCGCTAATTTTGAGGCTAAAAGAGCTTCCTCAGCAAGTGAAATCACCTCGCATGATTTCAGATCCTTATGCTCACTCATAGCTTTTGAGGTTAAATGTTCCTCACTTATAGGGGACGTTAACCTGCAACAGAAACAAGAGATTGCTTAAAACGTGGAATAAAATTCTTAGAACAAAAAATGAAGGAATGAAAACATGTAAAATCCGTTTTATAATAACAGAAGATGTATCTAGTAGGACCTTACAAGAACGATGAGCCAGACCAATGGCAAAGCTGATGTTCAAGTTCCTCCTCGTGTTGAAGAGAAGTTCCTAATTGTTGTTGGATATATGCAGCATGTTCAATCTTCTTACCCTCCAAGGTGGACAGTAACTGCAGAAGAATGTAATCACATAATTTGTTAAACAACTGAGTGATTTCATTAAAAAAAACCATTTAGCAAACTTCTAAACGAGGGGGGGGGGGGACAACTATATAAATAGGCAAATAATATGGACCGAAAATCATGTGACAAATCTATTCCATGAAATCCAAGCACAGTCACTAACCTGACATGTTTTATCTTCTTTAAGCACAGATGAGGATTGCTTGCACTCATCACGCTGCTCATGTGATAGAACAGAGGCAGGAAATTGTCTCAACAAAGTAGTGGTCGTGGATTGAACAAAAGATGTTTGTTCATTGACCATGGATACTGCGATTTATGGACACATAATTTGATTAAGGAATAGAAACAGATATCAGATATTCAGAACATTGAAAAGAGATCATATAGCCTCCAGCAGTTTTACTTTACGGGTACTGTAAGATTACAGATATAAAACCTTTCTTTGTCATAAAAGCTAGTTTTTTCATTAAGTTTTTATTCACAATCACAAATAACCAAAATAAGAATTCTAGTTCTTCATGATAGAACCCAACCATTTATAATCATTCCATATGTTGGTAAACCTACGAAGAATAAATAACATAGCAACAAAAACTAAAATAGTACCCAAAAATGAGAGGTCCTAGTCCTAGTAAACCCACAATTGGAATTCTTTCATCTCAAAATTAACACCCATCAGTTGTAGTGATTTTGTCCTCTACTATCTCCATTTAGTTAAGTAAATGTAATTGAGATTAACTCGGCCTCTTTCTTAATCTACTTATGTTTTTCAACCACTTGTCGCGCCCACCCACATTTTTACATTCGCTCTCATTTCATCCTATTTTATCTTACACTCAGGCCCCGTTTGGTTTAACGTAAAACATTTTCAATGGAAAATTAGTTTTCATGGAAAACATATTTTCAAGGAAAAACACAATTGCAAATTAGTTTTCCATTGTTTGGTTGCATACGAGAAAAGTCCAAGAAAAATAAAAAATAAGAGTGGAAATGAAGGGATGAATGAGAGGGAAGTAAAAAAAGAGGTAAGGAAGAGAGAGGAAAATGTGGCTTCCCTTGTTTTTGGAAGGAAAATGTTTTCCATCATTAAAGATGGAATTTTCCACCCTTGAAAAATTGTTTTCCACTCCTTAACAAACCAAACAAATGAAAATGGGAAAAAATGGAAAATTCATTTTCCATGAAAACCTTTTACATCAAACCAAACAGGGCCTCACCTTTTCAATACTTTCTTAAAATGCATACCTACAGCAGGCTACAGCTACAAGAAAAACGTAAAAGAACGGAGGTAATACACCCTCGATTTTCTGTATTGTAATCAGCTCTGTGACTCAGTATTGAGTACTCATAGTCATATCCAGACACCGGTATGTATCGAATTTTATTGTGGTTAATTATGCAATTTTGTGACAGTTCTCCTTAATTTTTGCCCAAAATGAATCGTGTCGGTCTCACATGAGTACTAATGTAAAATGAAGAGTCCAAGTAACATAACTACTGAGCAATTCAACCAAATGAGGCGAAAATCTTTTCACCAAAACAAAAATTATTAAACTTCCAACAAGTGAAAGTCAATTTCCATATATATGATGATACCACGAAGTACAAATTAAACAAATTGATCCAATAAACATAAAATATTGACTAAATTACAGAACATAAGGATACAATTTAAAATGCAGAATAAAGCAAAATATTGGTGGGATAAGATAAAAGTAGTACCTGAAAGAGAAGAAGAAGCATTGTTTCTGAATTGGGTTCTTGGAGGAAATGAGGAAGATGAAGAGAGCAGATTAATGGCAGTTTCCATGAATTTTTGAGGAGAGAAAAAATGTTAACTTCACTTCAACTTGGTCCCTTCGTTCTAAGCTTTCTTCTCAGGTTTCAGCCTCAAAACCCCATTCTCAAATTGGATGAGGTTTGTTACTTGTGCGCGATTTTCTACATTCTTATGATTTTAAAACTTTTTTTTTTTTAATTTTTTTTTGGAGGACGGGTGTTTGGGTTTGGGTTCACAAATTAGATAAGATACCTATGAGGGGGCATTTGGTTAGATTAATGAAAACAAAGTGGAAAGGAAATAAATAAAAGGAGGAAAAGGAATCATACAATTCTTACCTTTTTCTTTGTTTAGATTAATTATAATAAAAAATCCATTTGTGTTTGAGAAGGGTAAAGGTATTAGGGCTTGTTTTTATTGACTGAATTGAACTGAGCTGAACTGAATTGAACTGAAATGAAATGAATATTTTATAAGAGAAGGAAATTAGGAGCTAAAATGAACTGAACTGAACTGAATTGAGCTGAACTGAACTAAACTGAGCTGAACTGAACTGAACTAAATTTCAACGTATGAGAACATGCCCTTAGAGTGGTAATAATTAGGGGTGTCAATTCGGATAATCGGATCGAGTCTGATATGGTCAGGTCGGATAAAATTTTAAAGTTAAGTCATACTAAATTGTCATGTCCACGCGAGTCCAATCCTGAATCGGATGCTTTTCGAATCGGTTTCGGATCGGGTCGGGTGTGCTTTTGACACCTATGGACTAACAAATTGGTAGAGTCCCTTACCCTTAGTTAAAGGTAATCATTACTAAATCTCTTAAGCAAACATTTGATAACAGTTATGGTTTAACCGAATTCGTTTCCAACCTAAAAAATACACTAACCAAACATGTTCTAAATGTTTGAAACTTATAGAGTACCTCAAACTCTCAAGATATGAGGTATGAGGTTTAGAAATGTAGGGTGTTAAGAATCAAGTTCCAAACTCATACCACTACGTTTCCATACACCTACGTTTGAAACCTCTCATACCTTGAGAGACAATTAAATAGAGAGACACAGAGAGAGCGCATGTTATAAATTTAAAAAGAGAAGAGAATATTATGATTATTACAAAGCATATACTAACTTAAAATATTGCAGTTATAGCAGTTATAACAAAATCTAGGCAGTTCGTTTGTTACAGAGAAATGATGTAATGATGACTAAGTTAGTTAGTTGTAACTAAGTCTACTTAGGCGGCAGAGTCTTAAAATCAAGTGAATTGCTATTTGTCGCTCCCATTTTACATAGTAATGCTCCCATTTTGACTTGAATGAACAAATATGCCCTTTATACAAGTTGTGTTATAAAAAGGACTTTGTTCCCCATATGGAAACATTATATCAAACGGTCCCCTCAAAGTACGATGTGAATATCCCGAGTCCACCAAATCGGTCGCCACGACCTTAAAACCAAATCGGTCCCCACGACCACCTTAATTCTTTTTTTTTAAATTAATCATAAAATTTTTCTGACGGGTCTTGGATCATGGACGACGAGTGGAACATCCGTACACCGGAGAATGCGTCGGAACATTCTATAAGTTTTTTTTTTTATTTTCTGTAAATAGGACATCCGCCTAAAAAATCTGGATGTCCCTTGGTGGATCCGCCTAAAATTTCCGAATCCACCTTGGAACATCCGGAAATTTCAAGCGAAAGTAGGGATCCGCCTGAAATTTCCAGATGTTCCAAGGTGGATTCGGAAATTTTAGGCGGATCCACCTTGGGACATCCGGATTTTTCAGGCTGATGTACCTTTTCCAAGTTTTTTTTTAAATATTAATTAAATTACTTTTTTTCTAATATTAATTACTTTTTTTCTCGATTGTTGTTGTGATTAAGTTTTTGATAATAAAGTAACTATTATTGTTTTGTAATACTCATATGATTTTTTTTGTAACATTATTATTATTAATTTTTTTATTATTATTGTTATTATTATTAATTATTAGGATATTTTGGATTTTAACACCTGACAAAAGGCTGAAAATGGTTTTTAACACCCCCCAAAAAAAAACTTTTATTTTAACACCTCCCAAAAATATAAAAGTTGGAAGTTAACACCAGTTAACGATTTCCGTCACGGAAATTTAACGTGGGTCCCACAAATTGGCTTCAACTTCAATTTTCACCCAGCAAAACACGAAACTTCCTCTCTGAACCTTCATTTCATTGATTTTATCCATTACAGATTTTTGGTGCTCATAATTTACAGATTTACAGATTTTTGGTGCTCATAAATCAAACCATACAAAAAATAAATAAAAATTCAACACCGGTTCATCTTCTCCTTCGTTGGAGAACAAAGCGACTGAGAACTTCCATTTTTTTTACCACCAATTCCGCCGCCCATAAAGGGCCCTGTACGGCTACTGACCAAGCCTTCGCAGCCAGCAAACATGTTAACTGGGGACCGGCCACCAAAATTAAATCAACCACCCAAGAAACCAACCTTGCCCCATCCCGTTAGCCACCCAGCTCCCTCCCCCGACCGACGACCGGCGAACCCATCCCACCCCTTTTCCCCACAAACGCAACCCAACCCTCTCCCTTTTCCCCTGCTGCCCCGACCCAAGCCACCACACCGAAACCACAATCAAAGATCTGAATCGCCGCAACCACCACCACTACCACCACTCTTCTGCAACACTTTGCTCCAAACCCTAACGAATCGACCCGCCTTAACCTTTTCGGCCACCCTAACCCCTAAACCACCACACCGTAACTTTTTTCGGCAAACTTAAATTGATTTCTAGACGAGGTTCGATGGATCTGCGATTTGCTCTGATTTCGGGAATTGATGTTGGGAATTGATTTTTTGCAGTTTGAGTGAGGAGGTGGCTGCAGGGGTTGCGATTGTGGGCTGGTATTTGGAGAGGAGCTGATTTGGTTGCGAGAACGGGGAAAGGGAAGGGGGGTGGGTTCGGTTGGCAGCGTAGGGGTGGGGGAAAGGGAGGGGGGAGGGAAGGGGTGGCAGTTGAGGGGAGGGTGGGCAAGAACGAAGGAAAGAGTTTGGGATGGCAGCCATGAAGATGAAGGGAGGAAGAAGACGAAGAAAAGATGAAGGGAGGAATAAGAAGAAAAAATGGGATGGCAGCCACGAAGGTGGGTTTCGTAAAAAATTGAAAACGAAGGAGAGTTGAAGCCAATTTATGGGACCCACGTTAAATTTCCGTGACGGAAATCGTTAACTGGTGTTAACTTCCAACTTTTATATTTTTGGGAGGTGTTAAAATAAAAGTTTTTTTTTGGGGGGTGTTAAAAACCATTTTCAGCCTTTTGTCAGGTGTTAAAATCCAAAATATCCTAATTATTATTAATTTTTGTTATTATTATTGTTATTATTATTATTGTTGTTGTTGTTGTTATTGTTGTTGTTGTTGTTGTTCTTATTATTATGATATTAATTAGTAGAAATATAAATATTATAAATATTATTATTATAATATTAATTAGTAATTATTGTTAGGGTATTACTGTTTTGTAATTATTGTTATTATTGTTGTTGTTGTTAGTGTTATTGTTTTGTAGTAGAAATATTATTATTATTATTATTATTATTATTATTATTATATTAATTAGTAATTATTGTTAGAGTAGTATTGTTTTGTAATTGTTGTTATTATTGTTGTTGTTGGTGGTGGTGATTATTGTTGTTGCTATTATGATTGTTGTTATTGGTATTAGTTATTAATGTTAATAATATTATTAGTTGTAATATTGTTTTATAAATATTATTATTAATATTATAAAAAATAACATAATGACATACACCATTGTTTTGTTTAATTTGTATAGGATATGGAATCTAAAGACGGCGGTGACGGTGTGAATTATAGAGGGAATTTCGTCACGGATATGTTATTTCCAACATTTGAGGATGCAGTTACATGGGCTGATGGTGTTTCCATAAATTTGGTAATTTATTTTGGTGAAATCGTCTTATAACAAAACCAGATATGGTCGGCCGTATCGATGTTTGCGATGTGAACGGTCACGGAGGAGCAAGCCGAGAGATTTGGAGAACGCGATACGGAAGGACACAAAAACCAAAGCTAATGGTTGTCCATTCTACATCAAGATATAGTATGAAGTCAGTACTAATAATTGGAAGATCCGTGCGAAAAAATGATCACATCGGGACACATAACCACCCAATGACTGTTACCAAGAGGGTCACCGTAAAGTGAGCGGATTGAGCCCGGGTGCGAAACAGGTTGTGCGTGACATGACAAAGTCCAAGGTTGCGCCCCATAACATCATGTCAACTATTCCAGAGCAATTTCCTGATGATCATCCAAACATCCGGCACATTTACAATTGCCATAATGATTTCAGGATGGAGATGTTCGAAGGAAGAGGAGTTGTTCAACAATTTCTTCATTTGCCGAGAGAGAGTAAGTACATTTACTGGGTCATGACCGACGATCTCGACGTCTTGCAACATGCATTTATGGTGCACCTGATCACGGTCAACATACTCCGCACATACCCACATGTCATATGTATGGATTCTACTTACAAGACCAATCGATATGGGATGTCGTTCTTTGAGATAGTAGGTGTGACACCGACAAACCAGAATTTTCTAGTTGGTTATGTTTTCATGCGTGGCGAGTGCACGGATAGCTATCGGTGGGTGTTGCAGAGATTAAGGGAGTTGATTGGGTTTGATAAAGAGCCATCTGTATTTTTGTCAGACCGTGAACTTGGGCTATGTGCGGCTTTGAGAGAAGTGCTTCCAAGGACGTCACATTTACTCTATCGATGGCACATCAATAAAAATATGTGGAGGCTAAGGTGACGAGGATGTTGAAAAACAAGAAGGTTGGTTCTAGTTTTAAAAATGGCAAATGGAACAAAATTATGAATGCAACAACCCAGGCGGAGTATGATCATGCTCTAGCTACCATGAAAGTGAGGTGGGCAAGTTATCCGGCAGTGATTCAGTATGTTGAGAGAACATGGCTTTGTCATAAGGAGAAATTTGTGACATATTGGACGAACCAGGTTCTTCACTTTGGTAACACCACCAATTGTAGAGTTGAGGTCAACATTCAGCAGTGAAAACGTGGTTTGAATCATCTACAGGTTAGTTGTTTTACTGTATTAGTTGTTGTCGTTATTACGTAATTGTAATTATAATAAAAAATTAAAATGTATTTACTAATTTAAATCAATGGCATGTTCTTTGGATACCGTATGGGCCCGAGTACATTGTCATATCGGTAATCGAATCATACAAATTCGTAATGAGTTGGAGGCATCAAGGTCTAAAATTGGTGAGATGTACAAACAATTGCCACTGTCACGTATAAATGGAAAAGTGTCTCAACATTGCTTGAAAGAACTTCATAAGGAGACGAAAAGGATGCGGGATTTGAGTTACCAGGTTTATGAACGTTGTGGATGTGCTATGCGTGTGACCCATGGTGTTCCATGTGCTTGCCAGATACATGATTCGCTGGTTGCACAGACAGGCTTGTATAGCGGCCAAATTCATTCTTTCTGGAAGACATTGGTTATTGGTGATGGTGTTAACATTCCGAAATTGGTTCATGATTCGACCGAGGAGGCTGCACATTTTCGATCCCTAATTGATGAAGTCATGGAAAGTGATCCGGCTGTACGTCAAAATGTATCGCGAATCATTGAAGAGGAGCTACATCCGGATCATACACACCTTGAAGAACCACATGTGAACCTCAACGTTCGTGGTCGACGGTGGAACAATGACACCAGGCGTGATCGAAGTTATTTCGAGCATGTGAACCGTCAATACACTCAACATGGTGGTGACCAACAAATAGGTAATATTAAAAGTCTATTGATTTTAAAAATTATATTTACTATTAATATTATAACAGGTAATACTTGTAGCTTTACTAATAATTTATCTTTTAATTATGTGCAGCAGATCCGTGTGACATTAGTCAAATGCAGGTATTTGAACATGCTTCCGGGCCCAATGTTGTCGTACATTACATCTTGGAAGGATGTCATTGGTGATGGGAACTGTGGCTTTCGTTGTGTCACCGACTTCTTCTTTGGCGATCAGGCGCTATGGTTTGATGCTCGTGAAACAGTAGCGAACGAGATCGTCGGTCATCCTGATTTGTACGAAAAGATTTACGGGCTTGGACGACTTTGGATGAACGTAGAGCGTATTGGATGGGATGGTGGGGCTGTTGCGGGTGGCTTGCTAGCAGCGCCCATCGGCAGCAGCAGCCCGCACATATGTGCGTGGGCGTGCTGGGCCGAGAAGGCTGCAGCTAGCAGCCCGCGTGTGCGGGTCTAGACTGGGACGAGCATTAGGGTGAGTCATTGGGGAAGCATGTGAAGGGAGTGTGTTTGTGTGAGGACAAGTGGCATAAGGAGAGGAAGGAGTGGGGAGCAAGTATGGTCCCCTCCTCTCCAAGTGGTCCTCACTTCTCTTTACATACAACAAGGACACTTGTTGATTTATTACTTGCTTGCCTATTTAATTTATTTTAGCTTTAAATTAAATTGTGGAATTTCATGATCCCACATTGATGGGATTGAAATTCTCACTCCCACTTTTCTCTATAAATACCCAAGTTGGGTTTTGGAGAAAAGTGCTTGAGTGGGAGTTAGAAAGAGCATTGCATTTTGGCAAAAACTCTTAAACTCCATTAACACTTGGGTTTTGGTCAGACCTTGCTAACTCCAAGGTAGTGGACCTAAAAAGTCGATGTTCGTCCTTTGCGGGTGGATACCGTTGGAGGCTCGGTATTTTCGGAGCTAAAGCTTTCAAGTAAGAGACCATTAGGTCGGGCGAAGCACGCGTCAAAGTAAATTCCGATTATCCTTTGATGTTTATTTGTTATGCTTTATGGTTTTATTAATTGCGAGTGGTTCTTTGGGTCGGGGTCGTTTCTACGGTAAGTTGGACATACCAAACCCCAACAGTTCTTGCTAGGACATCCCGATCCAACATCCCAAAGCAGACGCACGAGGTAGAAGAAGGTCCCGGGTCAAGGTACCCTGATGTGGCCGAAAGCACGGAAAGTACTCATAAATCCACAATCGTAGAAGCGTGAGACAACCAGCAATCGAATCAGCACCTTTCCGTGATGCCATGCCCAATTGCTGATACAAGTAAGCCAGTGCAGCTGTTCCCCAAGTGTACTCGTTAATTGGGACATCCATATAACATAGCTCGTGGAAGAAGGAAGGATGCGTACAGTTACCACTCTTGTCTACAAACAGTGTACCTCAGTTGGTTGACGCCTACTCTGATTCTCAGTTTTAAAATTGACGCCTACTCTGATTCTCAGTTGGTTGTTAGCCAGTATGAGGGAAGCTACGAGGCTACTCATCCGGCTATGATTAAATATCTTCAGGCAGTCAAAGAAGAGACCAAGGCACTTAAGGAATTCCGGCTGAATCAAGTGCCTAGGTCGGAAAACAACCAGGCGGATGCATTATCAAAGCTGGCATCTTCCGCCTGCCATGATACGCCTCGGTCAGTCTTCTGGGAAGTTCTTGAAAAGAGAAGCATCTATGAGGATCCCGTTGGAATTCTGGACCAAAGCTCTACCTGGATGGATGACATCCGGGCCTATCACTCAGACGGCACACTTCCTGACTCGCCACAGGAAGCAGTCGTCCTGAAAAAGCGAGCTGCAAGATTCGAGTTGAAAAATGGAGAACTCTTTAAGGCGGGGTTTTTGAAGCCTTTGTTGAAGTGTGTCACCCCAGAAAAGGGGAAAGAAGTTCTCGAAGACTTGCACTCGGGATTCTGCGCCTTTCACATAGGCGGCAAGTCCCTATCCGTCAGAGCCAGACGACACTATTTTTGGCCAACTCTTGAGGCAGACGCCAAGGAGTTGGTGAAGAAATGTGACAAGTGCCAAAAATTTGGCAAACTCATTCACCGTCCGGCTACTGATCTGACGGCCATCCACAACCCTATCCCGTTTGCAAAATGGGGCATGGACATTCTAGGTCCTTGCACGCCTGCTCCAGGCGGAAAGCGCTACATCTTAGTGGCTGTGGATTATTTCACCAAGTGGGTAGAAGCTGAGGCGGTTAAAAACATCAAAACCTCAGACGTGATTTCCTTCTTCCGGAAAAACATTATCACCCGGTATGGGGTACCTATGTCTATGGTGTTTGATAATGGTCCTCAGTTCGAGATGCCTCAGCTAAAAACTTGGTTGGGAGATCAGGAGATCTCAAGCTACTGTGCATCCGTTGGTCGGCCCCAAGCAAACGGCCAAGTTGAAGCCTTCAATAAACTCATCTCAGACGGCATTAAGAAGAAAATAGAAAGAGCCGGTGGCTTATGGGCAGAAGAGTTAATCCATGTCCTATGGGCCATCCGGACAACATCAAAAGGGGCAACCAGTGAAACCCCATTTCTCATGGTTTACGGTGCTGAAGCCGTCTTGCCCATCGAACATTACGAGCCGACTCTTAGAGTCATGCTATATAATGAAGAGGCAAACTGGGAAGCAATGCGCCTGGCATTGGATTCACTCCCAGAACGCAGGGGCAATGCCGCCTTGCGTCATGAGATTTACCGCTTGAGAATGACGAGAGCTTACAACAAAAGAGTACACAAGCGTCCTTTGAAAGTTGACGACTTGGTGTTACGAAAAATGGAGGCAACTGGTAGGGCCAATGAGCTGGGAAAGCTAACCCCAAATTGGGAAGGCCCCTACCGGATCTATGAAGAAGTAATGGACGGCACCTACCACTTGGAAACTCCAGACGGTAGGCGCCTGCCTAGAACCTGGAATGTAGACAATCTAAAAAAGTACTACTTCTGAGAATGTAAACTTTTTGTAAACAATGAGTCAATTAATGAAGATTCATACTTTGTTTGCAAAATTGAGATATGGTTTGATTACCCATCCGGGTAATATCCAGGCGGATTCCCCATTTACCTAACTAAGTTCGATACTTAGTGAAGGTTATATTTGTTTGATCGCCTGGGTAATACTCGGATCTCTTGTTTATTTAAGTTTGATACTTATGTTTATTCAACTGCTTGACTATCCGCCTGGGTAATACTCAGACGGATTCCCCATTTATCTAACTAAGTTTGATACTTAGTATGATCAAATATTTGCCTGTCCGTTTGGGTAATACCCAGACAGACTCGTTTGTTTAAAAAAAACTGATTTCGGTACTTAGTGTAAATTTAATACTTTGATTAAAAACTAAGCACAAAAACATTTAGTGGCTATGCAACCGGTCTCAAACAAGACCAGAGGCTAAAATGGCCGGATGGTTGCTCATTTTATAAAATCGCCTGTCCCAACATGGACAAAGGCGTTCGGCGACACCCCTCCGGGTGCAATCGTCGCAGAGAACAGACTATTTGTCGGTTCTACATATCCATGCAGACGACAAAGATTGAACGACCTAATTGGTCAACTCATAGTTGTCTGACCAAGTTGCCGAATACCGGATGCCATGGGGCATCAGTCGGTCACCGGCTGAAGGTTTCACTTAGGTTTATTCCAAAATTGCACTTCCCACCCCAATTGGGGCAAAAGAGTCGTGCAATGGCTATGAAATCTCTACCTAGGCGGACAAACGCCGTATGGGTAGTAACTGGAACGCCTGTTGATGTACGGCTGTGCACTTGGTTTGGGGCAATCACTATTGTGATTGATTGACTTGTAAATATATCATGCTCTTTACAACATCAGACGTTTTCAAGACAATCAACTAACTCCACTTGAAACCAACCACACAGCCGTCCAGGGGCAAGGACAGCCGGACTATTGATCAGTTAGGCAAAAATGAAAAATCGCCGCATGCTTTTGATAAGTTAGGCAAAAATGAAAATTCAGATGCAAAATGATCAAAACCGACTCAGTCGGTGCATTTACTAAAGTCCACCCAACCAAACGGTTGTACTGGATTAAAATGTTAACCAGACCCCGTCCGGAAGAAAGAAATTGTTAATTAACACGGCTTTGCAGCCGGTAAATACAAGGATACTCGGCACGCAGGCCGGGGAAAGCAAGTTATGGCATACAACCGCTGAATAAAAGTAAAAATAAAAAAGCAGAGATTGGCATACTGTCGCTGAATGGTCACTTCTGGCCTGCAGACAGTGCCTCCTGGTCCTCCTTCTCCTCATCATCTGAGGGTATCTCCTGTGCTTCACCAGGACCAGGAAGCTCAGGCGCGGGCGGCTCATTGTTGGAGTTGACCCAGGCTTCGAAAGAGGCAGGCTCTGGCTCACCTTGTTCTCTCAAGTACACCACGTCCTCGACGTACCTGTGAGCCAGTGCCCAGACGCCATAATCCACGTCCGGGTACAGGGCAGTCCAGGCGATCTTGATCCGGGCGTCATTATCAGCGTCACTCTCAGCAACAAGGCGGTTTTGCTCCGCCTCCAGGGTTGCTGCAAAGTTTATCTGAGCCTGAGCAGCCTCCTTTTCCAGCCTCTGAACCTTGGTCTTCTGTTTGGTGTTCTCTTCGGAAACACCTTTAAGTGTGCCAAGGTCCGTCTGGGATTTCTTGAGCGCCTCACCAGCCTTTTTGGCACTCTCGTCCGCCTTCTTTTGGGCTTCCTCCGCCTCCTTCTTAGCCGTCTCAGTATCCGTCGCCCGATGATTGGCCGTCTTTAGATCTGACTCCAGCTGCTGGATTCTAGACGCCTGTGTCATAATTATTGATTTAGTTACAAGTTCATTTACGATAGTCGAGTGTAAAGCAATATTATCAGCGTCTATGGCAGACTTCTTGGCCCTTTTTACCTCTTCCCGTTTGCGGGAATAAGGACGTTTGAGCCCGTCCACCCGCAGCATAGCCTGCAAAAGGTCAGGCGGTACAAGTATTGCAGGCGGGATAAAACACTTGGAAAAAACAAAATTGAATTGACAAGTTTCTTACCTTATCCAGAAGAGATAGAATGCGTTCAAGATTGAACGTCTCTATCCCAGGGATATTGTCCTTATCCCTCTTCTGGAAGGCTTCCAGCATGGCCTTGGCGTGCTTCTGGACGTCTGGCCAGCGGGGAGATTGATCTGCACCACAATCAATACGTGATGAGTGCGAGACTAAGGCGGCACCTATTTGTTGTCGACCGTCTGAAGATGACGTCTGCTGAGAGTGGGATTTCACCCGTAAAGGCCACCCCGGCTCAAGCGGGGATTCAAAAGGGTTCTTACCTTCAGAGCCAGCCAAGCGGGAACCACTTGCAGGCATGGTGAATCCCGCGGCTGATAAGGGGTTGACAAGATCAAAGCACAGGCTGCCGCCTACCTTCTCGAGTCGCCCCGCTATCCGCATCTGCTGATGCCCGGCTGGGGCACCAGGAGTTGATGCAGAGGTGGATTTTTTGATTTTGTTGAGAATGGCAGGGTTCTCCTCCCTAGCCCGTTTGAGTTGTTTCTCAAACAACTTTCCAACCTCTCCTCCCTGCAAAAATAACCAAAGTTAAGGATTAGCATCCGGGAAAAATGATTTTTAAAGGATTACTTTATGAGAGGGTCAGGCGTTTGATACCTTGGCCTTGACCTCAGCCGCAGCTTTCTTCGCAAGATCTTTGCGGATGGTTGCAGAAGACCGCTTGGGGGTTTTCTCCGACTGCAGCATGTTTAATGCTTCTTCTGCAAAAAGAAAGAAATTGGTCAATATCATAAATCAATTTCGATAGAAAAATACTACAGGCGGTTATAAACTCAGGCGCATACATTTTGTAAACATGTGCCCTAGCCCGCAGGCGGCTAGGAAACACTCATCCCTGAACCAGGCGCTCTTGGGGATCCAGTTCTTAGGAACTTTTATTGTTTCCCCGGTTGACAGAGTTGCGTATGTGAGGCCGAAAAAGTCTGCCTCAATTATCTTGTTAAAATCTTCCTCTAGGATCCGAGGAAGAGCGCACTTCCTGCCCAACAAGTCGGGCTTCTTATTGTACAGACGGAATTCGTAATTTTCCCCTCTGGTTGGGGCTGACATCAGGTAGAACCTGTGCTTCCAGCCATCGAACTTCGAGACCTTGTCTAAGGTCATCATATATTGAGGCTGCGTGGTTAGAGTATACCACGCCCTCCAGCCGCCTAGGCTTCTGCTAAGATAGTGCATACTAGCAAAAGCCTCCCAGCTAGGGTTAACCCCCTGAACTCGCAGGCGACAACATACCCCAGAATGTTTGTCCAAGAGTTGGGGGTAAGTTGCCAGACTCCAAGGCCGTAGCCTCTTAAAATTGCCTTCACCGCCCGGTGAAGGGGGAAGCGAAGGCCAGCTTTGAATGCCGCCTCATAACAGCCGAAATAGCTGTTGGCGTTTTGTTGATCGTCCCCCCAGGCGATGGTGCCATTCTCAGGCGGCACCCGGATCCTATACCCGTCTCCTAGTGGGTGCGTTTTAGTAAAATTCTTCAAGTTTTCCTCCATTTAGATCTGGTCCTTGGAGGAGACGTGGATGTTGAAGGGATCATCCTTCTCGTTCCACTTTTTCTTTTCTTCCTCCTCGCTATCCGGAAGAGGGGGTAAGTCGTCACTGCTCTCAGAGGTAGAGGCGGAGCTGTCGCTCTCCGTCTCCCCCTCACTTTGATCCAAGGGGGCAGAGGCGGCCTCGTCGCCGCCTTGGTCGCATTCCTCCAAGAAGGAATCAGCAGGAGTTGAAGGGGCGCGCGGAGGGGACCTCCAGAGCCGTCTGGCCTCCCTGACCAGACGTTTCTCCCTCAGGCGTTTGACCGCCTGAGCCTTCGCTTTTGTAATTTGGATCAATTTCCGTCTGCTTTATCCGAGCCATTGTGTCCTGCACAGACACGTAACTGGTCGGAATCTGAGGCAAAGGGTGGTCCCAACACCCCGAGACGACACTCCAAATCCTAGACTCAGCCGTCCCTGGTGACCGGCTGGACTCTAACCTAGGTTTTGCCGTGTGTGTTGGTGATGCATCCATTTATTGCAAGAAATATGTACAAGCGGTGAAAAAAGAAAAAGAGCTGAAAGAGGCAGAGACGGTACCTTTTGAAGAGAGATCTGAAACTAGGCGGGTCCGGCTGGGTCTCTGGAAGACGAGCTTTCTTGCTTGTGCCTAACTCAAACGTGTGACGTCTGCTCTCTCAAAGTTCTCTCTAGAAAGTTTTTTGTAAGCGTACCAAAATTATGAGGGTAAACGGCTATATATAGAGGGTAAAAACGGGGGCATTTCCGTAATTTACCCGGAAGGTGAACAGTTACTCTTTAATGGTAAAATTACCACCAACCGGAGCGTGGCATGTGTCACAGATGCCACGTGGCGTGCCACGTCACATCTGTGAGGGGCAAATGTTTAGGGTAATTTTACCCCGCCACGTGGTCCAATCAGAGGATGACACGTGTCAGCCCCAGGATGGCTCAAAGTGGACCAATCCCTACTTGACATGTGTTAATCCAGAAATTAAGGGAAAAAGGCGGCCTTCAGGCCCAAATCCCGAGAAAGCCGCAAAGCGGCGCAGCCCACCACTGATTAGGGTACAGTGACCTAATCAGGGACACAAATCCCAAAGACCTTATAAATAGGGAGAGGACCCTCTTTTTGGGACAGGTTATTATCATTTATTACACATTGACTCTTTGATAGAGACATCTCGAGCTTGGAATCCGAGCAGATCCCTACCTAAATTTCCGCACCTTATTCTCCCTTCAAATTATTAACGTGTGCGTCGGAGGCGGAGCACCACCCAACTGGTGTCTCCGTTTCTTTTGCAGGTACAGCTCACCCCGGATCAGTCTTCGTGTTGTAACTCTCTAGAGGGACAAAAACACCCAAAACAACTACCACTACTACTACTACCACTACCACCACCACCACTACCACTACTACCACCACTACCACTACCAATACTACTACCACCACTACCACTACCACTACCACTACCACTACCTGATAAGTGACTTTTATGTCACTTTTAGGGTGTTTATTGAGTCGTTTTCGGCTTATTTTACAATAATTTAGCCCATTTTGTTCTTTATTTCTTTTATTTGCTTATTCTCGTCTTTTATCTTTATTTTGAGTATTTTAGTAGTTTTTATTAGTTTTTAGTTTATTTTTGTAGTTTTAGTTAATAATTTCCCGCTTCTCTCATTTTATTTATTTTATTTTCTTTTAGTTTCTAGTTTGTTTTATTTTATTTTATTTTATTTCATTTCATTTTATTATTTATTTAATTTTAGCTTTTTATTTTACTTTATTTGTCTTATCTTATTTTATTTTATTTATCTTATTTTATTTTTATTTTATTTTAGTTTATCTTTATTTTATTTTATTTCGTGGTAATACCCTCGTGTTTTTGGTTGTAGGTGTTCCGGGTTTCAAGTTCAAATCATGTTCGGGGTCCGAGGTTCGAGGCAAATGCACAATGCTCATCACCTCCTTGCTGTTGCCACCATACCAAACTAGCCCCAGCAACCCACCACAACAGCACCAGCCACCACCAAAACACCACCAATATAATCAACCACCACCAATCCACACCCAATTCAACCCCGTTACCATCCCACAAACCGCAACAACAGCAGCCCCTGCTCCACCACGCAACTCCAATCAGTCCAACCACAACCACTGTCACAATCAATCACCCAAACCACCGTCCACCAACAGCTACAACAACAAACACAACACCATCAGCCACCGCATCCTCACACCACCAGCAACCCAATCAATTACCCACAACAACCAATTAATCACCATTTCACACCCCCTGTTCCACCGTCACCTCCCATTTCGCCACCAAACCGCCAGCAATTACCACCTCAATTCGACCCTCGCAACACCAATTAAACCACCAGCCCTTCACCCACATTCAACCACCCAAATCACCACCAAATTACTCACCTCATAGCCGCGCAACTCACAACACCCAAACTCACCATCTCAAGCATCAAATGCGGGCGCACAACCCTGTCAGAAGGCGCACACAATTGGAGTCCAAAATCGAGTCGAGGCAGAAGCTTTGCACGACCTGTGCGCTTCTTCTGTGCGGGCGCGCAATTGTGGGTCAATCACGAGGTTTTCACGTGATTTTAAATGAAAATTGGACGACCACGATAGATGCTGATGATGTTGATTTACGGTGGTGATTGTGATGATTTTTTTTTTTGCTGTTGGTGATGAAAGTTTGGAGCAGCCATATTCGAAAGGGAGAAGGGGAAACTGGGAGTCTGATGTTTCGTGTTTTGGGGGGAATTTAGTGGGTTTTGGGGGTTTTTCTTTTTCCTTTTCATTTTATTTTATTTTTAGTTTTGTTTTTTTTGGTTTTTAGTTTAGTATTTTAATTGTTTTAGTTTAGTTTTATTTCTTTTTAATTTCTTTTATATTATTTTAGCTAGTATTGTAAATACCCCTTTGGGGTTATTTTCTCATAACTTTTCAGTCAACATTTTAATTTTAGATAGATTAGATTAGTTTAGCCTTTACTTTCTCTCTCTTAGGGTTAGTTTAGGAGTAGTGTAGAGAGAGAAAGCTTGGATTTCCATGGAGTTTTTAAGAGGTTGAAGAAGCAACTTTGTGGAACTTCTTCTCATCTATTCAATGAGAATTTTCTAACTTTCTCTCATCTTTATTTCTTGCTTAATTCTTAGTTTTTGCTTTTTGTTTATTGATTTGAGTAGATTAATTAGTTTATTTGTTTAATCTTGTTCTTATTCTTATTTTACCTTGTTTTCCATGTCTTTCTTCATTATGTTAGCTTAGATTTTGTTCTAGGGAAATGGATGAAGGTTATGTTAATAAATTGAATGATTGATTGTGATTAGTATGGAATTGTTTCTTGATTATTGTGTATGGATGATGCTTTTATGGATTAGAATCTTTCTAGCTAATTGATTCTATGTTCTTAATTGTGCCTTCAATCGATTGTGCGAGAGTGAGTTGGTTGAGAGCCCTAATTTCTTCCATACCTTTGCTAGGCTAGTTGCACGAGAGTGAATTAGTTTAGTAGGATAATTAACATGCTTAATTGTGCGAGAGTGAGTTAAATGTGTTGATTGTTCCTAATCAAGGTCATTTTCATCTAATTGTATGATGTTATTGAATGTATTGATGTAATTGGATTCCACTTTCCCTAGTTTTAGTTATTTGTTCTTAGTTGTGTTTAGTTGAACCTCTCTCTATCTCACAAGCTTTCCTAGTAGTCTAATTAGCACAAATTGATACACTTAGTCCTTTTGGGTTCGACCCTTTACTTGCCACTAACTAAGTTAGTGTAAGTTTAGGTATTATAAATTTCTAATTTGGTTAGGGTTAGTAGTCCTGTAGACACCCATTTGTGTCTCCCCAAAACCAAACCCAGTGATGAGTACCTTTCACGTCGAATCATAATCGAATGAAACGAAAGTGTGCAAAGGTCTAGTGGTACGGAAAGTATTAATTTCTTTTCTCTTTTCTCTATTTTTAAAAACTTTATTTTAAGAAAACGGCCAATCCAGTTTGGTTGGTCCATGATATGGGTCCAATAGTAGTGTAGTTAGATGGGGCTTGCAAAGACCTTTCCAATAATATATTATAAGCCCAATTCCGATGAATATAGAGGAAGTTATGGCCAATTTACCAAACTGGGCCCGGTTTGAGCTTTATGTGCGGCCCAATGATCTAGGGGAGGGCCTAATATGATTTATCATTCCTAATGCAATTAGGAATGATTTTAGTCTTCTAGAATATTCTAGAAGGTTCTTTTCATTCCTAATTCAATTAGCATTGATAAGTTGACTTTGTTGACTTTTCAGAGTTTTAATCAAAATCAAATAGCATTTTCGAAGAAATTATCCTCCAGCACGGTAAATTTATCGGATTTTTGAAAACATGTTAGAATCAAGACTGGTGTCCAACCCCAGGCCTTGGTGCCTGGAACCAGGCTTGGCGCCAGACGCTAGCCATTGGCGCCTGGCGCCAGCTAGCCAGGGTTGGCGCCGACCTTGTTTCCTGAGCATCAGACTCTGTTTTGTTAAATTATCTTTTTTAGCTGATTTTCTCTATAAATATCGTATTAAAAAATCCGTTTTGATACACCTACAATCATTCATCATTCACCAATTCATCATCTACATTCACCTACAACCAATGCTATTCATTCGCAAGCTTTCATCAACAATCATTAATTCTTTAGCATTCTTTCATTCAATTCTTTCTTACTTTGATTTCATACAAAATTCCGCATTCTCAAGATCTAGATACACCTAGCCATATTCGAAGTTGCCTTCGCCCTAGACGTGAAAGGTTTTAATTTCCGAGGGTTTGGTCCCAAATCTCTATTTCAATTATTTGATTTAATTGTTTGTTTATTATTTTTCCTTGAAGTTACTAAAGTGTGTATTTTGTTATTAGAAAGAGGTAAGAGGCATCAAAGTAAGTACTTTAATTGATTTATTGATATTATGATGTAGAAATCATGTTTATATTGTTATTATGATTCCTAGTATCATGTTTAGGGTAATTTTAATGTTAAATATGATTGTTACGATGCTTCCTATATTCTTCCTAATATTTATTCATGTTAGTATCATGTTTGGGTTAAAGATTTGATTTTTATTGCTTAGTGACATGCTAGGGTTTGTTATTAATCTTGTTAGTATCATGCCTAGGATCTTGCTATGTTTATTATGCTTTAATATTAACATGAACATGAACATGATTATGATTATAAATTATTGTTATGGTTATTTATTATGTCGCTTAATTTATTCTTTATTGCTTGATCACACCTTTTATTGCATCTTAAAGGGAATTTTGTACTTGTAATCATGCTTAATAAGATATTTAATAATCTTGTTAGGGTTAATATGATTATAATTCAAGTGATCGCCAATAATAGATTTATTTGTGCATTAATATTCAACTAACATAGATAAACAGGTTTAGGGTAATCCTATTGATTGCATGTTAGTCAGAAAGCGCACATGAATACGATCAGAATAAAGTAGAGGCCTATTATTAGGGCAGGTTTAATCTCTTTTAGGTTGGATTTGTACCTTCATCCCCGAACCGTTATTTGGTTCTAGACCTTATGGAGTTGACGATCTCTTGGATCGTTAAGGGGTGTAACCTTCACCTCGTGAACGGTTTACAAGTTCCTTAAAAACTTGTTGGCGACTCTTTTGCTCTATCTTCTTCCCTTTTGGACGCCACCGTACTTTAGTGTATGATCACAGTGGGGTTCAAGCTAGTGGGATTCTAAAGGCTCGAAATTATTCCCTACAGTTTTTGGCGACTCCACTGGGGAGAATTTCCATTTTAATTCCTGAATTTGTTTCAGCAATGATTTAGAATGAGTGGATGAGACTCGAAAAGTTCTAAGTATTTCATGTGCGTAATTTTGATTAACATTATCGTCATATGCATAAAAAAGATCTCATTGGAAAGACCATCCGTAATGAGTTAAAAACATAGGATTTTACACGTAGGAAATTTGAGGAATGTCTTTCACAACTAGGACTGAAATAACACCGCGCGAAACTGGAAGATTTTATCGAGCACAGAAAGCTGCAGAGGCATGTGGGAAGTAGCATCAGGGGTCAGAGCTTGGCGCCAGACTTTTAGCCGTAGCGCAAGACGCAAGCATTGTCGCCAGGCGCTACAGTTAAAATCTGGCGCCAGTCTCTGTTTGCTGGCGCCAATTTCCCCCAATACCGAGTCTTGATTGAATTTTTTCTCACTTTTCTGAAACCCATATGTGTTCTACATATGGACATAACCGTCTGGGAATTCATGCTCCATCTACCCAATTGAACGCTCCGTGCAACAAAGGGTACATCCGAGAATGTTGAATTCACTAAACCATGGAAGCGAGTTTCTTTCTAAAACTCGCGGTGTCCCATCCACTCGCGCTAACCCTTCACGGTTAGGCTTCCGCGCGGTGCATCCGGACAATTAACCATGGACCCTCTATTGACTAAACCATATCCCGAACTTTAGAGAACTAGAGCCATGGTTAGGTTGCGAACGCATTGCATCATTTTGTGCCTACTTGACTAATTGTGCATTATTTGTTGTGCATATATATTCTATGTTTCTCTTAACCGTTTGTTGACTTGTGTTGAGACTACATAAATTAATGGCTTAAAGAACTTTTCCTAATTAATTAATTAATTAATTAATTAATTTGAGTCAATAAAGTCTAATATTTTAATCGGAATTGACCTAGTACGACTTTAGGCATACCCTAGTTGACTATTAACACTGAAAACAATCCCAGACCGAAGCTCCACTATTGGCGCCAAGGTTTGAGCTGTAGCGCCACACTATGGAGTGTAGCGCCTGACAACAGCTATGTTGTCTGGCGCCAAGATCCACAATGTGACGCCAGTCCTGTCGCTTGGCCGACAGTTCGGATTATTGGTCGAGTCATCACCTAAGGTCTAATTAATCAGTCCTCTGTTTAATTCGGTTAATTTTCGCTGTCAATAACACCTTATCAAGTCATTAATCGAGTCTTAGTCACATAGTCTAGCCACATGGTCATGACACGAGTCTTAACGTACCATCTAAACTCACTAGTCTTAGCACACACGTTGAGTACATCACCATGGCCATGTCTTAGGTCCATGCATGAGTCGGTCTTTCCGTCATTTGAGTTGGGGGAGTACATTCTATTCCTAATTCTTCATATCCCTCCACCTAAATCTTCTTCACATTATTCCATCTTTCTTCACTTCCTCCATCCATTGCATGTTGAATAAAGTTTGAGTCAAATAATTAACAATAAGTATCCCCAAATTCCTTTTCCACAGTACTTGGTCGAGGAGAGAAGGGCTATTAATCAAGGACAACCTCTTTATTTTAGTCTCGCTTTTTGATAAACCGATTCGTCAAAAGAGGAAGGCTAAGAAGATAATGGCAACTCAAGAAGAAGTCGATGATCTTAAGAACCAACTGGCTACCGTGACCGAAACACTGAAGCTTCTCGCACTCAAGGTTGATGATCCCGTGAAGCAACAACAGATGAACCTCATGTAAGAGAGTCTAAGCAAGCTATCTAGTGACTATAAATTTCAGGGCATGAGTTCACAAGGGGTCTCGCTGGACAAAGAACTTCTTCCGCATAAGTTCAACGCCACTGACATCCCTAAATTCAAGGCAACAGATAACCCTTACTACCATCTAAGAGCTTTTGAAACTATAATGAGCATTAAGGGTATCGATAAGAAGGTTTTCCCCTCTCTGTTCCCACTATCTCTCGAAACCGTTTGTCAACAATGGTTCTTTTCTCTCGAGAAAGAAAAAACCTCTTCTTAGGAGTCGATAAAAAACGCTTTCATAGATAGATATAAGTAAAACATCCAAGACGAAATAGACCACAGACAACTTGAGATGTTAAAACAAAAGGAAAACGAAGGGTTCACTTCTTTCTTCAATAAATGGAGGGAAACTTCGGCTAATATGGTCAAGGCTCCTACCGAAAAAAGAATCTGTGAGGATGTTTATCAAGAATCTTCAAGGGAAGTATTCAAAGAACTTAAAATACCAACACGACTTGAATACTTTCAAAGCTGTTTACAGTACAGGTATTGACATTGAAGATGACCTTCTGAAAGACAATGGTGCGAGAGGAAAGAAGAACGACCCTCCTTCTTCCTCTCCCATTAATGAAGTACATGCCACGAACGCCTCTAAACCACGAATCCAAAGATAAAAAAGGGTGTTCACTCCACTTGGCATGAGTTATGAAACGGCTTTCGAGAAGCTACATCACAAAGGACTAGTCATGCCCATAGGGCCCATCAAAGATCCGGTTCCAGAAGCCAGGCCACCTAAGTGGGATCCTAATAAGCATTGCAAATATCATCAAGGAAAGGGTCACGACACTGAGGAGTGTTGGAAACTCAAAGAAGTCATTCAAGATCTGATCGATAACAATGAAACTTCCGAGATTCTAGCCATCGAAGATGGCAAGCATCCTTTGATCCATCACTTCTTATCACCCCTGTAGGATAGCCTATGATCGAGACAGCTTATATGACCTCTCTCGATGAAGTGGCCATAATTGAGGAGAATGAAAGTCTTTTCTTAAATAATACCAAGGAAGACTCGTCAAGTCTAAAAGAGGAAATTCGAAAACTGCAAAATGTCATTGCCATGCTCTTGAATGTGGTAGAAGGATTAGCAAATCGGGTGATGGCCATTGAACAAAATTCCCGCCAAGGGTTTAATGAAGAACTCAATTCTCCTAAGCCACAAGCAAAACAGACCATTGAAGAATACACACCAATAAGAATGACTTACAACGAAGCTTTCGACTGTCTTCACAATCAAGATCTTATCCACCCCATTGGTCCTAGTCAAGACCCTCCAGCTGAAAAACGGTTTCCCAATTGGGATCCAAATTCTTATTGTCGATACCATAGAGGTCGTGGTCACACCACTGAAGTATGTCTCGCCCTCAAAGATCGTGTTCAAGATCTCATTGATTCAAATCTCCTTCATGTTCCTCCGCGCGACAAGAAGGCGAAGATTAGTAACAATAGTATCAGTGGCTGTAAAGGGAATAAGAACGACTATCCTTCTTCTTCCGAAAACACCTACTCTAGTAATAGTGTTGGTACTTTCGACCTTAGTGAGATCCTAGCCATGGGAAATCGAAAGCAACTGAAAAGGGAATTTACCCCTATTGGAACTAGCTACGATGATGCTTTCAATCGACTCCATGCCAAGGGAATCATTACTCCCTAGGACCTATTAAAGATCCCCCACTTAAGAAAATATTGCCTAGTTGGAATCCAGATGAACACTGAAAGTACCACCAAGGCAAGGGTCATGCTACTGAGAGCTGTTGGAAGCTAAAGGAGGCTATCCAACATTTGATTGATAACAACAAGCTTCCCATACCTCCAGTTAACAAGAAGAGCGAGTGATGATAAGGGAAACAACACAAGACAAGAGGCGAGCTTCAACGACAAGATTTTGCGACCTCTTTTTTCTTTTTTTTATTTACTCTTTCCCCAATAAGTCTAGCATAGGCACCTTTTCTTTTCCTTTAGATTAATTTTGTAGTCTTTTTTCCTTTTCTTTTAATAAAAATGAGCATTTATTTCCTTACATATGATCATTTCATTATATTGCATTAAAAAAAAAATCCGTGTCGAATTAAGCACAAGGTATACCAATGATTTGAGGCACCCCTTGTAGCCACATCGTATCTCCTTTCACCTTTCGAATATTCAATCCTTTCTTCATAAACCACTTTGAGCCTCATCTAACGATAGACCTTCCTTTTTTCAATCTACATCTACCTAACCTTGGGATGGGATGGTGTGCAACTTATGCAATTTTCAAAGAACAAAGCTTGAGTGATTTGACTAATTCAAAAGATAGCAAAAATAGCAAAAAAATAAATAAAAGTGTACAAAAGGGCAAGTGTTCCAATGTCTTTGATATGAAAATATCTTCGATAAGAACACGTCTCATATTGCTTCTCTTATCGAGTGCTCGGTACCGTGCCTGAGAAACATGAATGCCAAGTGAGTGAAAGACCGCATGATCGGGATTGCCCACACTTGCAAAAGTAAAATAAATGCTAAAGAAAAGAGAGCTAAAAAAGAGTAGGAACTCAAGCATAAAAATATAAAGATTCAAAAACGAGGATGCACACCTTGGGGGCTTATCTAGGGTCTTGAGCCTTTATCCCCTTTTTCTTTAAACCTTTAGCCTAACCACGTTACAACCCTTAAAAATACCTTTTTGAGGTATACACACTTGTGCGAGGTTCGGCTAGAGCTACGTTCGGCCTGATTCCTAACGGATACGTAGGCAACCTCACATCGAGGTGCGGCCGTAATAAAAATGCATTCATATTCACATTCACACACTTACACCGTGATCATATCAAGGGATATCCTATGCTTATCCCTATTCACTTAGAGCTAGACTTGGGGGCTTGATCCCTACATCATTAGCTTACCCTAGCCTAAGAGTCATCACCATTTGACTCTTTTAACAAATAATATTTTTTCACACACTTAGCTCTTGTGGCTTAGCTTTAGTGTCACTATCACACACTGCACAGATACATGACCAAATATACTTCCCTTAGGAACCCTTTGTCATGAAATCTTAATACAACGCTAAAAGCATGCCTTGCATCACGAAGCATGAAGTACTTAGCCTCCGTGCCTAAGTTACCCAAATGCTTTCATCATTGAGTCAACAGTTGAGATAGCCTAGGATGGGTTAATCCTTGCACTTTGAGAGATAGTATCAAATGACATTTCACTAAGCTCATTCAACATGCACCTTCACACTTCGATTCCTTTTTCGCGTCTTTCTTTTTCGGGAGAAAGTCGGTACCCTCCACAAAAATGACGGAAATTTTTGCTTTTTGCATTTTCGAGTCGCACGATCACATTACAATGCACACACGAGTCATGTACACATTGATTCATGTCGTGTCATATCACTTTGATTTGAGTCTAACACATGTGTCATTACACTTCGAGTCGAGTCAACCTTGAGTCAGTCAAACATATCAAGTCAAGTTTATACCTTGAGTCGTGTCAAGTCGATGAGTCAAGCTAAATTAAGCCTTAGGTCGACCCTAAGATAATTAATGAAATTGGCAAAGTTCTATAGTAAAAATAAATACAGGTGTAGCAGAACAGAGAAAGACCCTATCACAGCGTTCGGCGACAGAATTAATTCTTAGCGCCAGAAATATCTCAGCAACGACAGAGCTCGAAGCCTATCAAAAAGGTGATTTCGACCTCATGCAGCAATTTCGGGTTCCTTGGTACGCCAGTTAGCCCCTATAAGCAATTTGACATGATTAAGTAGTCAGTTTAATTACAATTGCAATAAGTGATCGACCTGATGAAAGATCGTCTCACTTAGCTTGAAGCGCCAAAGAATTGGCTCATCACGGAAACACCGGCATACTGGTTTTAGCGAAAGCAAAGTTCATGCGAGCTTTAGAGATCGACAAACGTTGGTCTTCGAAAATTTTTCTTCAGAACATTATCGCAACAAACATTCAAGCACCGAAGCTCTATTGTTCAGAGACGCGTGAACATTTCCATCAAAAGCTCTTTTGCTCAAGAGACGCGTGGGCATATCATCAAAGCTCTTTTGTTCAGAGACGCGTGGACATTTTATTCAAGCTCTTTTGTTCAGAGACGCGTGGTCAATTCTTTTCAAGCTCTTTTGCTCAGAGACGCGTGGGCATCCTATTATTAAACTCTTCGTTCAGAGACGCGTGGACACATCACTCAAAAGATCATATCAAAAAGAAGCTCTTTGTTCAGAGGCGCGTGAACATATCAAAAGGAAGCTCTTTGTTCAGAGAGGAGTGAACATCGAAACAGCAAGGTAGCGTTCCCTAGATTGTGGAGAGTTGTCACAAAGAACTGAAGATTGTTTCGAGAGAAATAATCTTCGATAGTATTCCCTTGGATGTGGAATATTATCATAGCGGAAGAAGGTCGTTTCAGGCGAAGCAATTTTCCAAATTGGAAGCAATTACGGGCGTAGCGGTTTTCAAGCGGGATGGCATTCTCTAGCTTGTAGGAGGTCATCAAAACAACAAGGATGCAACAACAATCGGTTACTTTCAGAGACGTGTGCTCGACGGTGCAAGATACGCGTTTCTTAACTCTTTTATCTGTTTAACTAACGCTAGTTTTGCAAGTATCGGCGTTACTAGAATGATTTAGGATCGCAGAACGTTCTGAATCATTCTCCGTCCCTATCGATACTTTGACTTTCGTTTTTGAAACTTGCGTTTCTCCAAACTCAGTCAAAGTGGGGGCTTCTGTAGACACCCATTTGTGTCTCCCCAAAACCAAACCCAGTGATGAGTACCTTTCACGTCGAATAATAATCGAATGAAACGAAAGTGTGGAAAGGTCTAGTGGTGCGGAAAGTTTTAATTTCTTTTCTCTTTTCTCTGTTTTTAAAATTTTTATTTTAAGAAAACGGCCAATCCAGTTTGGTTGGTCCATGATATGGGTCCAATAGTAGTGTAGTTGGATGGGGCTTGCAAAGACCTTTCCAATGATATATTATAAGCCCAATTCCGATGAATATTGAGGAAGTTATGGCCAATTTACCAAACTGGGCTCGGTTTGAGCTTTATGTGCGGCCCAATGATCTAGGGGAGGGCCTAATATGATTTATCCTTCCTAATTCAATTAGGAATGGTTTTAGTGTTCTAGAATCTTCTAGAAGGTTCTTTTCATTCCTAATTCAATTAGCATTGATAAGTTGACTTTTTAGAGTTTTAATCAAAATCAAATAGCATTTTCAAAGAAATTATCCTCCAGCACGGTAATTTTATCGGATTTTCGAAAAAGTGTTAGAATCAAGACTGGCGTCCAAGCCCAGGCCTTGGCGCCAGACGCTAGCCATTGGCGCCTGGCGCTAGCCGTTGGTGCCTGGCGCCAGCTAGCCAGGGTTGGCGCCAACCTTGTTTCCTGAGCGTCAGACTCTATTTTGTTAAATTATCTTTTTTAGCTGATTTTCTCTATAAATATCGTATTAAAAACTCCGTTTTAATACACCTACAATCATTCATCATTCACCAATTCATCATCTACATTCACCTACAACCAATGTTATTCATTTGCAAGCTTTCATCAACAATCATTAATTCTTTAGCATTCTTTCATTCAATTCTTTCTTACTTTGTTTTCATACAAAGTTCCGCATTCACAAGATCTAGATACGCCTAGCCATATTCGAAGTTGCCTTCGCCCTAGACGTGAAAGGTTTTAATTTCCGAGGGTTTGGTCCCAAATCTCTATTTCAATTATTTGATTTAATTGTTTGTTTATTATTTTTCCTTGAAGTTACTAAAGTGTGTATTTTGTTATTAGAAAGAGGTACGAGGCATCAAAGTAAGTACTTTAATTGATTTATTGATATTATGATGTAGAAATCATGTTTATATTGTTATTATGATTCCTAGTATCATGTTTAGGGTAATTTTAATGTTAAATATGATTGTTACGATGCTTCCTATATTCTTCCTAATATTTATTCATGTTAGTATCATGTTTGGGTTAAAGACTTGATTTTTATTGCTTAGTGACATGCTAGGGTTTGTTATTAATCTTGTTAGTATCATGCCTAGGATCTTGCTATGTTTATTATGCTTTAATATTAACATGAACATGAACATGATTATGATTTTAATTATTGTTATGGTTATTTATTATGTCGCTTGATTTATTCTTTATTGCTTGATCACACCTTTTATTGCATCTTAAAGGGAATTTTGTACTTGTAATCATGCTTAATAAGATATTTAATAATCTTGTTAGGGTTAATATGATTATAATTCAAGTGATCGCCAATAATAGATTTATTTGTGCATTAATATTCAACTAACATAGATAAACAGGTTTAGGGTAATCCTATTGATTGCATGTTAGTCAGAAAGCGCACATGAATACGATCAGAATAAAGTAGAGGCCTATTATTAGGGCAGGTTTAATCTCTTTTAGGTTGGATTTGTACCTTCATCCCCGAACCCTTATTTGGTTCTAGAACATATGGAGTTGACGATCTCTTGGATCGTTAAGGGGTGTAACCTTCACCTCGTGAATGGTTTACAAGTTCCTTAAAAACTTGTTGGCGACTCTTTTGCTCTATCTTCTTCCCTTTTGGACGCCACCGTACTTTAGTGTATGATCACAGTGGGGTTCAAGCTAGTGGGATTCTAAAGGCTTGAAATTATTCCCTACAAGTCCCAACGACCTACTTTTAACCCCGATCACTACCACTACCACCACCACCACTACCACCGCCACTACCACTACCACTACCACTACCACTACTACTACTACTACCACCAACTACCACCAACTACCACCACTACCACTACCACCACCACTACCACCACCACTACCGCTACCACCACCACCACTACCACCACCACTATCACCACCACTACCACCACTACTACTACTACTTCTCTACTATAATAATAAAAAAAAAAAATCGGAAATTGTGACTTCCGCCCAGAATTTCCGGAAGTTCCTTGGAAGATCCGCCTAGAATTCCAGATCCTCCAAGGTTTTTCCGGAAATTTCAAGCGGATCTTGACTTCTGCCCAGAAATTCCGAAAAAACCAAGGAGGATCCGGAAATTCCAGGCGGATCCTCCAAGGGTCTTCCTAAATTTCTGGGCGGAAGTCCCAATTTTGTTTTTTTTTTTTTTTAATTTTTATAAAACCTTTTACCTGTTCGTCGCCTCCGCCGCCAACACCGCTGCCGTCTAACCCACGACCACAGTAAGTCACCCTAATTCACCCCGGATCAGGCATCCCTTTGCCTTGTTCTTCAAGTGGTGATTGTAAGGTGGTTGTTGGTGATGGTTTTTTTTTTTTTTTTTTTTTTTTTTTTTTTTTAGATTTAAATTTCATATTTTTTAAAAAAAATTTGAGATTTAATTTTTTAGAGAGATGAAATGAGAGTGAATGAGGTTAGAGAGTGAAATATGTAACTCGTTGAGTAGAAACTCCGTAATTATATGCTAGGGGTAGAAAAGTAAATTCCTTATAAAAATGGGAGCGTTAGTATGTAGTTTGCGAGCGACGTTTAACAACACCCAAAATCAATTAAGTTCGAAAATGTTGAGCATAATATGCATCCCCAATACCTTCCGCCTATTGGAATCAATCAATTTTAGCTTGGACCTCAAATGAGAGTGGTGATGAGAGGAAGAGATATAGTGAGCAAATCGTCAAGTTGCTCTACAAAACACAGGATAAGAAATTTCAAGTAACCCTCCAAGTACCTTTTCTCTTGTAAAATGTCAATCCAGTTTTACATGCTTTGTTCTCTCATGCATGATAGATTCTTCGATGAATGTATAGCAGAGTAAATTAGTTATCACAAGAAAACTTAATTTTTCAAAGATTTTTAACCGCCAATTTAGTAAGTAATCTAACAAGCCATGTAACCTCTACCGCTACCATCAACCCGTATTGTTGCTTCTGCATAAGACTTAATAATAACTAGTATAGTGACCGTGCGATGCACGACTTATAAATCAGCTTATTAATTTTTTTTTTTAAAAATAAAATTATTAATCCCGTAGGGAAAAAAAAACTAATATAATTCAATTAGTGTAATAAAGGGCTCTGTTTCACTAACAAATTAATCATGTAATGGACTTTTTGTGAGAAACTACCTAATAAAACCAAAATTTTGTGAGAAACTACCTAAAAAATGATGTAAGAAACTTTCTAATAAAAGGTAAAATATTGTAAGATACTACCTTAGACCGAATTTCTACCGTTGACTTAATTTTGTTGATCCACCTTAAACACCCCCAAAACCACTTTGAGGGTTGGTTTTTGTAGACACCCAAATGTGTCTCCTTAAAACCAAACCCAGTGATGAATACCTTTCATGTCATTTGATTATCGAAAAAAGCGAAAGTGTGAAAAGTCTAGTGATGAGGATGTTTTTATCAAAATATCTCTTCTTTCTGTTTTTTGAAAATATTTCTTTTCTTACCTTATTTATGAAAAACGTGCATTCCAGTTTAGTTTGGTCCATGATAAGGGTCCAATAATAATGTAGTTGGATAGGGATTGAAAATAGCTTTCTAACGATATATTATAAGCCCAATTCCGATGAATAATGAGGAAGTTATGGCCAAAATACTAAACTGGGCTCAAACCGGATTTTACCTACGGCCCAATGATCATGTGGAGGGTCCAAAGGTCTAATCCTATTCCGAAAATAATTAGGATTAATTAGAAGCTTCTATAAGTTTCTAAAAGATCTTAATTATCCTTTTTGAAAAGATAAGATTAAAGAATTTGAGTTAAATAAAAACTTTCCTTTTTCTTAAATCGTAATTCTATTCGAATTTAAAGATGTTCAAAGATAGTTAGATATTATTTTTGTACCTCATAATCTTTATACAAATTTTATATGGTTGGATAGATCTTGACATTTTTTTTTCCAATGATATATTATAATATTAAATCCGTGTTATAACGAAAAAGATATGAATGAGATATGAAACTCTATCCAAAACTGACACTGTTCCACTATTTCGGCCTTATATTTTAATCTACAAAAGATTTTAATCTTATTAAAATTAGGTTGAAAAGTAGACTTCAAGAGCTTTCCAACGAAGTATTATAAGCCTTATTTGGACTTCCGGATAAAAATATATGATAAAAACAAAAAACGTGTGAAACTGATTATTAGCGCCTGACGACAAGCATTAGCGCCTGGCGCTAACCTTCAGCGCCTGGCGCTAATGACCAGCGTCTGGCGCTAATCGTGTTTTATTATTGTTAAAACTCTCATTCATTTTTTATCCGTTCGACTGATTTTCTCTATAAATAGCTTCTTAAAATTCTGTTTTCAATCATCAATTTTCATCAATTCTTCTCATCAACTCTCATCAAGAATTTCTTGGTTCTCTCTCCCTCTTTTCTAAACCAACCCTTTTACAAACACAATTCCTCATACATTAGCACTAGACATACCTAGCATTGTTCGAAGTTGCCTTCGCCCTAGACGTGAAAGGTTTTAATTTTTGAGGGTCTGGTCCCAAATCTCTCTTTCAATTATTTAATTTAATTGTTGATTTTATATTTTCCTTGAAGTTATTAACGCGTGTATTTTGTTATTAGAAAGAGATACGAGGCATTCAAGTAAATGCTTTATTGGTTTTATTGTTATTATGATGTAGAAATCATGTCTAGGTTGTTATTATGATTCCTAGTATCATGTTAGGATGCTTGATGTTTTGAATGACAACAATGATTCCTAGTATCATGTTTAGGGTAATAACTATAATTTCTAATATCAAATATGACAATTATGATTTCCGTGATGCTTCCTATTGCCTTTCCTAATATTCATGTTAGTATCATGTTATGGTTAAAGCTTTGATTTTTATTGTTTAGTGACATTCTAGGGTTTGTTATTATCTTGTTAGTATCATGCCTAGGATCTTGCTATTATTATGCTTTAACATGATTATTATGATTATTATGTTGCTTGATGTATTATTATTGCTTGATCACACCTTTTATGCATGTTTAAAGGGAATTTGTACTTGTAATCACGCTTATATAAGATAATTAATAACCCTGTTTAGGGTTAATTTGATTATAATTCAAGTGATCGCCAATAATAGTTTTATTTGTGCATTAATATTCAACCAACATAGATTAAACAGGTTTAGGGTTAAACCTATTGATTGCATGTTAGTCAGAAAGCGCACATGAATACAATCAGAATAAAGTAGAGGCCTATTATTAGGGCAGGTTTAATCTCTTTTAGGTTGGATTTGTACCTTCATCCCCAAACTACCAGTCATGGTTCCAGACCTATTGGAGTTGACGATCTCCTGAATCGTTAAGGGGTGTAACCTTCACCTCGTGAACGGTTTACAAGTTCCTAAAACTTGTTAGCGACTCTTTTGCTCTATCTTCTTTCCCTTTGGACGCCACCGTACTTTAGAGTATGATCACAGTGGGGTTCAAGCTAGGGATAATGCTTGAAATATTCCCTACAGTTTTCAAGGTGGTAAAGGTAAAATTTGGGTGGTTAGAGGATATTTCGAGTTGAAGAGGGTGGAATAATGCTTTGGTATAGTGGTTCTTGGGGTTAGAGATGGTGGTTTTGGGGTTGAAAGTTGGTTTAGGTGTGGTGGAGGCGATTTCAAGCAAGTTGTGTTAATTTTGGGAATGAAAGTGATGGTTCGAGAGTGTTTTGAGGTCGGTTAACGGTGAAAATTAGGTGTAGGTAGTACTTTACAATATCATTCTTAGGTATTTTTTTCTTTACAACATTTTATCTTTATTAGGTAGTTTATTACAATATTTTTCTTATTACGGTAGTTTCTCACAAATTTTTGATTTTGTTAAGTATTAGTTTTTGACAAAAAAACCTTATGTTATTTGTATTTATTTTATTTTATTCCCTTTTATTTTTTTGTAATGTCATATTCTTAATTAAAAAATAAATGAATTATACTGCACATAACTATATAAGAGAAGACAAGAAATATACTAAATCATTTCCTAACTCCCGTAGATAAAAACTAAAATTTTCTTACCATACCATTCACTTCAACAACTATATAATCGAATATTTGTTTTGCTCGTCGTATTCACCAAATCTTTAGACACAATAATAACCTTATATTTAACCCACCACTTTATACATTTTCCTAAGCAAAACATTGTGTCATAAACAATTACATAATATCCATACAACCAAGCAACAACTGATAGAATATACAACACAAATATATAGATATGGATATTGGTTAATTTTTGTACGAATAAAAGATATTTATTAAAAAAATTTAAGAATAAAAGACAAATTTCATCAACTACCCAATCATATTATATATATATATATATATATATATATATATATATATATATATATATAATATATATATATATACATATATACATATATATATATATATATACATATATATATATACATATATATACATATATATATATATACATATATATATATATATATATATATATATATATATATATATATATACATACATATATATATATATGTATGTATATATATATATATATATAATAAAAACATGTATTCTTATATTGTAATTATTTAAATTTCAAACATAAGCATTACAACAATACAAAAATATGAAAATAAAATGGTTATAAAAATGAGAATATTCTTCATTTAAATTTCATTAACTTAGAAAGTTATGTTAATAAATTTTTTTTTTAAAATTGTATGGAATCTTTAATTATTATATATGCATAAATTTTTGGCATAATTATTGTTAGGTAAATATTTTTTAATTTAGGAAAAAAGTCACATTAGATATATATATATTTTTAATTAAGTTAATTTAATTCTACTTTAATTTGTATATTCACAATTATAGACTCTATATTAATCTAAAATTACATTATATATATATATATTTATTTATTTTTTAATCTAAATTAATTTAATTTATTCACCATGATTCTTTAAGAGGGGTGAGGTCAAATATCATAGTAAATGTCATATTAAAGAACAATATATTAATCTTTATATAATATAAATATATATTATGACCTTGAAATAAAAATTGTAAAGACTTATATGACTATGACCATGGCTATTATTTATATAAATGATAATACAAAGAAAATATATTGTATCTTATTTTATTATTTGAATATTATAATTTGAATTTATTTATTTATGAATATTTTTTTTTATCTTTATCATGCTACCATTATATTTCTAGTTTAGAAATAATAGTTTTGATTTACTATATATAATAGATGCTCCAACCATTATGCTCGTATCATGCAATCCGAAATACTTGTTTAATTCTTTCCTTTGCTCCTTATGTTGCAATAATATTACTAGACTTTACTATAATAGATGTTGTGATCATTACCATGACTATCTATTATAGTAAGAGATTACATAGATTATGAGCAAAGAAATAAGATGTTTAGAATAATTTTTTTTATATGGAAACAAAAATACATACTAAAAAATAAAAAATTAAAAAAAAGACAGCGAATCATAAAGAGACATTTGTCAGTCTCATATTGAAGCGCTTGTCATTCAGTATAATATATAGATTCCTTGCATTTAGATTTCCAAGAATCAAGAGATTTTCCTAATAACATCACATAACCTATAATTGATCTTCTACTTTTAGGACAAGAAGCTAAATCTGAGTCTAAATAAGCTTGTAAAGTGGATTGATCAAGAGTATAAGCAACATATCTAAGAACATGATGCAAGGTTTGTTGATGTTGTATTCTTTCTTGCGACATTTATTAACTCAATAATTGAACTACATGAGATAAATATGGTCAGGTGTAAGTAAGAAAGTGAAGCTGCCGGTACAAAGAAGGATCAAAATACCCTATTCACCAGTCTCACATTATGAGGCAAAGATGTTTTAGCAACCTCTGACACATGTAAACCATTACAAAACTTCTTTTCAGTGAATAATTCCATGATTCAAATGAGTGACCTTCATCCTTAAGAAATAATATTAAAGTTGGCAAAGATCTTTGCTGCTGAAAATATTATCTAAGTGATGTTTCAAATCCGGCCAAAATATCAGTAACATTTTTGCTTCCCGCTACGACATTAATTCTATTCAAACCCCATTTCACATAAACCTTAAGATCTCCCCCCCTCTTTTTTAGCCGACATGACCCGCATGTTAATTAAGATGCTATCATCATCAACATATACAACTGCAATGATTATATCATATATTTCTTTCTTGATGAACAAATAATAATCATTCAACAATTTATCAAAACCCTTTATCGATAACTTAATGTTCAATATTATAAGCCATTGTCTAGAAGCTTATTTCAAGCCATGAGAGGTTTTTAAAGCTTGCAAACAAGGTTATGAGAATTAGACATCCCTATAGGCATTTTTATGTTAATTTCTTTAATGTGAAGAAATGCATTATTTATGTTTAATCAACAACCAAAAGACACTTTATTGTAGCCATTTTCACCATTAGTAGGGAAAAAGTCTCATAAAAATCATTGCCAAAACTTGAGTATACCCTTTAGCCACCAATTTAGCTTTCAACCTTTTTATATATAGTACCACCTTCTTTGAGCTAAACCTTACAAACTCACTTGCAACCTATTACTTTGTTTCCTTTAGGCAAAGAACAAAGTTATCGGGTTCCATTCTCCTCCAAAGCTTTAATTCCTTTCTGCATTGTATCCACCCTAATGCTGAAGAGCTTCAATAAAACTGTTTGTTTTACTAATTTATGAATAAAAGTTATAAAATTGTTAGGTTTATTAGTAAAAAAATGAGATTTTTGTAATCATATCCTGATAAAATCAAATGAAGGCATATCACTATACTAAATGACATTGGACTAGTGATCACACATTAAAATAGCAGTACTATAATTAGTGAACCGAAAAGGTGGTTTATGCGGCCTAGTTGATTCTCTGACAAGTTGAGTTGAGGGTTAAAAAGAAGAAGAAGTGATGAGTGTGTTTGCAGAAGTGTTTTGAGATTTAGAATAGATAGAGTTTTGAGATTGAGAAGAGATTACAATAGATGTGTCCACTCAAACTAGGCACCTAAAAAACACAAAGGTAGTAATAATTATATTTTTATAATAATAAATGTTTTATAAAAGTGAGTTTGAAAAGCTACAAGTAAAAGAAATTATTTTTTAATTCAATTTTACAATATTTCTTAAAAACCATTAGTGTGATTAATTAGAGACCTTAAAATATAATTTGCCTTTTTTTTTAAGTGCCTTTTTTCTTTAGGCACATATGTCAATGTAAAATTTTGACCAATGATATAATCAAGGGAATTTCCCACTGATAGCCATAAAGAATTGCATATTCTTAATGGTTGCCATAGTTAATTTTTCCCAAATATGATAATATTTTTATATTTAACCACTAATTAACTTAATTAAATAATAATTAACCTAATATTTAACAAAAATAAAAATATACCAGCCATCCCAGCCACCATGCTCCCAGCCACAACAACCCTCGCCGGCACCTAACTACCTCTAAAAACACGCTCGTCGGAGCCGGCGACACCCACCTCAACCCCAAATCACCCTCCCTTTTCCCTTGAACCACATACCTTAACCTCTCCTTAAAACCCCCTCCCTCCCTCCCTCGAAAATCACTTTCTCCCCCATCGGCCGATGCTAAAGTGCTAAACCCCCCTCCCTAGCCCCGACAATCACGATTCGTCCCAACCCCTGCCATCTCCACTCCCTTTCCTACCTTTAACCACCACTAACTCTTAAACCCCCAAATTTAAAATCTAGGGTTTTGAATTGGGTAGGTAGGGTTTTAGCGTGGTTAAAGAGGAGAAAGGGAGTGGAATTGGCAAGGGGTCAAGGTGGGGTGTCGCCGACACCTAGCACGCGGTTTCATGGGTAGTACGACGTCAGCGGGAGATGGGGAGCAGTGTGGAGGTTGTTTTTTTTTTATTTTTTATTTTTTATTTTTTATTAACTATTAAGTTAATTTCTTTTTAATTAGATAATCAATTGTTAATTATAAATATATGATTATAATTAATAATCTTGTTTAGGGTAATATGATTATAATTCAAGTGATCGCCAATAATAGTTTTGTTTGTGCATTAATATTTAACCAACATAGATTAAACAGGTTTAGGGTTAACCTAATGATTGCACGTTAGTTCTAAAGCGCACATGAATACGAGAAGAATAAAGTAGAGGCCTATTATTAGGGCAGGTTCAATCTCTTTTAGGTTTGATTTGTACCTTCATCCCCGAACTTCCAGTCATGGTTCCAGACTTATTGGAGTTAACGTTCTCATGGATCGTTAAGGGGTGTAACCTTCACCCTATGAACGGCTTACAACTTCCTAAAACTTGTTGGCGACTCTTTTGCTCTAGCTTCCTTCCCTTTGGACACCATCATGCTTAAGTGTATGATCACTGTGGGGTTCAAGTTTGGGGTAATGCTTGAAATATTTCCTACACTATGTCGCCCCTGATGGGTCACTAACCTCTAAACGCATCCGTCCCAAAGACAGTCGGGGACGGAACAATGACCAGGCGGGTACAAGCAAGCCCCCTTGCGGCCGTCTAATCAGACGCAGGCGGCAGGATTATCCCTAGTCACCCGAGACGAGCTCATGAAATACATGACAAGTTTGAAGGGTGAAATCAAGGAATTAATCACCAAAAGGACGGAAGCTCCTAAAAAGGAGCATTCGGCTAAAAAAAATCCGCTCAAGATGAGAAAGCAAAGTTAGTCAAGGATCGACAACCTACCTCTTACCTTGCTACGAAGGAGAAGGCTCGGCCCCTAATTAATGTTTCTAAAATTCGTTTCCTAGAAACGGTAAAGAGAAAGGCCATCCGACATGTGCAGCTAGACAACAGCGAAAAGGCCTTTTTTGATGCTTAACTTTACATTGAGCAAAAGAAGAATCAACAGCTGTTTGAGTCGGCTTCTACGTTGACTTACCCAGAAAACTTCAACAATACCTCAGTGAGGAATTCCCAATCTGTACACGGAACTCCGTCAGGTAGTTCCTCCGTCCGCATGGGTCCCCATGTAATTAATTTGGCACAGTATGTGGCCCAGCAATTATACAGGCCGCTTGCTCTACTTATTTAGCCTTCCTTCTTCAGTGGACATGCAACATACAATTTCCAGCCTATGGACTGGAATCTTCGGCTTTAAAACCTTGGAGAACAGCCCTTCGCGAGATATCTTAGGTCGCTGAATAGCCAGCCAAGGTTAAGAATGTGTTGGTTGGCACCTTTGATGGTACCTCTAACCCAGAAGATCACCTTTTGGCATACACCCACCTCATGTATTTACAGGGGTTTGATGATGTCTCCTGGTGTCGCTGCTTCCCAGCTACCCTGAAGGGCATAGCCCAACAATGGTTCGGCAACCTGCCGACTGGATACATAAACAGCTTCAAGATGCTGGCGTTCTTGTTTGCTTTGAACTTCTCTATGAATATCCCTGTAAAGAAAACAAGCCTCGATCTAAGCAATGAGAAGCAGGGAGATAGAGAAGGATTGCGCTCCTACGTCAGGCGGTTCAATCTGATGAGAATCCAGATGGAAGGCTTGTCTGATAAGGTAGCTTACACAGAATTCTTCAAAGTTCCGAAGGATAGGTCGACCTTCAAGTTCGACCTCGTCCGCAAGAAAATATTTACTTTTTAAGTAATCCTGATGGAGGCGAAAGCCTATATACAGGCGACCAAAATCAGCTCTTCTAATAAGTAGTCGAAATCTAAATGGTCTGACTAGCAGAAGGAGAGTTAGCCTGCTTAGTTGGCTTAGAAGCTTGAAGAGAGCAAAAGGAAAAAAGAGATCTGGGCGGTTGATGACTCTGATCAGCCAAACTAGAAAAAGAAGAAAGAATTTAAACCAGACATTTCAAGGTACGAGTTTAACAAGGAAAACTACTCCATCCTCATGGAGATAAAGGACCGACTGACTTTAGAGAAGCCGAATCCAATAAAAGGTTCTGCTGAAAATCGGAACTAAAACAAACACTACCACTACCATGAGGATGTCGGCCATGACACCAACGATTGTTATAGCCTCAAGCGGGCGCTTGAACGTCTGGTCGATAAAGGGGTGCTGAATTCCTATGTGAAGTCTAAAGTGACTTTTAAAACGAATCCTGGGCAGTCGTCCAAAGCCTACTGGTAGTTCGGATTCCGATGAGGAGCCGATCTACACTATAGCAGTCGGATTCACTGGAGGTTGCTCGACCATGCGGGGTGCCAAGGACCATCTGAGGAAGATGGTCAATTCTGTTGATGAGGGGCAGGCGTTCGCCACCAGCGCCTTCCCAGAAGTTGTTTACACTGAGAAGAACCGGGGCAAAGTCCTCCAGCCGCATGATGACTTTGTGGACATCAAATGTAAAGTGGCCAACCAACTGGTTGGCCACATTTTAATTGACACAGGTTGCTCCTCTAACATTATCAGCTATAAGTGCCTTTCCAAGCTCAAGTACAAGCTGGACATGATGTATGATGTCTCCTATCCTCTTGTTGGTTTTGGTGGAGGAGTGATGCACCTAGTCGGACGAATAAATCACCCTGTCCGGCTGGGAGAAAAGGGTAAAGGGAGGCACATGACCATCCAAATTCTGGTGGTCGAAGAGATGACCGCCTATAACCTCATTCTGGGCTGACCCACTCTAAACGAGTGTAAGGCCCTCATTATCCCATCTCATGCTGCTCAAGTATGAAAGGGATGATGGCTCTGGTGACTCACTAAATGGAGATCAGAAGACGGCTAGAGAATGCAATTTCTTAGCTGTCAAACCCGTGGCCGCAGCAGCCGGACAAGGGAAGGAGCCAATAGACCTTAATGATATCAAGGATCCAGATCCGACCATACCAGCTGCAAAGAAAAGAAAAACTAATCAGCTAGTGGTGGTTAAAAAATAGAAGCAATAGCAGTCATTGACTTGGGAACGGTCAGACGATCTCCGTCCCTAGCCGGCTGGTGAGCACATTGATATTCCTCTGGACGAAAGCCGCTCAAAACGAACTGTTAAGGTGGGGATGATTGCTTTTATGAAGTTGGGTGCGGACTTGCACCATTTTCTAAAAGAATTCAAGGATATTTTTGACTTTGAAGTGGAAGAGATGCCAGGAATTAGCTCGGATCTTGAGGTCCACTAACTTGCCGTGGATCCAAAAAAGAATCCCATTCGGCAAAAAAAAGAAATCACGGAGAGGAAAGAAGTCAGGCGGCAGCTGTAGGAGTTTATAGGTACTATAAAGCGGAAAACATGAATCATATTCATAAAGCACCTAATCCCAAGATCACATGCATAACACAAAGACACATAATCATTCCTTTGAATCGTGATCTCCACGAAGCTAATTGATTGGAAAATCAGGAAAAGAATAGAGCCCCAAAAGTTGCTCCTCTACTTAGTCCACGAGATTCGAACGAGCCGTCCACCATTACTAGATTGGTCGAGTGAAAGATGAAAATCGCGACCACCACCTTTAATGGACTAACGACCACCACGAACCACCACAACCGGTGCTGAGGGAGGAGGAGAGCCATGAGAGAGACGAGTATGAGAGGGGTTTGGTCTTGTGTTTGCTAACTAGGGATAACAGTCCCATCCTCAGGACCACCCGACATCGGTTCCTGCACTAACCATGCATCTGCAGAGCTGGTAGTAGACTAACTCGATCTACTACCAACAAATCTCCCATACTGACCCCTATATACCATATGGTAATCCTGAGGGTCCGGTTCTTCATCCCGGTCACCAGCATGACTAGCCGAGAATTCTTCATCCTCGTCAGATGTAGGTACTCCACCTGGAGAATACATGGGCAGAGTACTTCTCGATTGTCGGTCTCTCGACCAACCACTAGTAGACCCGTATTGTTGCTCGGGCTGAAACGGTGCTGAACGAGATGACTGTCTCCTTACAGACGTCGTGATATTGCATGACGAGCACCAAAACTCTCGATCTACATAAAATAAGTACAAAATCCAATTTTAGTAATAATTACAAAAAATACTACTTGTTAAAAGTTGGACTACAAAAAATACTATTCAAATTAATTAATTTCATACCAACACACCATTAATAATAATAATAATAATAATAATAATAATAATAATAATAATAATAATAATAATAATAATAATAATAATAATAATAATAATAATAATAAAAGGAATCATACCAACCACAAATTTTAAAATATAATCATAATCATAATAATCACAATAGCAAAAAGAATAATCATAATCACAAAAATAAACTAATAATAACATACTACTTCTAATAATAAAAGAATAATAAGGTTTCAACAAAAAAAAAAATAAGAATTATAATATAAATAATCATAATAAAAATCATAAAAATAACAACAATCATAATAATAACAATAATAATAATAATAATATTACTAAATATAACAATAACATTACAAATAATGTACTAATAACATAATAATAAGAATAATATTATACATTTACTGAATATAACATAATAATCACAATAACAACAATAAAAATCATAATCACAACAACAAAAATCATAATCACAAAAATCATGCTAACAATAAAATAATAATAATAATAATAATAATAATAATAATAATAATTACAATAATAATAATAATAATAATAATAATAATAATATTTATTCACGAAAATAAAAATAAAAAAATCGGAAATTGGGACTTCCGCCCAGAATTTCCGGAAGCTCCTTGGAGGGCCCGCCTGGAATTTCCGGATCCTCCAAGATTTTACCGAAAATTTCAAGCGGATCTTGACTTCTGCCCAGAAATTTCGGAAAAACCAAGGAGGATCCGGAAATTCTAGGCGGATCCTCCAAGGGTCTTCCGGAATTTCTGGGCGAAGTCCCAATTTCGTTTTTTTTTTTCTATTTTTTATAAAACCTTTTTCCTGTTCGTCGTCGTCGTCGCCGCCGCCACCGCCTAATCCATGACCACAGTAAGTCACCCTAATTCGTCTTGGATCAGTATCCCTTTGCCTTGTTCTTCAAGTGGAGGTTGTAAGGTGGTTGTTGGTGATGGTTGTGTTTTTTTTTTTTTTAATATTTTTTAGATTTAAATTTCGTATTTTATAAAAAATATTTCAGATTTAAATTTTTAGAGAGATAAATGAGAGTGAATGAGGTTGGAGAGTGAAATATGTAACTCGCTGAGTAGAAACTCCGTAATTATATGCTAGGGGTAGAAAAGGAAATTCCTTATAAAAATGGGAGCGTTAGTAAGTAATTTGCGAGCGAAGTTTAACAACACCCACAATCAAGGTGGAACATGTTGAGCATAATATGCATCCCCAATTCCTTCCGCCTATTGGAATTAATCATTTTTAGCTTGGACCTCAAATGAGAGTGGTGATGAGAGGAAGAGATTTAGTGAGCAAATCGTTAAGTTGCTCTACAAAACACAAGATAAGAAAGTTTAAGTAACCCTCCAAGTACCTTTTCTCTTGTAAAATGTCAATCCAGTTTTACATGCTTTGTTCTCTCATGCATGGTAGATTCTTCTATGTATGTATAGCCAAGTAAATTATTTATCACAAGAAAACTTAATTTTTCAAAGATTTTTAACCGCCAATTTGGTAAGTAATCTAACAAGCCATGTAACCTCTACCGCTACCATTAACCCGTATTGTTGCTTCTGCATAAGACTTAATAATAACTAGCATAGTGCCTGTGTGATGCACGGTTTATATATCAGCTTATTAATTTTTTTTAAAAAAATTATTAATCCCGTAGGGAAAAAAACTAATATAATTTAGTTAGTGTAATAAAGGGCTCTGATTCACTAACAAATTAATTATGTAATGGACTTTTTGTAAGAAACTACCTAATAAAAACAAAATTTTGTGAGAAACTACCTAATAAAAAATGATGTAAGAAACTTTCTAATAAAAGGTAAAATATTGTAAGATACTACCGTAGACCGAATTTCCACCGTTGACTTAATTTTGTTGATCCACCTTAAACACCCCCAAAACCACTGTGAGGGTTGGTTTTCAAGGTGGTAAAGGTAAAATTTGGGTGGTTAGAGGATATTCCGAGTTGAAGAGGGTAGAGTAATGCTTCGGTATAGTGGTTCTTGGGGTTAGAGATGGTGGTTTTGGCGTTGAAAGGTGGTTTAGGTGTGGTGGAGGCGCTTTCAAGCAAGTTGTGTTAGTTTTGGGAATGAAAGTGATGGTTCGAGAGTGTTTTGAGGTCGGTCAACGATGAAAATTAGGTGTAGGTAGTACTTTACAATATCATTCTTAGGTATTTTTTTTCTACAACATTTTATCTTTATTAGGTAGTTTATTACAATATTATTCTTATTAGGGTAGTTTCTCACAAAATTTTGGTTTTATTAAATATTAGTTTTTGACAAAAAATTCTTATGTTATTTGTATTTATTTTATTTTATTCTCTTTTATTTTTTGTAATGTCATATTTTTAACTAAAAAATAAATGAATTAACCTACACATAACTATATAAGAGAAGACAAGAAATATACCAAATCATTTCTTACCGCCCGTAGATAAAAACTAAATTTTCTTACCATACCATTCACATCAACAACTATACAATCGAATATTTGTTTTGCTCGTCGTATTCACCAAATCTTTAGACACAATAATAACCTTATATTTGACCCACCACTATATACATTTTCCTAAGCAAAACATAGTGTCATAAACAATTACATAATATCCATACAACCAAGCAACAACTGATAGACTATATAACACAAATATATAGATATGAATACTGGTTAATTTTTGTACGAATAAAAGATATTTATTAAAAAAATTAAAGAATAAAAGACAAATTTCATCAACTACCCAATCATCTATTCTTATATTTTAATTATTTAAATTTCTAACATAAGCATTACAGTAATACAAAAATATGAAAATTTAATGGTTATAGAAATGAGAATATTCTTCATTTAAATTTCATTAGCTTAGAAAGTTATGTTAATAAAAAAAATATTTTAAAATTGTATGGAATCTTTAATTATTATATATGAATAAATTTTTGGCATAATTATTGTTAGGTAAATATTTTTTAATTTAGGAAAAAAGTCACATTAGATGTATATATATTTTTAAACTAAGTTAATTTAATTCTACTTTAATTTGTATATTCACAATTCATAGACTCTATATTAATAAAATTACATTATATATATATATATATTTTAATCTAAGTTAATTTAATTTATTCACCATGATTCTTTAAGAGGGTTGAGGTCAAATATCATAGTAAATGTCATATTGAATAAAAATATATTAATCTTTATTTAATATAGATATATATTATGACCTTGAAATAAAAATTGTAAAGACTTATATGACTATGACCATGGCTATTATTTATATAAATGATAATACAAAGAAAATATATTGTATGTTATTTTATTATTTGAATATTATAATTTGATTTTATTATTTTAAGAATATTTTATTTTTAGCATATCATGCTACCATTATATTTCTAAACTTTTTTTTTATAGAAATAATAGTTTTGATTTACTATATATAATAGATGCTCCAACCATTATGCTCGTATCATGTAATCCGAAATACTTGTATAATTCTTTCCTTTGCTCCTTATGTGGCAATAATATTGCTAGACTTTACTATAATAGATGTTGTGATCATTACCATGACCATCTATTATAGTAACTTATTACATGCATTATGAGCAAAGAAATATCACTATATTCTTGTATTATGCTATCGACAAAGGCAATTTCCCAAAATATAATTTTAACACTTTCTGTTTATTTGAAAAAAAATATTTCTACACTTTACTATAATAGTTTATATAGTTATTTAGAATAAGAGGTTTAGAATAAATTTTTTATACGAAAACAAAAATACATACTAAAAAAATAAAAAATTAAAAGAAAAGACATCGAATCATAAAGAGACATTTGTCAGTCTCATGTTGAGGCGCTTGTCTTCCAGTATAATATATAGATTCCTTGCATTTAGATTTCCAAGAATCAAGAGATTTTCCTAATAACATCACATAACCTATAATTGATCTTCTACTTTTAGGACAAGAAGCTAAATCGGAGTCTAAATAAGCTTGTAAAGTGGATTGATCAAGAGTATGAGCAACATATCTAAGAACATGATGCAAGGTTTGTTGATGTTGTATTCTTTCTTGCGACATTTATTAACTCAATAATTGAACTACATGAGATAAATATAGCCAGGTGTAAGTAAGAAAGTGAAACGGCCGAGGATCAAAATAAATATTGCCCCATTCACCAGTCTCACATTATGAGGCAAATATGTTTTAGCAACCTCTGACACATGTAAACCATTACAAAACTTCTTCTGAGTGCATAAATCCATGATTCAAATGAGTGACCTTCATCCATAAGAAATAATATTAAAGCTAGATAAGATCTTTGTTGTTGAAAATATTATCTAAGTGATGCTTCAAATCTGTCAAATATATCAGCAACATTTTTGCTTCCCGCTACGACATTGATTCTATTCATACACCATTTCACATAAACCTTAAGATCTCCCCCCCTCTTTTTTAGCCGACATGACCCACATGTTAATTAAGATGATATCATCATCAACATATACAACTGCAATGATTATATCATATATTTCTTTCTTGATAAACAAAAAATAATCATTCAACAGTTTATCAAAACCCTTTATCGATAACTTAATGTTTAGTATTACAAGCCATTGTCTAGAAGCTTATTTCAAGCCATGAGAGGTTTTTAAAGCTTGCAAACAAGGTTATGAGAATTAGACATCCCTATAGGCATTTTTATGTTAATTTCTTTAATGTGAAGAAATGCATTATTTATGTTTAATCAACAACCAAAAGACACTTTATTGTAGCCATTTTCACCATTAGTAGGGAAAAAGTCTCATAAAAATCATTGCCAAAAACTTGAGTATACCCTTTAGCCACCAATTTAGCTTTCAACCTTTTTATATATAGTACCACCTTCTTTGAGCTAAACCTTACAAACTCACTTGCAACCTATTACTTTGTTTCCTTTAGGCAAAGAACAAAGTTATCGGGTTCCATTCTCCTCCAAAGCTTTAATTCCTTTCTACATTGTATCCACCCTAATGCTAAAGAGCTTCAATAAAACTGTTTGTTTTACTAATTTATGAATAAAAGTTATAAATTTGTTAGGTTTATTAGTAAAAAAATGAGATTTTTGTAATCATATCCTGAGAAAATCAAATGAAGGCATATCACTATACAAAACGACATTGGACTAGTGATCACACATAAAAATAGAAGTAATATAATTAGTGAACCAAAAAGGTGGTTTATGCGAACTAGTTGATTCTCTGACAATTTGAGTTGAGGGTGAAGAAGAAGAAGAAGTGATGAGTGTGTTTGCAGAAGTGTTTTGAGATTTAGAATAGACAGAGTTTTGAGATTGATAAGAGATTACAATAGATGTGCCCACTCAAACTAGGAACCTAAAAAGCACAAAGGTAGTTGTAGGGAATAATTTCAAGCCTTTAAAATCCCACTAGCTTGAACCCCACTGTGATCATACACTAAAGTACGGTGGCGTCTAAAGGGAAGAAGATAGAGAAAAAGAGTCGCCAACAAGTTTTTAAGAAACTTGTAAACCGTTCACGAGGTGAAGGTTACACCCCTTAACGATCCAAGAGATCGCCAACTCCATAAGGTCATGAACCAAATAAGGGTTCGGGGATGATGGTACAAATCCAACCTAAAAGAGAACGAACCTGCCCTAATAATAGGCCTCTACTTTATTCTGCTCGTATTCATGTGCGCTTTCTGACTAACATACAATCAATAGATTAACCCTAAACCTGTTTAATCTATGTTGGTTGAATATTAATGCACAAATAAACTATTATTGGCGATCACTTGAATTATAATCATAATTAACCTAACAAGATTATTAAATTATCTTATTAAGCGTGATTGCAAATACCAATTCCCTTTAACATGCAATAACAATAATAATATGCATATCAAGCAACATAATAATAATCATCATCATTAATAATCATAAATATTAGGAAGAGAATAGGAAGCATCATACTTTTAATCATACTTAATATTAAAGATACCCTAGACATGATACTAGGAATCATCAAAAGAACAATCTAAGCATGATATCTACATCATAAAATCAATTAAACCATCAAAGTACTTACTTGGATGCCTCGTACCTCTTTCTAATTACAAAATACACGCGTTAGTAACTTCAAGGAAAAATAATAAACAAACAATTAAATTAAATAATTGAAAGAAAGATTTGGGACCAAACCCTCAGAAATTAAAACCTTTCACGTCTAGGGCGAAGGCAACTTCGAATATGGCTAGGTGTTTCAAGATCTTGTGAATGCGGAATTTTGTGTGAAAAAGCAAAGAAGAAAAGAATACTAAAGAATTAATATTACTGAGAATTGATGAATGAATGATGAAGATGAAGAGAGTTGATGAATAATTTTGTGAATGAAGAGAGTTGATTATTGGTAATTGATAAAGTGATTGTTGATGAATGAAACCGGAGTTTTTGATATGATATTTATAGAGAAAATCATCCAAAAAAGATAATTTATCAAAACAGAGTCTGAAGACCACAAAACTAACTTGGCGCCAGCCCTGGCTCATTGGCGCCAGGACCAGTCGCTAGCGCCAGGCGCCAATGGCTGGCGTCTGGCGCCAATCCTGATTCCAGGCGCCAAGGCCTGGGGTTGGACGCCAATTTGGATTTCAACGCGTTTTCGAAAATCTGATAAATTTCCCGTACTGGAAGATAAAATAATATAATTTTAGTCGAAAATGCTATTTGATCTTGATTAAAACTCTAAAGAATCCTAATTGAATTAAGAATGATAAAACCTTCTAGAAGATTCTAGAAGACTAAAACCATTCCTAATTACATTAGGAATGATAAATCATATTAGGCCCTCCCCTAGATCATTGCGCCGTACTTAAAGCTCAAACCGGGCCCAGTTTAGTAAATTGGCCATAAATTCCTCAATATTCATCGGAATTGGGCTTATAATATATCGTTGGAAAGGTCTTTGCAAACCCCATCCAACTACACCACCATTGGACCCATATCATGGACCAACCAAACTGGATTGGCTGTTTTCTTAAAAATAAAGTTTTCAAATACAGGGAGAAGAGAAAAGAAAAGAAATAAATCTTTCCGCAACACTAGACCTTTCCACACTTTCATTTCATTTGATTATGATTCGACGTGAAAGCTCTCATCACTGACTTTGGTTTTGGGGAGACACAAATGGGTGTCTACAGAAGCCCCCACTTTGACTGAGTTTGGAGAAATGCAAGTTTCGAAAACGAAAGTCAAAGTAGCGATAGGGACGGAGAATGATTCAGAACGTTCTGCGATCCTAAATCAATATTGTAACGCCGATACCTGCAAAACTAGCATTATTTAAACAGATAACAGAGTTAAGAAACGCGTATCTTGCACCATCGAGCACATGTCTCTGAAAGTAATTGATTGTTGCTGCTGCTGTTAGGGGTGTACAAAAATTGGCCCGGACCTGAAACCGGACCTGAACCGACCTGAACCGGACCGGACCTGACCCGGACCTGTTGATTCAGGTCCGGTCCCGGTTCTTAAAAATCCAGGTTCCCGGTCCCGGTCCGGACCCGGTCCAAACCCGGGGTTTTCAGGTCCGGACCTGAAACCCGGGAAATCGTAATTAAAAAAAAAAAAAAATCTGATTCTCTCAGCCTCCCTCAATCTCTTTCATATTTTTAAGTTCTAACCCTAACTCCCTAAGCCCAAACTCTCAGCCTCCCTCAATCTCAACTTCTCAACGCGGCTGTCCGGCTGTCCCAACTCGCTCCGGCCACCGCCCACTGCCGACACCTCCCTCATTCTCTCAGGCGATGCACACCGATAATATCTGGTAAGTATTTTCTTATAATTTTGGTATTTTTAATTCGAAATAATAAATTAAGTGTGAGAATTTATATGTTTATTCTTGTTTCAAATTTTCAATTGCTTTTAATGATTGTTTGATGTTTGATGTTGAATTTCTTATTTTTAGTTCATCTCTTTCGAATTTCTGTTTTTTTTTTTTTGGTTTTTTTGAGTTTAGGGTTCATAAGAATTAAGAAGTTTAGGGTTTAGGGTTCAAGTGCGAAATTTAGTTCGAAAATTTGTGTTTATTATGATTATTAAGATTAATTTAGTGCGAAAATTTGTGTGGTAGGGTGGGTTGGGGTGGGGTTATGGTGGGGTTACGGTGGTACGGTTCTGGTGTGTGGGGGTTAAGGGTTAAGGGGTGGCAGTGGGGTGGGGTGGGGTGGGTTGGGGTGGTGAGCTGGGGTTTTTGGGATGGATGGATGGAAAATTGTGAATGTTGATGGGGTTGTCGGGAGTGGAGATGGGGTTTTCGTGGTGGCTGGTAGGGTCACCGAGAGTGGAGATGGGTTTTCGGGGTGGCTGGGTGGTGTTTTGGATTGGAGGGGGTTTTGGAGTGGTTGAAAGGAGTCAGGGCAATGTTGGTTCTGTTTCGGAGCGTGTAGGGGTTTTTTGTGGATTGAGAAATTGGGTTGGATTGGTGTTTGGCTTGCTTCATTTGGAGCAAGGTTAAATGTGTACTGTTGGTTCCGATTGTGATTTCCTCCTTTTCAAAGGTGAGAAGGATGGAGTAGCAAACTCACGGGGTCTTTTGTTGGATTGAATGTTCTGGGGTTGAGGTGGGTCGATGGTTTTGAAAAAACTCTTGAGATTCACTATGGTTGTTCTAAATTTTTCAGTTCTCTTTAGGCCAATATTCATGTTTGAGAGATTCTAGGCAAGCAATATAGCAGACTTACATAACCCACTCTTGTCAACCAAAAAAGGAACAGACATATAAGGATTCAAAGAGAAAGTATCTGCTTATGGCCAACTCTATTACACCTAGAGCACAAAATAAACAAATTCTCATATCTGAGTAGCTGATTTGATCAAGGATGGCCATTGGTGAGACATTTCTGTCAGCATTTCTGCAGGTGTTGTTTGAGCAGATGCTGTAAACTGGAGGGAAGAAGTTCTTGAAGCTGATTGGCGGATTTGATCTGCCCAAAACTATCAATAAATGGAAAACGCAACTTACTGTGTTGGAAGCTCTGTTGGAGGATGCTGAGCTGCAGCAGTTTCACAGCAAACCTGTCAAGTTATGGCTAAATGATCTCCAAGATTTAGCTTACGACATGGAGGATATCTTGGATCATTTCGCAATTGAAGCCCAGCGTTACGAGTTGGAAAAGGCGGAGGAAGATCAAGATCAAGATGATCACTCTCACCAAGGGATTCTAGACAATATGGTTTGTGCTGCTACCTTGCTAATTTTACTTTTCTCCCTAATTGCCATAATACTAGTTAGAATATTAGATACTAGTTTTTGTAAAAAAAAAAAAAAGATTGAATAAGGAGTCTTTTACAGAAGAAGAAGAAGAAGAAGAGCAATGTTTTACCTGTTCTCAGGCTGAGTTACCATCATATGCCATATCATTTGAAGCGTGTCTTTGCTTATTGTTCTGTGTTTCCAAAAGATTACAAGTTCAAAGAGATGGAAGTTGTCTTACTATGGATACCTAAGGGCTTCCTGCCAGAAACCCAAATTGAAAGTATGGAAGATATGAGCCACAAATACCTTAATGACTTAAGAGAATTTATGTAATTTTATGAATTTTCGTGGACTTATTTGTATTTTCGGTGGACTCATTTGTATTTTTGGTGTTTGAGAATCGGGACTTTATAGACTTTATGTAGTTTTCGGTGGACACAAGTATTTTTGGTATTTTTGGTTTGTATGTAATTATTAAATTATGCAACAGGTCTAAAAATCACAAAACAAGTCCATATGCAGGTCCATATGCAGGTCCAACAGGTTTTGTATTAAAAAAAAAAAAACGAAAAAGACACAAAACAGGTCCATTCAGGTCCAAACCCGGACCGGACCTGATTTTTCAGGTCTGGCCCGGAACCGGACCTGTTAATTCAGGTCCGGTCCCCGGTCCTCATAATTACCCAATTCAGGTCCCCGGTCCAAACAGGTCCGGTCCAGGTCCGGTCCGGTTTTGGACCGGTGTACACCCCTAGCTGCTGTTGTTGTGACGACCTCCTGCAAGCTAGAGAATGCCATCCCGCTTGAAAACTGCTACGCCCGTAACTGCTTCCAATTAGAAGATTGCTTCACCCGAAACTATCCTCCTCTACATTGATAATATTCCACGTCCAAGGGAATACCACCAAAGATTATTTCTCTTAAAACAATCCTCATCCGCATTGATAATATTCCACGTCCAAGGGAATACTATCGAAAATTTCTTCCCTTGAAACAATCCTCAGTTGTTTGTGACAACTCTCCATAATCTAGGGAATGCCATCTTGCTGTTTGTTTTGATGATCTTCCGCAATCTAGGGAACGCCGTCGATCAATGTTGCTACATCTTGATCCTTTTCTTGAATCATAGTGACAACTTTTCCAATCATAGCAAAAGTCGTCGAAGACTGCCCATCTCGTGCTATCTTCTCAAATCTCGGGTGACAACCTCCACAATCTTAGCGAATGCCGTCGAAGACCGCCCATCTCGTGCTATCTTCTCAAATCTTGGGTGACAACCTCCACAATCTTAGCGAATGCCGTCGAAAATAACTTTACTTGAAGTCATCCGCAATTGTTGCGATAATATTCCAAAGAGAATTACCGAAGACCAACACTTGTCGATCTTTAACGCTTGCTCGAACTTTGCTTCCACTATGCCTGTACGTCGGCGCTTTCGTTGCTTTGAACCTATACGTCGGTGTCCTTTTGCGAATGAACCAGTATGTCGGTGCTTTTTGTTAATGAGCCAATGCTTAGGCGCTTTAAGCTTAGTGAGATGATCTTTTCATCAGGTCGATCACTTTACATAATCAAGTCGATTACTTAATCGTGTCAAATTGCTTAGAGGGGCTAACTGGCGTACCAAGGAATCCAAAATATATCGCAGAAGGCTAGCATAACCTCAACAGGTGGCTGGCTGCTTTGGCGTCGCTGAAAATCAATTAGCGCCAAACATATGGCATTAGCGCCAGGCGCTGGAATTGGCGTCTGGCGCCAAGAACAAAAAGTGACGCCAATTCCTAGGGACTGGCGCCAGCACAGATTCTTCTTTAAATTCAATTTTCCGTTTTATTTCTTGCGATCGCTGCGATAGGGTCTTCCCTGTTCTGCTGCACCTGTATTTATTTTGACTATAAAACTTTGCTAATATCTTTAATCATCTTAGGGTTGACCTAAGGCTTTTTGTTGCTTGACTCAACTCATTGACTTGACACGACTCAAGGCAAAAACTTGACTCGCTGTGATTGACTCGAGGTTGACTCGACTCGAAGTAACATGACACGTGTGACTCATGACTCGTGTGTGCATTGTAATGTGATCGTGCGACTCGAAAATGAAAAAAGCAAAAATGCAAAAAATATTGTATGAAAAAATGAAGTAACTTTGATTAATTTTCCGTCATTTTGTGGATTTTTGTGGAGGGTACCGACTTTCTCCCGAAAAAGAAAGACGCGAAAAAGAAAATCAAAAGTTTGAAGATGCATGTTGAATGAGCTTAGTCAAATATTGTTTGATGCTATCTCTTAAGGTTCAAGGATTAATTCATCCTAGGCTATCTCAACTGTTGACTCCATGATGAAGGTATTTAGGTAACTTAGGCACGGAGGCTAAGCACTTCATACTTTGTGATGCAATGATGATAATGAGTGATGAGCGATTTTGACGAAGCATGCTTCAGCGTTAAGATTTCATGACAAAGGGTTCCTAAGGGAACGTATATTTGGTCATGTATCTGTGCGGCGTGTGAAAGTGACACTAAAGCTAGGCCGCAAGAGCTAAGTGTGTGGAAAAATATATTGTTGAAAAGAGTCAAATGGTGGTGACTCTTAGGCTAGGTAAGCTAATGATGTACGGATCAAGCCCCCAAGTCTAGCTCTAAATGAATAGGGATGAGCATTGGAGATCCCTTGATATGATTATGGTGTAAGTGTGTGAATGTGAATATAAATGCATGTTTATTACGGCCGCACCTCGATGTGAGGTTGCCTACGTATCCGTTAGGAATCAGGCCGAACGTAGCTCTAGCCAAACCTCGCACAAGTGTGTATACCTCAAAAAGGTCTTTTAAGGGTTGTAACGTGGTTAAGCTAAAGGCTAAAGAAGAAGGGGATAAAGGCTCAAGACCCTAGATAAGCCCCTAAGGTGTGCAACCTTACTTTTGAATCTTTATAATTTTATGCTTGAGTTTCTACTCTTTTTTAGCTCTTTTTGCTTTAGCATTTATTTTATTTTTATAAGTGTGAGCAATCTCGATCATGCGGTCTATCACTCACTTGGCGTTCATGTTTCTCAGGCACGGTACCGAGCACTCGATAAGAGACGCAATCTGAGACGTGTTCTTATCTAAGTTACTTTCATATCAAAGACATTGGACCACTTGCCCTTTTGTACAATTGTTTTCGTTTTTTATTATTGCTTATTTTTTGCTATTGCTTTATTTTGAATTTGCTCAAGCTCTCTTTAGAATTGCATAAGTTGCACGCCATCCCGTCCCAAGGTTAGATAGATGTAGGTTGAAAAAAGAAAGGTATATCGTTAGACGAGGCTCAAAGTGGTTTATGAAGAAAGGATGTGTAAATTGAAAGGCGAAAGGAGATATGATGTGGCTACAAGGGGTGCCTCAAATCATTGGTATACCTTGTGCTTAGCTCGACATGGATTTTTTTTTTTTTTTTTTTTTTGAAGGCAATGTAATGAAATGATCATATGCAAGGAATTAAATGCTCATTTTATTAAGGGAAAAAGGAAAAATCTACAAAATTAATCTAAAGGAAAAGAAAAGGTGCCTATGCTAGACTTATTGGGGAAAGAAAAGATGAAAAAGAAATAGAAAAAAGAGGCCATGAAATTTTGTCGTTGAAGCTCGCCTCTTGTCTTGTGTTGTTTGCTTTATCATCACTCACTCTTCTTGTTAACTGGAGGCATGGGAAGCTTGTTATTATCAATCAAATGTTGGATAGCCTCCTTTAGCTTCCAACAGCTCTCATTAGTATGACCCCTACCTTGATGATACTTGCAGTGTTCGTCTGGATTCCAACTAGGCAATCTCTTTTCAGGTACGGGATCTTGAATAGGTCCAATGGGAGTAATGAGTCCTTTGGCATGGAGTCGATCGAAGGCAGTATCGTAGCTCATCCCAATGGGGGTGAAGTCTTTCCTTAGTTGCTTCTTAGATCCTTGGTTATCTATGGCTAAAACTTCACTGAGATCAAAGGTACTAACATTGTTACTAGAGTGGGCGTTTTCGCAAGAAGAAGGATTGTCGTTCTTCTTTCCTTTCCATCCACCGTGGTTACTATTGTTAGTAGCTTTTTGCTTTGCAAGGTCATCTTTGATTTCAATTCCGATGTCATAAACGGCCTTGAAAGTATTCAAATTGTGTTGATATTTTAGGTGCTTCGAATACTTTTCTTGGAGATTCTTGATAAACATCCTCACAGATTCCTTTTCGGTGGGGACTTCAATCATCTTAGCGGAAGTTTCCCTCCACTTATTAAAGAAAAAAGTAAAGCCTTCATTTTCTTTTTGTCTTAGCATCTCAAGTTGTCTATGATCGGTTTCAACTTGAATATTGCACTTGTACCTATCAACAAAAGCGTTTGCTATCGATTCCCAGGTAGAGGTTTTTTTTGTCAAGGGAAAAGAACCATTGTTGGCAAACAGTTTCAAGAGATAGTGAGAAAAGAGAGGGGAAAACCTTCTTATCGATACCCTTAATGGTCATTATAGTTTCAAAAGCTCTTAGATGGAAGTAAGGGTTATCTGATGCCTTGAATTTAGGGATGTCAGTGGCGTTGAACTTATGCAGAAGAAGTTCCTTGTCCAGCGAGACCCCTTGTGAACTCATGCCCTGAAATTTGTAGTCACCAAATAGCTTGCTCAAGCTTTCTTGCATGAGGTCCATCCGTTGTTGCTTCACGGGATCATCAACTTTGAGGGTGAGTAGTTTCAATGTTTCAGTCATGGTAACCAATTGGTTCCTAAGCTCATTGACTTCTTCTTGAGTTGCCATTATCTTCTTAGCCTTCCTCTTTTGACGAATTGGTTTATCAAAAAGCGAGACTTGAATAAAGAGGTTGTCCTTGATTAATCGCCCTTCTCTCCTCGACCAAGTACCGTGGAAAAGGAATTTGGGGATACTTATTGTTAATTATTTGACTCAAACTTTATTCAACATGCAATAGATGGAGGAGGTGAAGAAAAATGGAAGAATGTGAAGAAGTATTTAGATGGAGGGATATGAAGAATTAGGAATAGAATGTACCCCCCAACTCAAATGACGGAAAAGACCGACTCATGCATAAACCTAAGACATGGCCATGGTGACATGTGCTCAAAGTGTGTGCTAAGACTAGTGAGTGTAGATGGTACTTCAAGACTCGTGTCATGACCATGTGGCTAGACTATGTGACTAGACTCAAGCAAAAATTAAGTTAAGACTTCACGTATATGCATTAAACTGGAAAGACTGTGGTTTTTTAGTCATAACTTTTTATCTGAGACTCTGATTGGGATGAAACCAACGCCGATTAAAGATAAAACTCGGGGCTACAGATCCATAGGTTTTACGACTCGTAGTTCTTTCTAGAACTCCAGATATGACCAAAATAAGTTGACGTTTGTGCAGTATACGGGAATAAAAATCTGGGTTGACTTAAAGGAACTATGACTCGATTTATGTTTATTTATTAGCTCAAATTAATTAATTAATTAATTATACAAAGTCCTTTAGTCATTAATCAGTTTATTTAGTCTTAACACAAGTCAAACAAACGATTAAGAAAAACATAGAATATATATGCACAACAAATAATGCACAATTAGTCAAGTAGGCACAACATGATGCAATGAGTTCGCAACCTAACCATGGCTCTTATTCTCTAAAGTTCGGGATATGGTTTAGTCAAATAGGTTCCATGGTTAATTGTCCAGATGCATCGCATAAAAGCCTAACCGTGAAGGGTTAACGCGTGTGGATAGGACACCGCGAGTTTTTAGAAAAAAACTCTCTTCCATGGTTTGGTGAATTCAACCTCTCAGATGTACCCTTTGTTGCCAGGAGCGTTCAATCGGGTAGATAGAGCATGAATTCCCAAAGGTTTATGTCCATATGTAGAACACATATGGGTTTCAGAAAAGTGAGAAAAAATTCGATCAGAAAGTAGGATCGAGCAAACAATACGAAAAACCGGTCGAAATTAGAATGCATATTTCTGGCTCGGTATTGGGGGACATTGGCGCCAGCAAACAGAGACAGGCGCCAACTTTTAACTGTAGCGCCTGGCGCCAATACTGGCGTCTGGCGCTACGACTAAAAGTTTGGCGCCAAGCTCTGGCCCCTGACGCTACTTCCCACATGCCTCAGCAGCTTTCTGTGCTCAATAAAATCATCCTGTTTCGCGCGGTGTTATTTCAGTCCTAGTTGTGAAAGACATTTCTCAAATTTCCTACGTGTAAAATCCTTATGTTTTTGACTCATTACGGATGGTCTTTCCAATGAGAACCTTTTTATGCATATGCCACAATGTTAATCAAAATTACGCACATGAAATACTTAGAACTTTTCGAGTCTCATCCACTCATTCTAAATCATTGCTGAAACAAATTCAGGAATTAAAATAGAAATTCTCCCCAGTGGAGTCGCCAAAAACTGTAGGGAATAAAGAATATAATGTCAATTATGATTCCTGTGATGCTTCCTATTCTCTTCCTAATATTTGATGTTAAGTGACATGCTAGGGTTTGTTATTAATCTTGTTTGTATCATGCCTAGTGTAGGGAATATTTCAAGCATTATCCCAAACTTTAACCCCACTTTAATCATACACTAAAGTACAGTGGCGTCCAAAGGGAAAGAAGATAGAGCAAAAGAGTTGCCAAAAAGTTTTAGGAACTTGTAAACCGTTCACAAGGTGAAGGTTACACCCCTTAATGATCCATGAGATCGTAAACTCCAATAGGTCTGGAACCATGACTGGTAGTTCGGGGATGAAGGTACAAATTAAACCTAAAAGAGATTGAACCTGCCCTAATAATAGGCCTCTACTTTATTCTGATCGTATTCATGTGCGCTTTCTGACTAACATGCAATCAGTAGTATTAACCCTAAACCTGTTTAATCTATGTTGGTTGAATATTAATGCACAAATAAATCTATTATTGGCGATCACTTGATTTATAATCAAATTAACCCTAAACAAGATTATAAATTATCTTATTAAGCGTGATTACAAGTACCAATTCCCTTTAAACATGCATAAAAGGTGTGATCAAGCAATAAAAATAAATAAAATCAAGCAACATAATAATCATAAATCATAACAATAATAATAATTATAATCATAATCATGATCATAATAATCTCAATCATAATAATAATAATAATAATAAAATAATAATAATAATAATAATAATAATAATAATAATAATAATAATAATCATAATAATAATAATTATAATCATCAAAATAATAACCATAATTAAAATAATCATGTTAAAGCATAATAATAATAGCAAGATCCTACGCATGATACTAGCAAGATTAATAACAAACCCTAGCATGTCACTAAACAATAAAAATTAAAGATTTAACCCTAACCTGATACTAACATGAATATTAGGAAAGAAAATAGGAAGCATCATACTTTTAATCATACTTGATATTGAAGTTACCCTAGACATGATACTAGGAATATCAAAACGCCCTAACATGACGCTAGGAATCCAAATAACAACCTAAGCATGATTTCTACATCATAATAACAATGTAAACAATTAAAGCACTTACTTGGATGCCTCGTACCTCTTTCTAATAACAAAACACACACGTTAGTAACTTCAAGGAAAATAATAAACAAACAATTAAATTAAATAATTGAAATAGAGATTTGGGACCTGTAGACACCTAATAATGTCTCCCCAAAACCAAACCCGTTGATGAAAACCTTTCACCGCCATTATTGGTCGAGTTGAGTATTTAATATTTGGAGTGCTTAAACCCATGTTCTATCCAACATATTTCATGAACCAATCCAATTTCTAGCTCATTTCCCTAAACCATAACCTATTTTCCACTTTTCGTGTCCACTGAGAGAAACTGATTTTATGGCTATACAATTTTGATCCAATTATTATTTTGTTGGATAGGCCTTTAAATAAGCTTTCCAATATCATAAGCCCAATTCCGAGCTATAACGAAAAAGATATGAGCAAAAAACTAAACTCGGCCTAAAATCGACACCCTTCCACTAAAACGGCCATATCATAAAATCTACATATTAATTTGACATTATTCTAATTGTATTGGAAAGTAGACTTGATAAGATTTCCAATGATATATTATATGCCTTATTCCGAGTTACGGATCAAAAGTTATGATTATTTTAAAAACGGGTAAAAAACTGAAATTACCGTGCAGCAGCAAAAATGCCGCGACGCGGCAAAAGCTGATGTGTCACGGGACTTATTCCCATGACCCGGTGCCCATTTTTGTAATTTTGCTCAATTTTTCCTCGTGTCACGGTGCAATTTCCCGTGTCACGGTGCCCATTCCGTGACACGGGAATATTCCGTGTAATTTCCGCGTACTTTTTACACCGTGACACGACATACTGCACTGTGCCACGGTAGACAATGCCGTGTCACAACATTTCTTCCCGTGTCACGGTGCACATCCCGTGCCACGGGATTGCTCCGTGTTTTCTCCGCGTAATCCCTAAATGCGTTTTCACTTCCCGTAACCTAAATATTTCCCGTGTCACGCAAATTTGTACCGTGTCACGGGAAAGTTTCCCGTCTGACGGTGGGATTTCCCGTGTCACGGTACACTTTGCCGTGTCGCGGGATACTTTTTTAGGGTTTTTATCATTTTAGGGTTCCGTGTGCTCCCTCAGCACATTTTCCCTATAAATAGGACCCCCCTTTCTGCAGTTCGGGGCACCAATAATCATTCTCTCTCACCTTACACCAAAAATCATTCTCTTCTCCCTCTTTAACCTAATTTCTAGACTCATTATTCTTCCATAATAATTCCCCTAAGCACTCCAAGGAGTCTATACTTAATCCGTGGTTCCGTCCTTAAACCAAGGCGTGAAAGGTACAAATAACTGAGGGTTTGGACCAAATTAACTCTACTTTTTATTTAATTTTATTTAATAATTTTAATTTGATTTATATTTTTATTGAAGTTACTAACACTTTATTCATGATGTAGAAAATTAAAGGAACGCGCGGAATGTGAGTAATTAATTAATTTAATTACTCTTGTTTTATTTTCTTATTGCTAGTATCATGATTAGGTTATTTTATATTTGATTTGACTAAAACTATTATTGTTGAATTGCTTCTAATATTAATGTTTATTTTATTATATTTTTTGTCACTATATTGCATGTTAAAGGGAATATGTAATTGAAAATCACGCCTAATAAGATAATTTGGACGACCGGTTTAGGTTCCTTTTTAATCTTTTTATTAATTCAAGTGATCACTAATATTTTAGAATTTATGTTGCATTAATATTCAACCAATTTAGCTTAATAATAGTTTGGAACGAATTGAATATTTTGTTTGTATGCCTTTGAGATCGCAAGATTCACTTTTCACTATAAGAATCGAGTAGAGGCCAATACGGGCGAATGTGACTCCATGACTCACATCGTACCATCATCCCCGATCCTCCTTTTGTGGTTCCGAACCATATGGAGTTAGTAATCTCATGGATTATGAATGGGGTGTAACCTTCACGGGTCAATCGTTGTTGCCTTCGTTGTCCCTTTATCGTGGTTGCCTTTTATGATCCGTGAACGGTTTACAAGTTCCTTAAAAACTTGTTGGCGGCTCCCTACTTTCCTTGTCCCTAATCGTATTATGTCAATTCCCACTTCCTATGTGTTCCAAGCATATTCACAACATGCTTTTACGTAGGCGCACTTCGAGCGACGCCTACAGGACCAAACCCTCAGAAATTAAAACCTTTCACGTCTAGGGCGAAGGCAACTTCGAATATGGCTAGGTGTATCTAAGTCTTGAGAATGCGGAATTTTGTATTTGAGAAAAGGCTAGTTTAGAAAAGAGAGAGAGAGAGAGTAATCATGAAAATCTTGATGAGAGTTGGTAAATGAAGAGAATTGGTGAATGAAATCGGAGTTTTTAGAAGGCTATTTATAGAGAAAATCAGCCAAAAAGATAAAAAATCAAAACAGAGTTCTGACGCGTAAAACCAGATTAGCGCCAGACGCTGACATTAGCGCCAGGCGCTAACGCTAGCGCCAGGCGCCAAGCTTAGCGTCAGGCACTAATGCTGGCGTTTGGCGCTGACTAAAATATTGACGCGTTTTCTAAAATCAGTTAGAAATTGCCGTACAGGAGGATAAAATTGTATTTTCCTCAAACATTCTTTTATTCTGATTAAAACTCAAAAAAGTCAACAAAAGTCAATTTATCAATGCTAATTGAATTAGGAATGAAAAGAACCTTCAAGAAGAATCTAGAAGACTATAACCATTCCTAATTGCATTAGGAATGATAAACCATATTAGGCCCTCCTCTAGATCATTGGGCCGCATATAAGGCTCAAACCGGGCCCAGTTCAGTAATTTGGCCATAACTTCCTCAATATTCATCGGAATTGGGCTTATAATATATCGTCGGAAAGGTCTTTTCAAACCCTATCCAACTACACTATTATTGGACCCATATCATGGACCAACCAAACTGGATTGGCTATTTTCTTAAAATAGGTTTTCAAAAACAGAGATTAAAGAAAAGAAATTAAAACTATCCGCAACACTAAACTTTCCACACTTTCACTTCATTTGATTATGATTCGACGTGAAAGATACTCATCACCGGGTTTGGTTTTGGGGAGACACAAATAGGTGTCTACAAAAGCCCCCACTTTGACTGAGTTTGGAAAAACACAAGTTTCGAAAACAAAAGTCAAAGTATCGATAAGGACAGAGAATGATTCAGAACGTTTTGTGATTCTAAATCATTCTTGTAACGCCGATACCTGCAAACTAGAGTTATCTAAACAGATAAAAGAGTTAAGAAACGCGTATCTTGCACTGTCCAGCACACGTCTCTGGAGGGTAACCGATTTGTTGTGACGATCTTCCGCAAGCTAGAGAATACAACCTTAAGACTGCTACGCCTGTAACCGCTTTCAATTTCTGTTGTGATAGTCTTCAAAAAGATCACTGCTTGTTGATCCTTAATGCTGCTATGCCAGAACGTCGGCGCTTTGCTGTTATTGAACCAGTATGTCAGTGCTTTTACTGTGATGACAATCCTCTTTTCTTTGGGAATAGTTGCCAATGCAACTCTTGTATGATGTATGACAATCCGATTTAGCTAAAGTTGTCAACGCTTCGTAACAATCCATCCTTGGAAATGTTGCCACGATGAAGCGACAATCCGTATCTCGGAAAATTTGGCAAAATCCAATTTTTGGGAAAAGTTGCCAATGCTTCGTAACAATCTGTCATAAGAATTTTGCTACGATCGACAATCCACATCTTGGAATATAATTCTTGAAAGCAATCCACCTTGGAAATTTGCCAGCGCTATGCGACAATCCTTTTAGGAAATTATTGCCACTATTGACAATCCGCGTCTTGGAACATTTGCCAAAAAAGAGTCGATCGACAATCCACTTCAGGAAAATTTGCCACTTACTGAATGAATGACAATACACATTGAGGAACCTTTGCCGAAATTTATGATGAATAGAGTCCTACAACGATCCTTTGGGAAATTTTGCCATAGCGAACTAGGTGTATGAAAATCCAATCTCGGAAAACTTGCCAGCGATGACAATCCGAACTTGGAAAAAATTGCCAAACAAAGAAGGAGCACGACAATTGACGCTTGGAAACTTTGCCAGAGATGACAATCCAATCTTGGAAAAATTGTCGTTGAAGAAGATGCGCGACCATCCATTTTTGGAAATATTTTCAGTTGGGGATGACAATACAATTTTTGGAAAAATTGTCGTTTAAGAAGAATGCGCGACAATCCATATTTGGAAATATTGTCATTTAAGAAGAATGTGCGACAATCCATATTTGGAAATATTGTCGTTTAAGTGCTTGTTTTTAAACCGATACGTTGGTGCTTGCAATGAGCCAGTGTTTTAGGCGCTTAAGCTAAGTAAGACGATTTTTTGTCAGGTCAATCACTTACTACGATTGTAATCGAGCCGACTACTAATCATGTCAATTTGCTTATAGGGGCTAACTGGCGTACCAAGGAACCCGAAATTGCTGTATGAGGTCGAAATAACCATTCTGAGAGGCTTCAAGCTCCGTCGCTGCTGAAATATCTCTAGCGTCAAGAATTGGCTCTATCGCCAGACACTGGGATCTAGAGTTAGGCGTTCAACTCTTTTTCCAGACGACATCCTTGTCGTCTGGTGGTGGAGTCGGGTCTTCCCTATTCTGCTCTTGCCGCCGCTGTTGCTTGGTTTTGCTCTGAACTTTGAGCTTGGTCGTTTCCTTTTAACCAAATCTGCTCAAATCTTTTGCAAATTAAAGCTCTTCATCTCTAATTTACTGATCCATGTAACTCCTCTTATCTTGGAGGAATCTCCTGTATCATATTCGCGGTTTTTTCGAAAAAAAATCAAGGAATGTCCTCGCTTTCTAGGAATCACCTGCATTTATATCTTTGACCATAGGACTTTGCTTATCTTTCATAAGGTTTGACCTAAGACTTAGTGTTGCTTGACTCATTGACTTGACATGACTCAAGGTATAAACTTGACTCGCTGTGATTGACTCGAGGTTGACTCGACTCAAAGTGTTTGGCATATGTGTTAGACTCAAATCAAGGTGATATGACACGACATGACTCAATGTGTAAATGACTCGTGTGTGCATTGTAATGTGATCGTGCGACTCGAAAATGCAGAAAAAGCAAAAATTTTCTGTCATTTTTCTGGAGGGTACTGACTTTTTCCCGAAAAAGAAAGACGCAAAAAAAGAATCGAAGTTTTCGAATGCATGTTAAATGAGATTCAATCAAATGTCATTTGATACTATCTCTCAAGGTGTAAGGATTAACCCATCCTAGGCTATCTCAATTGTTGACTCAATGATGAAAGCATTTGGGTAACTTAGGCACAGAGGCTAAGCATTTCATACTTTGTGATGCAATGATGATTGATGTTGATATGACAAGGCATGCTTCGGTGTTGTATTAAGATTTCATAACAAAGGGTTCCTACGGGAAGTATATTTGGTCATGTATTTGTGCAGTGTGTGAAAGTGTCACTAAAGTTAGGCCGCAAAGGCTAAGTGTGTGGAAAGATATTGAAAAGAGTCAGGTGGTGGTGACTCTTTAGGCTAGGTAGGCTAATGATGTAAGGATCAAGCCCCCGAGTCTAGCTCTAAGTGAATAGGGATGAGCATTGGAGATCCCTTGATATGACCATGATTTGTGAATGTGAATGTGAATGCATGTTTATTACGGCCGCACCTCGATGTGAGGTTGCCTACGTATCCGTTAGGAATCAGGCTGAACGTAGCTCTAGCTGAACCTCCCACAAGTGTATGTATACCTCAAAAAGGTCTTTTTAAGGGTTGTAACGTGGTTAGGCTAAAGGCTTGAAGAAGAAGGGGATAAAGGCTCAAGACCCCCGATAAGCCCCAAGGTGTGCAACCTCGCTTTTGAATCATTGTATTTTTTTTATGCTTGAGTTTCTACTCTTTTTTAGCTCTTTTTTGCTTTAGCATTTATTTTATTTTAATATGTGTTGGCAATCCCGATCATGCGGTCTATCACTGACTTGGCATTCATGTTTCTCAGGCACGGTACCGAGCACTCGATAAGAGACGCAATCTGAGATGTGTTCATATCAAAGACATGTTTATGTCAAAGACATTGGAACATTTACCCTTTTGTACACTTTTATTTATTATTATTATTTTTTACTTATTTTTATTGCTTTTTTTTTTTTTTTTTGAAATCACTCAAGCTTTTGAAGTTGCATATGTTACACACCATCCCATCCCAAGGTTAGGCAGATGTAGGTTGAAAACTAAAAGGTCTATCATTAGACGAGGCTCAAAGTGGTTTATGAAGAAAGGATTGTAAATTTGAAGGGTGAAAGGTGATATGATGTGGCTACAAGGGGTGCCTCAAATCATCGGTATACCTTGTGCTTATTGGGGAAATGCAATGCAATGCGATGATCATATGCAAGGAAATAAATGCTTATTTTATTTAAAAAGTGAAGGGTTAGAATCAAACTCTAAGAAATAAATCCAAGGAGGATGAAGTGTTCCTATGCTAGACTTATTGGGGAAAGGTTTGAAAAAAAAGAAGAAGAAAGCATGAAATCTTGGTGAGAAGCTTGCCTTGTGTTTTGTCTCATCATTACTCTTTTTTTTTTTTTTATTATTATTGTCAATCACATGGCTCAAACTCGATTCAACATGCATGGATGGAAGAAGGTGGGAAGAATGAATATTGTGATATGGAGAAAAATGATGTAGATGGAGAGATATGAAAAAAAAAAATTAGGAATAAAATGTACCCCCAACTGAAATGACGGAAAAAACCGACTCGTATATGAACCTAAGACATGGTCATGGTGTGAAAAGATTATGTACAAAGTGTGTGCTAAGACTAGTGATTTTAGATGACATGTTAAGACTCGTGTCATGACCATGTGGCTAGACCATGTGACTAGACTCAATCAAAGACTAAGTTAAGACTTCACGTATATGCATTAAACTGGACAGGTTGTGGTATTTTAGTCATAAATTTTGATTTGTGACTCTGATTGGGATGAAACCAACGCTAAATTAAAGATAAAACTCGGGGCTACAGATCCATAGGTTATATGACGCGTAGTTCTTCCTAGAATTCCGACTATCACCAAAATAAGTTGACGCTTGTGCAGTATACGAGAATAAAAATCTGGGTTGACTTAAAGGGACTATGACTCGATTTTACACATATTTATTAGATCAAATTAATTAATTAATTAAAAAGGTCCTTTAGTCATTAATTAGTTTGTTTAGGCTTAATCAAGTCAAACAAACAGTTAGGTAAAACACATAGAATGTGATGCAATGAGTTTGCAACCTAACCATGGCTCTAGTTCTCTAAAGTTCATGATATGGGTTAGTCAAAGAGGGTCCATGGTTAATTTTCCGGATGCACCACGCAGAAGCCTAACTATAGGGAATATTTTAAGTGTTAATCCACTAGCTTGAACCCTATTGTGATCATACACTAAAGTACGGTGGCGTCCAAAGGGAAAGAAGATAGAGCAAAAGAGTCGCCAACAAGTTTTAGGAACTTGTAAACCGTTCACGAGGTGAAGGTTACACCCCTCAACGATCCAAGAGATTGTCAACTCCATAAGGTCTTGAACCAAATAGGGTTCGGGGATGAAGGTACAAATCCAACCTAAAAGAGATTGAACCTGCCCTAATAATAGGCTTCTACTTTATTCTGATCGTATTCATGTGCGCTTTCTGACTAACATACAATCAATAGGATTACCCTAAACCTGTTTATCTATGTTGGTTGAATATTAATGCACAAATAAGTCTGTTATTGGCGATCACTTGAATTATAATCAAATTAAGCCTAAACAAGATTATTAATTATCTTATTAAGCGTGATTACAAATATCAATTCTCTTTAAACATGCATAAAAGGTGTGATCAAGCAATAACAATAAATATCAAGCAACATAATAATATTAATCATAATAACAAATTATAATCAAGATAATATTATTCATGTTAAAGCATAATAATAGCAAGATCCTAGGCATGATACTAACAAGATTAATAACAAATCCTAGCATGTTAATAAACAATAAAAATCCTATATTTAACCCTAACATGATACTAACATGAATGTATATTAGGAAGAAAATAAAAGGCATCATAACAATTATACTTAATATTAAAGTTACCCTAGACATGATACTAGGAATATCATAATAACAACCTAAGCATGAACTCTATATAATAACATCAATAAAAACCATTAAAGTACTTAATTTGATGCCTCATACCTCTTTCTAATAACAAAATACACACGTTAGTAACTTCAAGGAAAACAATAAACAAAACAATAAAATCAAATAATTGAAAGAGAGATTTGGGACCAAACCCTCAGAAATTAAACCTTTCACGTCTAGGGCGAAGACAATTTCAAACTTGGCTAGGTGTATCTAAGTCTAATGAATGCGGAATTTTTATATTTGAGAGAAGGCTAGTTTAGAAAAGAGAAAGAGAGAGAGATCAAGAAAATCTTGATTAGAGTTGGTGAATTGGTAAGAATAAGGATTGAAGAGAATTGATATATGAAAACGGAGTTTTTAGCACGTTATTTATAGAGAAAATCAACCAAAAAGATAAAACATCAAAAACAGAGTTCTAACGCAAAAAACCAAATTAGCGCCAAACGCTAACCTTGGCGCCAGAAGCTAAGGCTAGCGCCAGACGCCAAAAGTAGCGCCAGGCGCTACAGCTGGCGTTTGGTACTGACTCAAAAATTCACGCGTTTTCTTAAAATCAGATAGAAATTGCTGTACAGGAGGATAAAATCGTATTTTCCTCAAAAATGTTCTTTAATTCTGATTAAAACTCTAAAAAGTCAACTGTAGACACCCAAATATGTCTCCCCAAAACCAAACCCAGTGATGAATACCTTTCACGTCATTCGATTATCGAACAAAGCGAAAGTATGAAAAGTGTAGTGATGAGGATGTTTTTATTAAAATATCTCTTCTTTCTGTTTTTTGAAAATATTTCTTTTCTTACCTTATTTTTGAAAAACGTGCATTCATGTTTAGTTTGGTCCATGATATGGGTCCAATAATGGTGTAGTTAGATGGGGCTTGAAAAGGCCTTTCCAACGATATATTATAAGTCCAATTCCGATGAATATTGAGGAAGTTATGGCCAATTTACTGAACTGGGCCCGGTTTGAGCCTTATGTGCGGCCCAATGATCTAGGGGAGGGCCTAATATGGATTTATCATTCCTAATGCAATAAGTAATGGTTTTAGTTTTCTAGATTCTTCTAGAAGGTTCTTTTCATTCCTAATTCAATTAGCATTGATGAATTGACTTTTGTTAACTTTTCAGAGTTTTAATTAGAATCAAAGAGCATTTTTGAGAGAAAAATACGATCTTATCCTCCTCTACGGAAATTTCTATCTGATTTTAAGAAAACGCGTGAATTTCTAAGTCAGCGCCAAACGCCAGCTATAGCGCCTGACGCTACACTTGGCGCCTGGCGCTAACCTTGGCGTCTGGCGCCAAGGTCAGCGTTTGGCGCTAAATCCTGTTTTACGCGTCAGAACTCTATTTTTGATATTTTATCTTTTTGGCTGATTTCTTTATAAATAACGTCGTAAAAATTCCGTTTTGATCCATCCACAATAACCTACAATAATTTACAATCTACCAACTCTCATCAAGATTTTCTTGATTATTCTTTCTCTCTCTCTCTATTTTCTAAACTAGCCTTTTCTCAAATATAAAAGTTCCGCATTCATTAGCACTAGAAACACCTAGCCAAATTTGAAGTTGCCTTCACCCTAGACGTGAAAGGTTTAATTTCTGAAGGTTTGGTCCCAAATCTCTCTTTCAATTATTTAATTTAATTGTTTTATTTATTATTTTCCTTGAAATTACTAACGCGTGTATTTTGTCATTAAAAAAAGATACGAGGCATCAAAGTAAGTACTTTAATGGTTTTTATTGATGTAATGATATTCCTGGTATCATGTCTAGGGTAAATTTAATGTCAAGTATGATTGTTATGATGCCTTCTATTTTCTTCCTAATATTTATGATTGTTAGTATCATGTTAGGGTTAAAGCTTTGATTTTTATTGCTTAGTGACATACTAGGGTTTGTTATTAATCTTGTTAGTATCATGCCTAGGATCTTGCTATTATTATTATGCTTTAACATGATTTATGATTATTTTTATGATTCATGATTATGGTTATGAATATTATTATTATTATTATAATTTTATGAATATAATTATTATTATGATGATTATATATTATGTTGCTTGGTTAAATTTATTGTTATTGCTTGATCACACCTTTTATGCAAGTTTAAAGGGAATTGGTACTTGTAATCATGCTTATATAAGATATAATAATCTTGTTTAGGGTTAATGTGATCATAATTCAAGTGATCGCCAATAATAGTTTTATTTGTGCATTTATATTCAATCAACATAGATAAACAGGTTTAGGGTAATCTTAATGATTGCATGTTAGTCAGAAAGCGCACATGAATACGATCAGAATAAAGTAGAGGCCTATTATTAGGGTAGGTTCAATCTCTTTTAGGTTGGATTTGTACCTTCATCCCCGAACCATATTTGGCTCAAGACCTTATTGGAGTTAACGATCTCTTGGATCGTTAAGGGGTGTAACCTTCACCTCGTGAACGGTTTACAAGTACCTAAAAAAACTTGTTGGCGACTCTTTTGCTCTATCTTCTTTCCCTTTGGACGCCACCGTACTTTAGTGTATGATCATAGTGGGGTTCAAGCTAGGGGATTAATGCTTGAAATATTTTGTATTTTCCTCAAAAATGTTCATTGATTCTGATTAAAACTCTAAAAAGTCAACAAAAGTCAATTTATCAATGTTAATTGAATTAAGAATGAAAAGAACCTTCTAGAAGAATCTAGAAGACTAAAACCATTCATAATTGCATTAGGAATGATAAATCCATATTAGGCCCTCCTCTAGATCATTGGGCCGCATATAAGGCTCAAACCGGGCCCAGTTCAGTAATTTGGCCATAACTTCCTCAATATTCATCGGAATTGGGCTTATAATGTATCGTTGGAACTCTTTTCAAGCCCTATCCAACTAAACTACTATTGGACCCATATCATGGACCAACCAAACTGGATTGTCTTTCTTAAAATAGGTTTTCAAAAACAGAGAGAAGAGAAAAGAAATTAAAACTTTCCGCAACACTAAACTTTCCACACTTTCACTTCATTCGATTATGATTCGACGTGAAAGGTACTCATCACTGGGTTTGGTTCTGGGGAGACACAAATGGGTGTCTACAGAAGCCCCCACTTTGACTGAGTTTGGAGAAATGCGAGTTTTGAAAACAAAAGTCAAAGTATCGATAGGGACGGAGAATGATTCAGAACGTTCTGCGATCCTAAATCACTCTTATAACGCCGATACCTGCAAACTAGCGTTAGTTAAACATATAAGAGAGTTAAGAAACGCCTATCTTGCACCGTCGAGCACACATCTTTGAAGAGTAACCGATTTGCTGCTGCTTTACTGTTTTGATGACCTCCTGCCAAGAGAATGCCATCTCGCTTGAAAACCGCTACGCTTGTAACTGCTTCCAATATTGAAGATTGCTTCTCTTGAAACGATCCTCTTCCATTTTGATAATATTCCACGTCCAAGGGAATACTATCGAAGATTGCTTCGCTTGAAACAATCCTCTTCCGCTTTGTGACCATCTTCCATGTCTAAGGGAATACGATCGAAGACAACTTCACTTGAAATCACCTTCAGTTGTTTTTGACAACACTCCACAATCTATGGAACGCCATCTTGCTGTTTCGATGTTCACTCGTCTCTGAATAAATAGCTTCTTTTTTTGGATATGTCCACGCGTCTCGGAACAAAGAGCTTCTGAATGATATGCCCACGCGTCTCTGGAGCAAAAGAGCTTGATGATATGTCCACGCATCTCTGAACAAAGAGCTTTTGAATGATATGTCCACGCGTCTCTGAACAAAAGAGCTTTGAAAGGATTGTCCACCCGTCTCTGAACAAAAGAGCTTGAAAGGATTGTCCACGCGTCTCTGAACAAAAGAGCTTGAATGCTTATTGCGATAATATTCCAAAGAAAAATTTCCGAAGACCGACGCTTGTCGATCTCTAAAGCTCGCTTGAACTTTTCTTCCGCTATGCCAGTACATCGGCGGTTTGCTGCTTGTGATCCATTATGTCCGTGATGAGCCAATGCTTAGGCGCTTTAAGCTAAGTGAGACGATCTTTCGTCAGGTCGATCACTTATTGCGATTTTAATCAAACCGACTATTTAATCATGTCAAAATGCTTATAGGGGCTAACTTGCGTACCAAGGAACCCGAAATTGCTGTACGAGGTCGAAATCACCTTTCTGAGAGGCTTCGAGCTCCGTTGCTGCTGAAACATCTCTGGCGCCAAGAATTGGCTCTGTCGCCAGACACTGGGATCTATCGCCAGGCGCTAAAACCTGTTGCCAGACGCTAGATGTTTTCGTCTGGCGCTGGAGTAGGGTCTTCCCTATTTTGCTGCACCTGTATTTATTTTTGACTATATGGCTTTTCCAATTTCTTTAATTATTTTAGGGTTGACCTAAGGCTTAGCGTTGACTCAACTCATTGACTTGACATGACTCAAGGTATAAACTCGACTCGCTGTGATTGACTCGAGGTTGACTCGACTCAAAGTGTTTGACACATGTGTTAGACTCAAATCAAGGTGATATGACACGACATGGCTCAATGTGTACATGACTTGTGTGTGCATTGTAATGTGATCGTGCGACTCAAAAATGCAAAAAAGAAAAAATTTTCTGTCATTTTTGTGCAGGGTACCGAGTTTCTCCCGAAAAAGAAAGATGCGAAAAAAAGAATCGAAGTGTTTGAAGGCATGTTGAATGAGCTTAGTCAAGTGTCATTTGATAGTATCTCTCGAGGTGCAAGGATTAATCCATCCTAGGCTATCTCGATGGTTGACTAAATGATGAAAGTATTTGGGTAACTTAGACACGGAGGCTAAGCACTTCATACTTCGTGATGCAATGACAATTATGATTAATGAGTGATGTTGATATGACAAGGCATGCTTCAACGTTATGTTAAGATTTCATGACAAAGGGTTCCTAAGGGAAAGTATATTTGGTCATGTATCTGTGCAGTGTGTGAAAGTCATTCTAAAGTTATGCCGCAAGGGCTAAGTGTGTAGAAAGATATTATTTTTTTAATAGAGTCAAATGGTGGTGACTCTTAGGCTAGGTAAGCTAATAATGTAAGGATCAAGACCCCAAGTCTAGCTCTACATGGATAGGGATGAGCATAGGAGATCCCTTGATATAATCATGGTGTAAGTGTATGAATTTGAATATGAATGCATTTTGTACGGCCGCACCTCGATGTGAGGTTGCCTACGTATCCGTTAGGAATGAGGCCGAACGTAGCTCTAGCAGAACCTCGCACAAGTGTGTATACGTCAAAAAGGTCTTTTTAAGGGTTGTAACGTGGTTAGGCTAAAGGTTGAAGAAGAAGGGGATAAAAGGCTCAAGACCCTAGATAAGCCCCCAAGGTGTGCAACCTTGCTTTTGAATTTTTATATTTTTATGCTTGAGGCTTGCTTCTCTTTTCTCTTTTTTTTTTTTTGCTTTAGAATTTATTTTTATTTTTATGAGTGTGGGCAATCCCGATCATGCAGTCTATCACTCACTTGGCATTCATGTTTCTCAGGCACGGTACCGAGCACTCGATAAGAGACGCAATCTGAGACGTGTTCTTATCAAAGACATTTTCATATCAAAGACATTGGAACACTTGCCCTTTTGTACACTTTTATTTATTTATTTTATTTTGCTTATTTTTCTGCTATTTTATCTTTTGAAGTCACTCAAGCTTTTATGAAATTGAAAATTGCATAAGTTGCACACCATCCCATCCCAAAGTTAGGTAGATGTAGATTTAAAAATGAAAGTTCTATCGTTAGACGAGGATCAAAGTGGTTTATGAAGAAAGGATTGTAAATTAGAAAGGTAAAAGGTAATATGATGTGGCTACAAGGGGTGCCTCAAATCATTGGTACACCTCGTGCTTAGTTCGGCGTTTTTTTTTTCCTTTTTTTTGTGATGAAATGATCATATGCAAGAAAATAAATGCTCATTTTATTAAAAAGGGGAAAATAAAGAATCTACAAAATTAATCTAAGGGAAAAGAAAGGTGCCTATGCTAGACTTATTGGGGAAAGGGTAAATAAAGAAAAAGAAAAAAGATGTCATGAAATTTCGTCGTTGAAGCTCACCTCTTGTCTTGTGTTGTTTGCTTTATCATCACTCGCTCTTCTTGTTAACTGGAGGTATGGGAAGCTTGCTATTATCAATCAAATGTTGAATAGCCTCCTTTAGCTTCCAACAGCTCTCAGTAGCATGACCCCTACCTTGATGGTACTTGCAGCGCACATTTGGATTCCAACTAGGAAATCACTTCTCAAGAGGGGGATCTTGAAGAGGTCCAATAGGAGTAATGAGTCCCTTGGCATGGAGTCGATCGAAAGCATCATCGTAGCTAATTCCAATAGGGGTAAAATCCTTTTTTTGTTGCTTTCTAAATCCTCGATTATCCATGGCTAAGATCTCATTAAGGTAAAAAGTACCAACACTGTTACTAGAGTAGGTGTTTTTGGAAGAAGAAGGATAGTCGTTCTTCTTCCCTTTACAGCCACTGTTACTATCGTTACTAATCTTGGCCTTCTTGTCGCGCGGAGAAACATGAAGGAGATTTGAATCAATGAAGTCTCAAACACGATCCTTGAGGGCGAGACATTTTTTGGTAAGGTTACCGCGACCTCTATGGTATCGAAAATAGGAATTTGGATCCCAATTGGGAAAACTTTTTTCAGGTGGAGGGTCTTGACTGGGACCAATGGAGTGAATATGACCTTGATCGTGAAGACAGTCAAAAGCTTCATTGTAAGTCATTCCTATTAGTGTGTATTCTTCAATGGCCCGTTTTTCCCGTGGGTTAGGAGCATTGAGTTCCTCATTAAACCCTTGGCGAGAATTTTGTTCAATGACCATCACCTGATTTGCTAATCCTTCTACCACGTTCAAGAGCATGGCAACGACATCTTGCAGTTTTTGAACGTCCTCTTTTAGACTTGACGAGTCTTCCCTGGTATTATCTAAGAAAAGACTTTCATCCTCCCCAATCATGGCCACTTCATTGAGAGAGGTTATATAAGCTATCTCGATCATGGGCTCTCCTACAGGTGTGATAAGAAGTGATGGATCGAAGGATGTTTGATCTCTTTCGATGGCTAGAATTTCAAAAGTTTCATTGTTATCGATCAGATCTTGAATAGCTTCTTTGAGTTTCCAACACTCCTCAGTGTCGTGACCTTTTCCTTGGTGATATTTGCAGTGCTTATTAGGGTCCTACTTGGGTGGCCTGACTTCTGGAACTGGATCTTCGATGGGCCCTATGGGCATGACTAATCCTTTGTGATGTAGCTTCTCGAAAGCTGTTTCATAACTCATGCCAAGTGGGGTGAACACTCTTTTTGACCTTTAGATTCGCGATTTAGAGGTGTTCGTAGCATGTACTTCATTAATGGGAGAGGAAGAAGAAGGATGGTTGTTCTTCTTTCCTCTCGCACTATTATCTTTTAGAAGGTCATCTTCAATGTCAATGCCTATATTATAGACAGCCTTGAAAGTATTCAAATTGTGTTGGTACTTTAAGTGCTATGAATACTTCCCTTGGAGATTCTTGATAAACATTCTCACAGATTCTTTTTCGATAGGAGCCTTGACCATATTAGCGGAAGTTTCCTTCTATTTGTTGAAGAAAGAAGTGAACCCTTCGTTTTCTTTTTGTTTTAACATCTCGAGTTGTCTATGGTCTGTTTCGTCTTGGATGTTGCACTTATATCTATCTATGAAAGCGTTTGCTATGGACTCCCAGGTGGAGGTTTTTTCTTTCTCGAGAGAAAAGAACCATTGTTGGCAAACGGTCTCGAGAGATAGTGAGAACAGAGAGGGGAAAACCTTCTTATCGATACCCTTAATGCTCATTATTGTTTCAAAAGCTCTTAGATGAAAGTAAGGGTTATCTGTTGCCTTGAATTTAGTGGCGTTGAACTTATGCGGAAGAAGTTCCTTGTCCAGCGAGACCCCTTGTGAACTAATGCCCTGAAATTTATAGTCACTAGATAACTTGCTCAAACTTTCTTACATAAGGTTCATTTGTTGTTGCTTCACACGGTCATCAATTTTGAAGGTTAAAGCCTTTAACACCTCAGTCACGTCATTCAATTGATTCCTAAGTTCATTGACCTATTCTTGACTTGCCATTTTCTTTTTAGCCTTCCTCTTTTGACGAATTGGTTTATCAAAAAGTGAGACTTGAATAAAGAGGTTGTCCTTGATTAATCGTCCTTCTCTCCTCGACCAAGTACTGTGGAAAAGGAATTTGGGGATATTCATTGTTAATTATTTGACTCAAACTTTATTCAACATGCAATGGATGGAGGAAGTGAAGAAAGATTGGAATAGAATGTGAAAAACATCATGTAAATGGGTGGATGTGAAGAATTAGGAATAGAATGTACCCCCAACTCAAATGACGGAAAAAACCAACTCATGCATGAACCTAAGACATGGTCATGGTGATATGTACTCAAAGTGCGTACTAAGACTAGTGAGTGTGGGTGACATGTTAAGACTCGTGTGTAAGACCATGGAACTTAGTGCCTAAACTCAGTTAATGACTTAACAAAGTATTAATGACAACAAAAATTAACCGAATTAATTAAAAAACTGGTTAATTAGACACTAGATGATGACTCGATCAATAATCCGAATTGTCGTCAAAACGACAGGACTGGCGCCTCTCTTTGTAGTGTAGCGCCAGATGACAGAGCTGTCGCCAGGCGCCACACTCCAATGCTGGAGCTTCAATCTGAGACTGTTTTCGGTGTTATTAATCAACAGGGGTATGTCTAAAGTCGTACTAGGTCAATTCTGATTAAAATATTAGACTTTATTTATTCAAATTAATTAATTAATTAATTAATTAGGCAAAGTTTTTTAAGTCATTAATTTATTTAATCTTAACACAAGTCAAACAAACGGATAAGAAAACATAGTATATGCACAACAAATAATGCACAATTAGTCAAGTAGGCACAATATGATGCAATGAGTTTGCAACCTAACCATGGCTCTAGTTCTCTAAAGTTTGGGATATGGTTTAGTCAATAGAGGGTCCATGGTTAATTGTCCGGATGCACCGCGCGGAAGCCTAACCATGAAGGGTTGGCGCGAGTGGATGGGACACCGCGAGTTCAGAAAAACTCGCTTCCATGGTTTGGTGAATTCAACATTCTCGGATGTACACTTTGTTGCTCAGAGCGTTCAATCAGGTAGATGGAGCATGAATTTCTAGGGGTTTATGTCCACATTTAGAACACATATGGGTTTCAGAAAAGTGAGAAAAACTCAATCAGGATGTAAGATCGAGCAAACAATACGAAAAACTGGTCGAATTTAGAACGCATATTTCTGGCTCGATATTGGAAGAATTTGGCGCCAACAAACATAGATTGGCACCAGGTTTTAGCTGTAGCGCCTGGCGACAGAACTGTCATCTGGCGCTACAGTTAAAATTCTGGCGCTAATATTCTGTTCACTGACGCTAATTCCTACATGCCTTAGCAGCTTTCTTTGCTCGATAAAATTTTCCAATTTCGCGCAGTGTTATTTCGGTCCTAGTTGTGAAAGATATTTCTCAAATTTCCTACGTGTAAAATCCTATGTTTTAACTCATTACGGATGGTCTTTCCAATGATATTTTTTTATGCATATGACAATAATGTTAATCAAAATTACGCACATGAAATACTTAGAGCGTTTCGAGTCTCATCCTCATTCTAAATCATTGCCAAAATAAATTTTAGGAATTAAAATAGAAATCCTCCCAGTGGAGTCGCCAAAAACTGTAGGGAATATTTCAAGCGTTAATCCCCTAGCTTGAACCCTACTGTGATCATACACTAAAGTACGGTGGCGTCCAAAGGAAAAGAAGATAGAGCAAAAGGGTTGCCAACAAGTTTTAGGAACTTGTAAACCGTTCACGAGGTGAAGGTTACACCCCTTAACGATCCAAGTGATCGTCAACTCCATAAGGTCTTGAACCAAATAGGGTTCGGGGACAAAGTACAAATCCAACCTAAAAGAGATTGAACCTGATCTAATCGTATTCATGTGCGCTTTCTGACTAACATACAATCAATAAGATTACACTAAACCTGTTTATCTAAGTTGGTTGAATATTAATGCACAAATAAGTCTATTATTGGCGATCACTTGAATTATAATCAAATTAACCCTAAACAAAATTATTAATTATCTTATTAAGCGTGATTACAAATACCAATTCCCTTTAAACATGCATAAAAGGTGTGATCAAGCAATAACAATAAATATCAAGCAACATAATAATAATCATAATCATAATAACAAATTTCAATCAAGATAATAATATTCATGTTAAAGCATAATAATAGCAAGATCCTAGGCATGATACTAACAAGATTAATAACAAATCCTAGCATGTTACTAAACAATAAAAATCATATATTTAACCCTAACATGATACTAACATGAATGTATATTAGGAAGAAAATAAAAGGCATCATAACAATCATACTTAATATTAAAGTTACCCTAGACATGATACTAGGAATATCATAATAACAACCTAAGCAAGAACTCTATATAATAACATCAATAAAAACCATTAAAGTACTTACTTTGATGCCTCGTACCTCTTTCTAATAACAAAATACATACGTTAGTAACTTCAAGGAAAATAATAAACTAAACAATAAAATCAAATAATTGAAAGAGAGATTTGGGACCAAACCCTCAGAAATTAAACCTTTCATGTCTAGGGCGAAGGCAACTTCGAACTTGGCTAGGTGTATATAAGTCTAATGAATGCGGAATTTTTATATTTGAGAGAAGGCTAGTTTAGAAGAGAGAGAGAGAGAGAGAGAGAGAGAGAGAGAGAGAGAGAGAGAGAGAGATCAATAAAATCTTGATGAGAGTTGGTGTATTGGTAAGAATAAAAATTGATGAGAATTGATGAATGAAAACGGAGTTTTTAGCACGTTATTTATAGAGAAAATCAACCAAAAAGATAAAACATCAAAAACAGAGTTCTGACGCAAAAAACAAATTAGCGCCAAACGCTGACCTTGGCGCCAGACGCTAAGGCTAGCGCCAGGCGCTACAGCTGGCGTTTGGCGCTGACTCAGAAATTCATGCGTTTTCTTAAAATCAGATAGAAATTTCCATACAGGAGGATAAAATCGTATTTTCCTCAAAAATTTTCTTTGATTTTGATTAAAACTCTAAAAAGTCAACAAAAGTCAATTTATCAATGCTAATTGAATTAGGAATAAAAAGAAACTTCTAGAAGAATCTAGAAGACTAAAACCATTTCTAATTGCATTAGGAATGATAAATCCATATTAGGCCCTCCTCTAGATCATTGGGCCGCATATAAGGCTCAAACCGGGCCCACTTCCTCAATATTCATCGGAATTGGGCTTATAATATATTGTTGGAAAGCTCTTTTTAAGCCCTATCCAACTACACTACTATTGGACCCATATCATGGACCAACCAAACTGGATTGGATGTTTTATTAAAATAGGTTTTCAAAAACAGAGAGAAGAGAAAAGAAATTAAAACTTTCTGCAACACTAAACTTTCCACACTTTCACTTCATTCGATTATGATTCAAAGTGAAAGGTACTCATCACTGGGTTTGGTTTTGGGGAGACACAAATGGGTGTCTACACTATTCGTGAAGGGTTGGCGCGAGTGGATGGGACACCACGAGTTTAGAAAAACTCGCTTCCATTGTTTGGTGAATTTAACATTCTCGGATGTACCCTTTGTTTCTTAGAGCGTTCAATCAGGTAGATGGAGCATGAATTCCCAGAGGGTTATGTCCATATGTAGAACACATATGGGTTTAAGAAAAGTGAGAAAAACTCAATCAGGAAGTAGGATCGAGCAAACAGTGCTAAAAACTGGTCAAAATTAGAAGCATATTTCTGGCTCGGTATTGGAAGAACTTGGCGCCAGCGAATAGAGGCTGGCGCCACAATTTGTATTAGCGCCTGGGGACAGAAGTTGTCGCATGACGCTAAAGTCAAATAAGTGGCGCTAGAATTTGTTTCCTGACGCTAGTTCCTACATGCCTCAGCAGCTTTCTATGCTAGATAAAATTTTCCAGTTTCGCGCAGCATTATCCTAAAACTTGTTGGCAACTCTTTTGCTCTATCTTCTTTCCCTTTGAACGCCACCGTACTTTAATGTATGATCACAGTGGGGTTCAAGCTAGGGATAATGCTTGAAATATTCCCTACAGTTTTTGGCGACTCCACTGGGGAGGATTTCTATTTTAATTCCTGAAATTTATTTCGGCAATGATTTAGAATGAGTGTACGAGACTCGAAAAGTTCTAAGTATTTCATGTGCGTAATTTTGATTAACATTATTGTCATATGCATAAAAAAGATCTCATTGGAAAGACCATCCGTAATGAGTTAAAACATAGAATTTTTACACGTAGGAAATGTGAGGAATATCTTTCACAACTAGGATCGAAATAATGCTGTGCGAAACTGGAAAATTTTCTCGAGCACAGAAAGCTGCTGAGGCATGTAGGAACTAGCGTCAGAAAACAGAGTCTAGCGCCACTAATTTGACTTTGGCTCTAGGCGACAGCTTTTGTCGTCAAGCGCCAAAGCCAAATCGTTGGCGCCAGCCTCTGTTCGCTGGCGTCAAGTTCTTCCAATACCGAGCCAGAAATATACATTCTAATTTCGACTAGTTTTTATCACTGTTTGCTCGATCCTACTTCCTGATTGAGTTTTTCTCATTTTTCTGAAACCCATATGTGTTCTACATATGGACATAACCCTCTGGGAATTCATGCTCCATTTACCTGATTGAACGCTCTATGCAACAAAGGGTACATCCGAGAATGTTGAATTCACCAAACCATGGAAGCGAGTTTTTAACTCGCAGTGTGCCATCCACTCGTGCCAACCCTTCACAGTTAGGCTTCCGCGCGGTGAATCCGGACAATTAACCATGCACCCTCTATGACTAACCCATATCCCGAACTTTAGATAACTAGAGCCATTGTTAGGTTGCAAACTCATTGCATCATATTGTGCCTATTTGACTAATTGTGCATTATTTGTTGTGCATACGCTATGTGTTTTCTACTAACTGTTTGTTTGACTTGTGTTAAGACTAAATAAACTAATTAATGACTAAAGGACTTTAATTAATTAATTAATTAATTAATTAATTTGAGCTAAAAAATATACCAAAAATCGAGTTATAGTCCCTTTAAGTCAACCCGGATTTTTATTTCCGTATACTGCACAAGCGTCAACTTGTTTTGGTCATAGCCGGAGTTGTAGGAGGAACTATGAGTCCTAAAACCTATGGATTTGTAGCCGGGAGCGTTATCTTTAATTTGGCGCTGGTTTTATCCCAATCAAAGTCACAGATTAAAAGTTATGACTAAAATATTACAACCTGTCCAGTTTAATGCAAATACATAAAGTCTTAACTTAGTCTTTGCTTGACTCTAGTCACATAGTCTAGCCACATGGTCATGACATGAGTCTTAATATGTCACCTAAACTCATTACAGTCACTAGCCTTAGCACACTTTGAGTATATATCACCACGACCATGTCTTAGGTTCATGCATGAGTCGGTTTTTTCCGTCATTTGAGTTGGGGGTACATTCCATTCCTAATTCTTCATATCCCTCCATCTACATCATCTTTCTTCACTTCCTCCATCCATTTCATGTTTAATAGAGTTTGAGTCAAATAATTAACAATGAATATCCCCAAATTCCTTTTTCACAGTACTTGGTCGAGGAGAGAAGGGCGATTAATCAAGGACAACCTCTTTATTTAATTCTTACTTTTTGATAAACCGATTCGTCAAAAGAGGAAAGCTAAAAAGATATTGGCAACTCAAGAGGAAGTTAATGAACTTATGAGTAAATTGACTAACGTGACTGAGGCGTTGAAGGCTTTAGCTCTCAAAATCAATGACCTTGTTAAGCAACAACAAATGGACCTTATGCAAGAAAGCTTGAGCAAGCTATCTAGTGATTATAAGTTTCAAGGCATTAGTTCACAAGGGGTCTTGGTGGACAAGGAACTTATTCCGCATAAGTTTAATGCCAACGACATCCCAAAATTCAAGGCAACACATAATCCTTACCTTCACTTAAGAGCCTTTGAAACTATAATGAACATTAAGGGGATTGATAAGAAAGTCTTTCATTCCTTGTTTTCTTTATCTGTTGAAACCGTTTGCCAACAATGGTTCTTCTCCCTTGACAAAGAGAAAACATCTACTTGGGATGCTATTGTAAACGCTTTTATTCATAGAATAAGTGTAATATTCAAGTCGAAACTGATTATAGACACCTCGAGCTGCTAAGACAAATAGAGAATGAAGGCTTTACTTCTTTCTTCAATAAGTGGAGGGAAACTTCCGCTAAGATGATTGAGGTGCCCACCGAAAAATATTATGTGAGGATGTTTAGCAAGAACTTACAAGAAAAGTATTCAAAGCACTTAAAATATCAACACAACTTGAATACTTTCAAGGCCGTTTATGACATCGGAATCGAGATTGAAGACGACCTCGCAAAGCATAAAGATACTAACAATAGTAACCAGGGTGGCTGGAAAGGAAAGAAGAACGACAATCCTTCTTCTTCCGAAAACACCCACTCTAGTAACAATGTTAGTACCTTTGATCTTAGTGAAGATTTAGCCATGGATAACCAAGGATCTAAGAAGCAACTAAGGAAAGACTTCACTCCCATTGAGATGAGCTACGATACTGCCTTCGATCGACTTCATGCCAAAGGACTCATTACTCCCATTAGACCTATTCAAGATCCCGTACCTGAAAAGAGATTGCCTAGTTAGAATCCAGATGAACACTACAAGTACCATCAAGGTAGGAGTCATGCTACTGAGAGTTGTTGGAAGCTAAAGGAGGCTATCCAACATTTGATTGATAATAACAAGCTTCCCATGCCTCCAGTTAACAAGAAGAGCGAGTGATGATAAAGCAAATAACACAAGACAAGAGGCGAGCTTCAACGACAAGATTTCGTGACCTCCTTTTCTATTTCTTTTTTATTTACCCTTTCCCCAATAAGTCTAGCATATGCACCTTTTTATTCCCCTTAGATTAATTTTGTAGATTCCTTCTTTTTCCTTTTAATAAAATGAGCATTTATTTTCTTGCATATGATCATTTCATTACATTTCATTAAAAAAAAAATCCATATCAAACTAAGTACAAGGTATACCAATGATTTGAGGCACCCCTTGTAGCCACATCATATTACCTTTCACCCTTCAAATATACAATTCTTTTTTAATAAACCACTTTGAGCCTCGTCTAACAATGGACCTTTCTTCTTCAACCCATATCTACCTAACCTTGGGATGGGATGGTGTGTAACTTATGCAATTTCAAAATCTTGAGTGATTTCAAAAAATCAAAATAAATAAAATAGCAAAAATAAATGAAAGTGTACAAAAAGGGCAAGTGTTCCAATGTCTTTGATATGAACACGTCTCATATTGCATTTCTTATCGAGTGCTCGATACCGTGCCTGAGAAACATGAATGCCAAGTGTGTGATAGACCGAATGATCGGGATTGCCCACACTTATAAAAATGAAGTAAATGCTAAAGCAAAAGAAAGAGATAAAAAAGAGTAGAAAACCTCAAGCATCAAAATACAAATATTCAATAGCAAAGTTGCACACCTTTGGGGCTTATCGAGGGTCTTGAGCTTTTATCCCCTTCATATATAACCTTTAGCCTAACCATGTTACAACCCTTCAAAAGACCTTTTTGAGGTATACACACTTGTGTGAGGTTCGGTTAGAGATACGTTCGGCCTGATTCCTAACGGATACGTAGGCAACTTAACATCGAGGTGCGTGCATTCATATTCACATTCACACACCATGATCATATCAAGGGATCTCCAATGCTCATCCCTATCTACTTAGAGCTAGACTTGGGGGCTTGATCCCTATATCATTAACTTACCTAACTTAAGAGTCACCGTCATTTGACTCTTCTTGAAATAATATCTTTTTCCACACACTTAGCCCTTGTGGCCTAACTTTAGAATCACTTTCACACACATCACAGATACATGACCAAATATACCTTCCCTTAGGAACCTTTTGACATGTAATCTTAACACAACGTTGAAGCATGCCTTGTCATATCAACATCACTCATCAATCATAATTGTCGTTGCATCACGAAGTATGAAGTGCTTAGCCTCCGTGCCTAAGTTACCCAAATACTTTCATCATTGAGTCAACCATTGAGATAACCTAGGGTGGATTAATCCTTGCACCTTGAGAGATAGTATCAAACAACATTTGATTAAGCTCAATCAACATGCATCTTTAAAAAAAAAAATTCACTTCGATTCTTTTTCGTGTCTTTCTTTTTCGGGAGAAAGTCGATACCCTCTACAAAAATGACGGAAATTTTTTGCTTTTTTACATTTTCGAGTTGCATGATCACATTACAATGCACACACGATTCATGTACACATATGTCATGTCGTAAGTCACATCGAGTCGAGTTGACCTCGAGTCAATCACAACGAGTCAAGTTTATACCTTGAGTCATGTCAAGTCAATGAGTTGAGTCAGCACTAAGTCTTAGGTCAACCCTAAAGAAATATAAGCAAAGTGCTATGGTCAAAGATATAAATGCAGTTGCATCCCAACAAGCGAGGACATCCAGCGTCTGGGAATAGATTTCAACGCCTGGCGCTAGATCCCAGCGTTCGGCGAAAGAGAAAAATCGCGGCGCCAGAGATATTTGAGCAGCGACAGAGCTCGAAGCCTCTCGGAACAACAATTTCGGGTTCCTTGGTACGCCAGTTAGCCCCTATAAGCAATTTGACATGATTAAGTAGTCGTCTTGACCTGATAAAGATCGTCTCACTTAGCTTAAAGCGCCTAAGCATTGGCTCAGCGAAGGTACCAACATAATGGTTCATACAATTCAAAACATCGACATACTGGTTCATAAACAGCAGGGCACCAAAATAAAGGTTCAAAATTCAAAGCGCCGACATACTGGTTTAAAGATCGACAAGCGTTGGTCTTAGGTAGTTTTCTTTAGAATATTATCGCAACAACTGAGGATGACTTCAATTAAAGTTATTTTCGACAGCGTTCGCTAAGATTGTGGAGGTTGTCACCAAGATTTGAGAAGATAGCACGAGATAGGTGGTCTTCGACAGTATTCGCTAAGATTATGGAGGTTGTCACCAAGATTTTAGAAGATAGCACGATATGGGCGGTCTTTGACGGCATTCGCTAAGATTGTGGAGGTTGTCACCAAGATTTGAGAAGATGGCACGAGATGGGCGTTCTTCGACGGCATTCGCTATGATTGTGGAGGTAATTACCAAGATGCGAGAAGAGCGGTTCGTGATGAGGTGGTCTTCGACGACATTCGCTAAGATTGTGGAGGTTGTCACCGAAATTTGAGAAGATAGCACGAGATGGGCGGTATTCGACGACATTCTCTAAGATTGTGGAGGTTGTCACCAAGATTTGAGAAGATAGCACGAGATGGGCGGTCTTCGACAAAATTCGTTAAGATTGTGGAGGTTGTCACCGAGATTTGAGAAGGGCGGTTTGTGATGAGGCGGTCTTCGGCGACTATTGCTATGATTGGGATGGTTGTCACTATGATTCAAGAAAAATAAGCTCTTTGTTCAGAGACGCGTGGACATATCCAAAAAAAAGCTCTATTGTTCTCAGACGAGTGAACACCAAAACAACTAGATGACGTTCCATAGATTGTGGAAGGTTGTCATAACAGCAATGCAACAACAACAAATCGGTTACCCTCAGAGACGTGTGCTCGACGGTGCAAGATACGCGTTTCTTAACTATCTATTTTAACAAACGCTTGTTTGCAGGTATCGGCGTTACAAGAATGATTTAGGTCGCAGAACGTTCTGAATTATTCTCCGTCCCTATCGATACTTTGATTTTTGTTTTCGAAACTTGCGTTTCTCCAAACTTAGTCAAAGTGGGGGCCTCTGTAGACACCCAAATGTGTCTCCCCAAAACCAAACCCAGTGATGAATACCTTTCATGTCGTTTGATTATCAAACAAAGCAAAGGTGTAAAAAGTCTAGTGATGAGGATGTTTTTATTAAAATATCTCTTCTTTTGGTTTTTGAAAATATTTCCTTTCTTAGCCTAATTTTGAGAAACGTGCATTCCAGTTTAGTTTGGTCCATGATAAAGGGTCCAATAATGGTGTAGTTGGACGGGACTTTAAAACACCTTTCCAACGATATATTATAAGCCCAATTCCGATGAATAATGAGGAAGTTGTGGCCAAAATACTAAACTGGTCCCGGTTTGGTTTTTATACACGGCCCAATGATCTAGAGGAGGGCCTATTATTAATTATCATTCCTAAAGCTATTAGGATGATTATAGTCTTCTATAATATTCTAGAAAGTTCTTTTAAATCCTAATGGAGTTAGGATTGATAATTATGTTTCAAAGAGTTTGAAATTGAATAAAACTACTCCTTTTTAGAGTCCTTGTTTTGTACGAAGTGGAATATAGTCAGATTTTATTTTCGTGCCTCATAATCTTTATCCAAATTTTATATGGTTTGATAGGTCTTGAAATTATCTTTCTAATGATATATTAAAATATTAATTCCGAGATATAACGAAAAAGATATGAATGAGATACAAAACTCTATCCAAAATTGACACCGTCCCACTATTTCGGCCATATCTTTTTATGTACAAAAGATTTTAATATGATTCTAATTGGGTTGGAAAGTAGACTTCAAGAGCTTTCCAACGACAATATATGCCTTATTTAGACTTCCATATCAAAAGATATGATAAAAACAAAATCACATGAAACTGATTAATAGCGCTGACGACAAGCATTAGCGCCTGGCGCTAACCTTCAGCGCCTGACGCTTATGTCCAGCAACTAGCGCTAATCGTGTTTTATTCTCGTCAAAAGTCTGATGTTTTTTTTATCCATCCGACTGATTTTCTCTATAAATAGCCTTTTAAAATTCAGTTTTCAATCATCAACCCTAACCAACTCTCATAAAGAATTTCTTGATTCTCTCTCCCTTTTGAAACCAACCCTTTTACAAACACAATTCCTCATAAATTAGCACTAGACACACCTAGGCAAGTTCGAAGTTGCCTTCGCCCTAGACGTGAAAGGTTTGATATTTCTTAGGGTTTGGTCCCAAATCTCTTTTTCAATTATTTAATTTAATTGTTTGTTTTATACTTTCCTTGAAGTTACTAACGCATGTATTTTGTTATTAGAAAGAGATACGAGGCATCCAAGTAAGTACTTTAATTGTTTTCATTGTTATTATGATATAGAAATCATGTTTAGGTTGTTATTATCATTCCTAATGTCATGTTAGGTGTTTTGATCTTCCTAGTATAATGTTTAGGGTAACAACTATAATATCTAATATCAAATATGCTTATTGTGATTCCGTTTATGCTTCCTATTCTCTTCCTTATATTCATGATAGTATCATGTTAGGGCTCAAGCTTTGATTTTTGATTTGAAGTGACATGTTAGGGTTTGTTATCAATCTTGTTAGTATCATGCCTAGGATCTTTCTATTATTATTATTATTATGCTTTAACATGATTATGATTATTTTTATGATTTATGATTATAATTGTCATAATTATTGTTATGATGATTATTATACTTGTTATTATTATTATGATGATTATAATAATTATTATTATTATGATGATTATTATTATGATTTATTATGTTGCTTGATTATTATTTTTATTGCTTGATCACACCTTTTATGCATGTTTATAGGGAATTTTTACTTGTAATCACGCTTAATAAGATAATTAATAATCTTGTTTAGGGTTAATTTGATTAAAATTCAAGTGATCGCTAATAATAGTTTTGTTTGTGAATTAATATTCAACCAACATAGATAAACATGTTTAGGGTTAATCCTATTGATTGTATGTTAGTCAGAAAGCCCCACATGAATACGATCAGAATAAAGTAGAGGCCTATTATCAGGGCAGGTTCAATCTCTTTTAGGTTGGATTTGTACCTTCATCCCAAAACTACCAGTCATGGTTCCAGACCTATTGGAGTTGACGATCTCCTGGATCGTTAAGGGGTGTAACCTTCACCCCGTGAATGGTTTACAAGTTCCTAAAACTTGTTGGCGACTCTTTTGCTCTATCTTCTTTCCCTTTGGACGCCACCTTACTTTAGTGTGTGATCATAGTGGGGTCCAAGCTAGGAATAATGCTTGAAATATTCCCTACAGGTGGTCGAATAGATGACCACCTATAACCTCATTCTGGGTCGACCCACTCTAAACGAGTGTAAGGCCGTCATCATCCCATCTCATGCTGCTCAAGTATGAAAGGGATGATGGCTCTGTTGTCTCACTAAATGAAGATCAGAAGACGATTAGAGAATGCAATTTCTCAGACGTCAAAACCGCGGCCGTAGAAGCCGGACAGGGAAAGGAGCCAATAGACCGTAATGATATCAAGGATCTAGATCTGGCCATACCAGCTGCATATAAAAGAAAAACTAATTAGATAGTGGTGGTTAAAAAAGAGAAGAAATAGCTATCACTGACTGGAAAACGGTCAGACGATCTCTGTCCCTAGCCGGCTGGTGAGCACATTGATATTCCTCTACACGACAACCGCCCAGAACGAACTATTAAGGTAGGGACGATTGCTTTTACGAAGTTGGTGCAGACTTGCACCATTTGCTGAAAGAATTCAAGGATATTTTTGAATTTGAAGTGGAAGAGATGACAGACATTAGCTCGGATCTTGAGGTCCACAAACTTTCCGTGGATCCAAAAAAGAATCCTATTCGGCAAAAGAAAAGAAATCACGGCGAGGAAAGAAGTCAGGTGACAGCTGTAGGAGTTTATAGGTACTATAGAGTGGAAAACATGAATCATATTCATAAAGCACCTAATCCCAAGATCACATGCATAACACAAAGACACATAATCATACCTTTGAATCGTGATCTCCACGAAGTTAATTGACTAGCAAATCAGGGAGAGAATAGAGCCCCAACCGTTGCTCCTCCACTTAGTCCACGAGATTCGAATGAGTCGTCCACCAATACTAGGGTTTAATCACAACCACCACTTTTAATGGACTAACGACCACAACGAACCACCACATTTAATGGACTAACGACCACCACGAACCACCATAACCGGTACCGAGGTAGAAGGAGAGCCGTGAGAGAGAGGAGTATGAGAGGGGTTTGGTCTCGTGTTTGCTAATTAGGGTTTAATCCTCCTTATTCCTCCATATGATCGGCCATACTAGGGGATGAGGCCCATCTTGGGCCTCGTCCTCTCGTGCTCGATATAGGCCCTTTGTGTGACCTTATAGGATCTGTCTAATTGAGATTTGGCTTATTTTACTATCCCAAAGATCGTTAGTACCACTAGCTATGATATAATGATGACCCAAATGTACGAACTTAATTATCTCCATAATTTGATCAATTTATATGTCTAGTAATTGCACATGACAAAGACATAAATCCTTCAGCAGCTGCCGAAGTTAAAAAGCTTTTAAACGCTGTAGGCGTCGTTCAAAGTGCGCCTACGTTAAATCATGTGGTGAATATGCTTGGCACTCATAGGAAGTGGGAATTGACATAATACGATTAGGGACAAGGAAAGTAGGGAGGCGCCAACAAGTTTTTAAGGAACTTGTAAACCGTTCACGGATCATTAAAGGCAACCACGAATAAGGGACAACGATAGGCAAGAACGATTGACCCATGAAAATTACACCCCATTCATAATCCATGAGATTACTAACTCCATATGGTTTGAAACCACAATAGGAGGATCAGGGATGATGGTAGGAAGTGAGTCATGGAGTCATATTCGCCGTATTGGCCTCTACTCGATTCTTATAATGAAAAGTATTCCTGCAATCTCAAAGGCATGCAAACAAAGATTCAATTTGCTCCAAACTATTATTACGCTAAATTGGTTTAATATTAATGCAACAGATAATTCTAAAATGTTGTGACCATTTCAATTAACAACAAGATTAAAAAGGAACCTAAACCGGTTGTTCAAATTATCTTATTAGGCGTGATTTTCAATTACATATTTCTTTTAACATGCAATATGGTGATAAAAAATTATAGAATAAACATTAATATAGGAAGCAATTTAACAATAAATATAACAATATAAAATCATTTGATAAATAATAGAAATAAAAGGAACATAATTCTTACTTTGATTTTGTTTGCTTGCAACTATAAAATAATAAACGAGTTAGTAACTTCAAGTAAAATTAATAAAACAATAATTAAATTAAATTAAATTAAATTAAATACAGTTGATTTGGGGTCAAACCCTCAAACAATTTTACCTTTTACGCCTTGATTTAAGGACAGAACCTCGAGTAAAGTACGAACTCGTTGGAGTGCTCAAGGAAGGAATTTTAAGAGAATAGGGTGGCTAGTGTTTAGGCTAGAGAATAGAAGAGAGAAAATGAGAATTAATTGATGCCCCGTACATTAGAAATGAGGGGGTATTTATTTGGAAAATGAGTAGAGGGAACACACGGAACCCAAAAAAAGGATAAAACCCCAAAAAACACTGTCGTGACACGGTAGAAACTGCCGTGACACGGGGAAATCTTGTGTGACGCGGCATAAACTGAGTGAAGCGGGATATATCTGACCTACGTAAGTTAAAACTGAAAGGAATGTGTCCTTCGAACAAGTGTACTATTCCATTAGTAGGTTCAGAGTTATTAGAAAGCTAATATATTCAGTAAAGTCAAGTGATCCGAATGTCTAGGTGGAGGCCGCTTCCGATCAGTAGTATTAATTAATATTACAGCTTAATCTTGACTGAACCCTTTGGGTCACACCCTTTGCAGTAAACGAACCGACTCGACGAATTAATTCAGAAGAAATTCATTCGCCGCCCGAGTATTAAATATTTAGACGTCGGAAATTCGAGCTTAGAGCGTTGAAACCGAGCGTCAGAAGTCGAGTCAAAAATAGGAAATGACGAGACGCGCAAATAATAATAAATCGACAATATTTTCCTAAATACCCCTAGCATCGGAATGCCCCGAGCATCCTAGTGCTAGGGGCATTATGTGCTAAGCATTGGTGGCTAGCATGCGCACCAAGCCAAAGGGTGGCTGGGGCATGCTAGCGTACCAACGCTAGGTAGCAACGGCCGCAAGTGCATGCAGAAACCCGCACAAGGTGTGCGTGGCTTGCTGGCCGCAAGCAGCAACATCCCACATCACCTTGGTGCGGGTGGTGGGCCATGTGCAATAGGGGAAGCAAATAAAGGGAGGGAAAAAGGTGAGGGACATGTGTCACAAGGATAAAATGGAGTAGGGATCAAGTATGGTCCCTTACACTCTAAGTGGTCCTCAATTCCCTTTACCTATAATAGTGACACTTGTAGATTTATTATTAATTTGCTTATTTATTTTAATTTAGCTTTAACATAAATTGTGGAATTTCATGACTCCCACATTGATGGGATAGAAATTTCCACTCTCCCTCTTGTCTATAATTACCCATCTTGGGTTTTTGGAAAGAGTGCTTGAGTAGGAGTTCAATAGAGAATTGCATTAGCAAAAACTCTTAAACTCACATAATACTTGGGTTTTGGTCGGACCTCGCTAACCTCAAGGTAACAGACCTAAAAGTCGCTAGTAGTTTTTGCGGGTGGACTTTCGTTGGAGGCTCTCGTGTTAGCGGGGCTAAGCTTTCAAGTCAGGGCTCGACTTTAAGGGCGAAGCACGCGTCAAAGGTAAATTCCGATTTTATCCTTTTATGTTTATTTGTTATGCTTTATGGTTTTATTAATTGCGAGTGGTTCTTTGGGTCGGGGTTGTTTCCGTGGTAATTTGGACTTACCAAACCCCAACAACGGTATCGGAGCCACGCTCGTTTATTTTTAAAATCATAATATTTTTTTTCAAGGTGTTTTTATGGCTTAATTTTCAGGTCTTGAAGTGCTAATTAGATTAGTAACTCGTTTTTATTTATTTTAACCTCATATTTAAGCTAACCCCGAACCCAAATTTTGACCTAAAAATAGTGCATTTTGGGTGGAAAATGTGTTCTGGAAATGGTTTTAACCTTCCTGGAAACGGTTTTTAGCCAAAAACGTCAGAAATGCAATTTTCGAGGGTTTTTTCGTTTTTACGAAAATTTTTAAGTCTTTCTAACCTTGAAAATTATTTTCATATTTATGGTGGTTATGTGATTGGTTCAATACATATTTTATATGCAATTATAAACCTCTTTAGGCATGATTACTTTGTAGTAATTTGTGCTTGAAAGCTTGGTTTTATTTTTCACATAATTGCAAACTAATTGCATTAAGTGTGAAATTGTTGTTCTTTGAGGCTTCCAAGTATTAAAGATTCAATCATTAATTGTGTTAAGCGATTGAAACTTTATATTACTAAATTCCATGAATTTTTGTTAAACTTTGTTGATTTAATCATTTTTTAGTTTATTGGAATCATAAAGTTTGAATCTTTGTGATAGAAAATTGTTTATCTTCATATTGGAAGATATAATTTTTCAAGGATTCACAAGTATTAAAGTTGAAATCTTTATTGAACTTATGTTCATTTTTCCAACTCCCTCTTATTTTGTCAAAAACTCAAGATTAATTTAAATTAATTAAACTATAGTGAGTAATTGCCCTCTTATTTTTGTTGCACCAAGTTAAACCAATTTAATTAAACAATGGTTACACTTGTTTAAATTTTTTATTTTGCTCAAATGAATTAGTTCTAAAATTGATTTAGAATTAATAATTATGGCACGCAAAATTGGGATCAAAATCCCGAGGCTATGGCACGTAAAACGAGACAAGAACATCACTTGGCTAGCCGGGCTGCATAGCAGCCCGCATGTGGCTGCCAAGGATGGTGCCCCGTGCTTGCGTGCAAGCCTATGCGTGGCTGCTGCTTGCTGCCAACAGCATGGCGCGCCAGCAAGCACTAAGCAGCAGCACAACGCAGCAGCAGCATGGTGCTGTGCGTGCTGCCTTGTTTGGCTGGCCGCGACTGGTGCAAGAACGAGCACATTGGTGCATGGCTTGGGACTTGGTGCATGCGTCGTGTTATTAGGGATATGCGTAGACGTTGCTTGCAAAGCAATGTAGTGCAATGAGTTCATTCAATATGGCCATCAAAGGCCACGTTATTGATGTGTGAAAGTTCGTTGATGTGGGCGGTGTAACGCTTAGCGACATCGGGCCCACTTCCACGTTCATTTTGAGGATCAAATAGTTGTGCGAAATGTGAGCACTCCATGTCTTAGTGCTAGGCACTTAGACATTTTGGACTACATAATTTTTGTTTAAATTGTCGTTTTAATTATTTTATTAATCTAATTTGTTTTAATTATTTTAATAAATTTTGGAGGCTAGGCCTCAGTTTTGAGCGGCAATGGAAAAATTTGTTTTGACAAATTTTGGGTTTTACCGGCTTAATTAATTAGATTAATTAAGTTGGATGCAAAATTTAGTGGTAGCTTAAAATGTTAATTGCGCTTATTTACATAACCGGTTAAAACAACTTTGACTAGTTTTAATTAGACGTGTTTATTGGATTAACCACCTAGATTAGTTACTAGTTCACGCGTGTTTATGCATTGTTACTTGTTTATTGTTGTAAAATTAATGGGCCATTCACAAATAGTGAATGGATGAATTGAATGTATATTCTGTCATAGGTTTTATAAAATGGCAACTATTGGGGCCCGATTAGGATAGAAAATACGGACTGCAATCCGTGATGTAATTTTGTAAATCTAAATACGGTCTGCGAACCGTTGAGTATTTTTGTACCTTAATATTTAGATTAGTCCTAATCGTAGATACTAGTAGTTGCATTTAACTATGGTCAAGTCTTGAAGATGGAGGTTTTTGGAAGACGTAGCCATGAAGTTGCAAATGATGACCTTTTGAAGATTTGAAGATCTCAAGGGGTCATTCTAGTTGCCAAATACATCTATATTTATGTATTTTGATATATATATATATATAAATGTTTATGTATATGAATTATATGTTAGATGCATGTTTAAGATTTCGAATGTTGTGATGATTAATTAAGTTCACTTAACCAACATAGAAACCCTAGGTCCCTAAATATTGAGTAAAACTTGCCATTCCAAAACAACACTTACCAACCGAACGAGGGTAGTGGTGGGCTACGCCTAAGTGAGGCAACACTACCTCTCCTAGGAGCGTAAGGTATACCGAGTATGTAAGTTGGTTTTGGTTGTACTCAACGATTTGAGTGATGGAATCCAAACATGTCGTGGCAAAGTTAATAAATTGTTGAGTAAGCATTAGATGCGACGATTTATTCAACTTAGAGTGGCTTGGAGCCACTAGAAAAGCGTTGCTTACCTTAGGAGATTGAGTGTTAAGACAAGCCAAAGCAAGCTTAACCACTCTTTGTTTCTTCGGATCATGGAATTGACTTATTCTCACCAAATTGGGGACAACTTTAAATGTGTGAATAAGACGTTTTAAATAAGTTTGATTAAAAATGCATGAATTCAATCTTATTTAAATATGATGAATGGTTTTTCATTTCAAATTCTTTCAATTGTAGAATCATGTCTTCAAATAACTCAAACAACCAATTCTTGTTACGCTCAATTTTCGACAAGAAGAAGTTAAGGGGGCCAAATTTTCTTGATTGGCAAAGGAATTTGAGAATTGTTCTCATGCAAGAGCAAAAGGAATATGTCCTTGATGAGGAAATTCCCAAGGCTCCCAATGAGGAGGTGACTCAGGCTTCCCTAAATCGATGGCAAAGTGCCAATCGAAATGTCAAATGCATCATGTTAACTAGAATGTCTCATGAGCTTCAAAAGACTTTCTTTGAGAAGAAGATAACTTTTGAGATCGTTTCTGAACTGCAGAATATGTTTCAAGAGCAAGCCCGAACTGAAAGGTTTGAAACCCACAAGCAGATCCTTGAGAGCAAGCTTAATAAAGGAGAGCCAGTCAGCCCACATGTACTCAAAATGATAAGATTGTCTGAGAACATGGGAATGCTTGATGCGGGGTATTTGATGAGTGACATATATGTCACTCTTAGGGGTAGCATTTAGGTCTTTTTCCTCTTATTTTTCTTAGTTTTTTCCACCTCATTTATTCTCTTATGGCTTCTTTATGTATTGATGAAAAGTAATGCTTATTTGCGCTTATTTTGATTAACTTTATGCATTATTTTATCATCCCCATGCTCTCGTGAACTTTGGTATCTTCTGCAGGTTCCATGACGGTCCTATGCACGGTGGGAGGCCCCTTGGCCAAGTATGGAAGCCATGGACAAAGGCAAGAGGAGCAAAAGGGAAGGAGAGGAAGCAAGAAAAGGAAGTGCAAGAGGAGGTGTGGCCGAACCTCTGAAAGGTCCGGTCGAACCTAGGTGTGGTCAAACTTTTGAAAAGTTTGACCGAACCTCCTGGGTGCAGTGAAGGCAGTGTCAAACCAGTTTTCAGCAATTTTGCAGGAGAGGTCGAACCTCAAAAGTTCGACCAAACAAGGATCAGGGAGGTTCGACAGAACCTACACAGAGTTCGACCGAACCTACCCTGAGTCCGACCGAACCTACCCAGAGTTCGGTCGGACCTTTTCCCGATCTCAGCCAATTTTGTACGGACTATTTAAGGTCCTTTTGAGATCGTTTTTCGGGGAGAGAGAAGAAAAACAGTAGAATAGTTTTCAGCAAAAAAAATACTCTCTCTTAGTTAGCAACTTCATTAAATTAGTTGATTTAGTTTTAGAAACTCTCAAATCTAATCATTGTAGAAGCAAATTTCAAGATTTATCTCAAGAATTTCAGCAATTATCCAACATTTTTGAAGCTTCAATAGTAACTTCTTTCATTTGTCCTTCATTATTTTCTGATTTTTTTTTTTGTTTTGTAAGCCACTTGATTTTCTCTCAATCTTGATATATTGTTGTTGCATGTTAGCTTTGTCCATAGATAATCACTTGTTTTTTCCAAATCTTAGAATCTCTTATAATCCAAGCTTGGAATTTGCATGTACTCACAATGAATTGTGAGTAGTCCTCTTGGCTAGGGGTTGGGTGAAACTCAACCTATTGGTGATTATGTGAGTTTGGGAGTGATTTTGATGATGGATTGCGACTAAACTTGATTATATGGGATTGCTTGTTAGTTCTTCATGATAGGAGTAATTAACCTAGATTATTGAACTTGATGGCATGAAATGTTTGGTTCGACATGGAAATGTGAGTTGAATGTTTCATTACCTATTGCAATATGATTATGTATCTTTTGTTGCTAAGTTAATGAGGGATCTAAGCTTAGTAATCTGAGTTGTTTTCATATCGTTTGATGTTGATCTTACATGTGGTCTTTGCTATTCCATTACCCTCATTCCTCCCTATTTGCCTAATTGTTGTTGGTTGAGTGAATCCCATTCCCCTAGTGTTTTAATCCCTTGAATTCAACCTTTAGTTGTAGTTTGTTAGTTAATCACCACTTATACCTTGATTTCGATTTAGCTTGAGCATTAAGATTATTTAGCATTTGATTCCCGTTCTCCGTGGACCGAACCTTTGCTTGCCATTGTACTTGTTTGAGTGAGGTGTTTGTTATAAATGTGTTTTAATGAGCCTAAATTGTGCGACCGATTTAGCGCTCGTCAAAATGGCGCCGTTGCCGGGGAGCGGCGTTGTTGATTGCTATTTGATTTCTTGAGTCTAATTCACCTTTAAAAAAAAAACACAAAAAGAGTTGTTTTCCTTTTTGGCTACGCTTGTAGCCTTGCTACTAATTGTGTTTGTTGAGTGCGTATGCGTAGGACTCAACATCGTGAGTTGGTGCCTTACGATCCCGAGATTGAGCAAACCCTTAGAAGAAGAAGGAGATCTCGTTCGCGGTCCTCCACTTCCCGAAGAAGAGAATCCAACCCGGAACCACAAAGAAATCCAATGGGTGACAACCCACCACCACCACCTCCAAGACCTTTGAAGGAGATTGGAACTCCGAGAGCTTATAGAGCTTCAAGTGGGATTGCTCCCCCAAACACCCCGGCCAATGACTTCGAGATTAGGCCCGCAATGATAAATTTGATTGAGAGGAGATAATTTAGTGGAGCAAAACACAAGAGCCCTCTTGCACATTTGAACGAGTTTGAGAAATATTGCAACACGATCAAGGTGAATGGGGTCACTCAAGAGTTTGTGAGACTACAACTATTTCATTTCTCCTTAATAGGAAGGGCTCTCGAATGGCTTGAGAAGGAGGTGAGACCCAATTCTTTGAGGACTTGGGATGAGGTCACCACGACTTTCTTAGGGAGATTCTACTCTCAAAAGAAGACGGTCGAGGCAAGAGCTCTAATTCAAGGCTTTCGGCAAAGGGGTAGTGAGACTATCTATGAAGCTTGGGAGAGGTAAAAGGAGACCAAAGAGAGTGCCCTCACCATGGAATCCCAACATACCAAGTTTTACAAATCTTCTATGGAGGCTTGAGTTCTCAAGGCAAAACAAGCTTGGATGCGGGAGCCGGTGGGCCAATCATGAATAAAACCGAAGATCAAGTGATTGAGATCATTGAAGATGTGGTAAGGCACGACATGGATTGGCAAGAAAATGAAAGAGAATCCACAAGCAAGAGTGGAGGGGGGGGGGGGGGGCGGCTTATTCGGTAGATCACCTCAATGCTATAAACAACTTGACATCCCAAATTACAAATCTTGGAAAGGAGATGACATCGATCAAAGCTAAGCTTGAGTCCTCCACTTCGCGCCAAAACTTTTCCTCCCAATCTAAGGGGAGAGGTATGAGTTCTAACCCTTCTACTTCTACATCTAATAACATGCCCAGTGGATGCTTATTTTGTGATAATTGTGGGTCTTATGACCATGATACATCTTCTTGTAATTTTGATTCCCAATCCCAACCCCTTAATGATGATGGTAATGAGTATGAAAATGAATATGTCAATGCCTTGTCTTATGATAATAGACCTAGGAATGACAACCAACGATACTTACCACCCAATCAAAGAGGGCAAGGGAATAATTTCAATCAAAGAGGAAATGATTATGATTACCACAACCACAACCAATGGGGTGGTAGAAACCAAAGGGACCAAAATCCCCAAGGTAATTACAACCAACAAAGTGGTTATGGTAACCATAATTATAACAATTAAGGAAACTATGGAAATCAAGGCCAATACCACCAAGGGGGGAGTTCTAATAACCGGAACAATTGGAATAATAATGGTAATAGAGGCTTTAACAACCAAAATGCTAATTCCAATGTGAGAGGTCCTAGAGCACAACAAGACAATTGTTACACTCAACCACCTCCACAAAAGTCTAGCCTAGAAGAGATGATGGAAAGCCAAGCCAAAATGTTCAACACTTTCATGGCCACTAGTGATAAGAAGTTTAATGAAGTAATGACCCATAATAAAATGCTTGAAACACAAATTTCTCAATTGGCCAATGCTTTAAAAGAGGGAGCTAACACTTCTAAACTTCCACCCCAAGGACTTGACCCCAAGAAACCGGTGAATGCTATATCAACTAGGAGTGGGAAAGTGTTGGAAGAGAGTGTCCCTAAGGAAAACAATGAGAAAGTGAACATGAGTGAGCCTCCCCTTGAGAGTGATTTTGAGCATGAAGAAGAGAAAGCCTATGAGAATGAAAAAGAAAAAGAGAGTGAAAAAGAAACCAAACAATTGCAAAGACTTCCATATCCCCATAAATTTGTGAGACACAAATTTGATGTGCAATTCAGAAAATTCCTTGAAACACTGAAGCAAATTCACCTTTCAATCCCTTTTACCGATGCTATCAAGCAAATGCCTAACTATGCTAGGTTTTTAAAAGATATTTTGAGTGGAAGGAGAAAGTGTGATGTGGTGGAAACGGTGAATCTCACCGAGAATTGTAGTGCTATTATCATGAATAAGATGCCACCAAAGTTAAAAGATCCCGGTAACTTTTCAATCCCTTGTGCAATATATAAAATGCAAATTGATAATGCCTTGTGTGACCTTGGGGCTAGTGTTAGCCTTATGCCATATTCGGTATATCAAAGACTTGAGATAGGGGAACTTCTACCCACTAACATTACCTTACAATTGGCCGATCGATCCATTAAATTTCCAAAGGGTAAGGTAGAGGATGTTCCCCTAAGAGTGGGAAAGTTTGTAATTCCGGTGGATTTTGTTGTGTTAGAGATGGATGAAGATGTTAACATTCCAATAATTCTAGGAAGACCTTTTCTTGCTACTTCGGGTGCTTTAATAGATTTTCAAAGTGCTAAAATTTCACTAAAAGTAGGAGATGAGGTGATAGAATTTGATTTGAATGAGAGCATGAAATATCCAAGCTCTAGTCTTGATAATTGCATGATGATTGATACTATTGATTCTATTGTAACTTCTATGCATGAGCACTTGCTCACTACTAACGATGCCCTTGAGAATGTCCTTTTGGACAAGGAAAAGATAGGTGACCAAAGCAAAGAGATGGCATTGTATGAAGAAATGCTTGAAGGAAGTACATAATCAAGCAATGAGCAAGTGTGCATGGGAATCACAACGCATGATGCATTAGAAGTAGCTACCTCAAGAGAAGGTAAGGGTGTTCCAATGGTAGAGTTGAAACCTCTACCATCACACCTAAGGTATGAGTTTTTGGGCCCCAATTCAACTTTTCCGGTTATTCTGAATTCTTCTTTCAACGAGTGCCAAACTCAAATGTTATGTGGTGTTTTGAGAGATCACCAAGGTGCTTTAGGCTATACCATAGATAACCTCAAAGGTATTAGCCCCGCTTTATGTATGCACCACATAACACTTGAGGAGGGTGCTAAGCCTTCCATTGAGAGGTAAAGGAAACTCAATCCTCAAATGGGGGAGGTGGTGAAGAAAGAAATCACCAAACTCCTTGATGCCGGCATCATTTTCCCCATTTCGAGTTCTAGATGGGTTTCCCCCGTTCATGTGGTCCCTAAAAAGGGAGGAATGACCGTAGTTGAAAATGAGAATGGTAATCTCATTTCAACTAGAACGGTGACTGGTTGGAGGATGTGCATAGACTAAAGACTTCTAAATGCATCCACCAACAAGGATCATTTTCCTCTCCCTTTTATCGACCAAATGCTTGAAAGACTAACCAAGCATAAGTATTATTGCTTTCTTGATGGTTATTCGGGTTTCTTTCAAATCCCTATAAACCCGGATGACCAAGAGAAAACAACTTTTACTTGTCCCTATGGAACTTTTGCATATAGGAGGATGCCCTTCGGGCTTTGCAACGCACCGGCAACCTTCCAAAGATGCATGATGAGTATTTTTGGGGACATGCTTGAAGCCGAAATGGAAGTTTTCATGGATGATTTCTCGGTAGGGGGCCTTTCGTCCGAGGATTGTTTGTCCAACTTGGGCAAGTGCTTGACAAGATGTGAGAAGGTCAATTTGGTTTTGAATTGGGAGAAATGCCACTTTATGGTGGAAGAGGGAATTGCCCTTGGTCACAAGATTTCAAACAAAGGGATTGAGGTTGACAAGGCCAAAGTTGAAGTGATAGAAAAGCTTCCGCCACCAATCAATGTGAGAGGAGTAAGGTCATTTTTGGGGCATGCCGGGTTCTATAGGAGATTCATCAAGGATTTCTCACAAATTGCTAGACCCCTAAATGCTCTTCTTCAAAAAGATGTCATCTTTATTTTTGATGAAGAGTGTCTCCAAGCTTTCAACAAATTAAAGGAGGCTTTAATCTCAACTCCAATTGTGCAAGGGCCAAGATGGGATTTGCCATTTGAACTTATGTGCGATGCAAGTGATGTTGCGATTGGAGGAGTATTGGGGCAAAGGGTAGAGAAGAGGCTTCACGTGATTTACTACATGTCTAAGACCTTGAATGAAGCTCAACGGAACTACACCACAACGGAGAAAGAGTTTCTTGCCGTGGTTCATGCTTTTGAGAAGTTTTGGAACTACCTCATTGGTTCCAAAACTATTGTCTACACTGATCATGCGGCTATTAGGTACGTTGTGGCAAAGAAAGAGTCCAAGCCTCGTCTTCTTCGTTGGGTGCTATCACTTCAACAATTCGATGTAGAGATTCAGGACAAAAAGGGGGCCGAAAATGTGGTTGCGGATCATCTATCCCGGTTAGAGAACGTGCAAGATAATGACGATGGGGTCCCAATTTGTGATGAGTTAAAAGATGATGTGCTTTACTTGTTGGCCGAGAAAGATCTTCCTTGGTTTGCGGATTTGGTGAACTATTTGGCTTGTGGGGAGTTTCCTCCAAATGCTTCAAGGAACCAGAAGAAGAAGTTGAAAAGGGAAGCAAGGCATTACATATGGGATGATCCGATCCTTTTCAAAAGATGAGTAGATGGTTTACTCCGTAGATGTGTGCCAAATGATGAAGTGAAGAGTGTTTTGAAGATGTGCCACTCCGATCCTTGTGGAGGGCACATGGGTGCCAACAAAACAGCCTTGAAATTACTACAAAGCGGGTTATGGTGGCCTCATATCTTCAAAGATTCATGGGGTTTTGTGAAAACATGTGACTCTTGCCAAAGAACCGGTAATGTTTCGAAGAGAAATGAAATGCCTCAACAACCGATTCTTGAACTTGAGGTGTTTGATGTGTGGGGCATTGATTTCATGGGACCTTTTCCCTCATCTAATGGAAATAAATACATCCTTGTGGTGGTTGATTATGTTTCTAAATGGGTTGAAGCCATTGCCTCCCCAACTAATGACCACAAGGTAGTGATGAAGATGTTCAAAAAGGTGATATTTCCAAGATTTGGGATCCCTAGAGCAGTGGTTAGCGATAATGGTTCTCATTTTATTCATAATGTGTTTCAAAAGATACTGAGAAAGAATGGGGTCCATCAACTCTTTGGCACGACTTATCACCCACAAACAAGTGGGCAAGCGGAGGTTTCCAATCGCCAAATCAAGGTAATTCTTGAGAAAACAGTGGCTAGGAATAGGAAAGATTGGTCGGACAAGCTAGATGATGCCCTTTAGGCCTATAGAACCGCTTTCAAAACCCCCATCGACACTACCCCCTACCGGCTTGTATATGGTAAGTCTTGTCACCTTCCGGTTGAACTTGAACACCGTGCTCAATGGGCTATCAAAAAGATCAACTTTGATTTGGCGAGTGCGGGTGAAAAAAGGTGGCTAGACTTGCATGAGTTAGAGGAACTACGGATGGATGCTTATGATTGTGCAAGCTTGTACAAAACCTGGTCAAAGGAGTGGCATGACCGGCAAATTGAAAAGAAGACCTTCAATGTTGGAGATAAGGTGTTGCTTTACAATTCAAGGATGAAACTATTTCCCGGAAAACTCATGTCAAGGTGGAGTGGTCCATTCACCGTTAAGGAGGTGTTCCCCCATGGAGCCGTTGAGCTAAATGATTTGGATGGATCGAGGTCATTCAAGGTCAATGGGCATCGCCTCAAGCTTTATTATGAGGATGCTCATGTTGGTTTGATTGAGTCAATGCAATGCAATCTCATCTTTTGAGTGTGTGAAGTACGTCAAGCTAGTGACGTTAAAGAAGCGCTTCCGGGAGGCAACCCGAGTTTCTAACCCTCCTCTATTCTATTTGCTTGATGTTTTCTTTTATTCTTTCACAACTTTGGATTGATGGTTTTGCGTGTATTTGGTTTGTGTTGGTATTCTTGTTTGTCTTGCCTTAAAAAGGAATGCATTTTCCATATACCTTAGGCATGATTGTGTTGTATTTTAGTGTGTCTTTAGGGGAAGTTTTGTGCAAATTTTCAGATAGAGGGATTTAGGGGTGTTCGACCAAACTGCAACAAGGTTTGGCCGAACTTTGCAAAAGTTTGACCGAACCACCCAAGACTTCGGCCGCTCCTCCCCTAGAACTCAAAATGGGCTAAAAACTGTCGGATTCTGGAAAATCAAAAAGTTCGACCGAACTTTTCAAAAGTTTGGTCGAACCTATGCTGGTCCGACCGAACCCCCAGAAAGTTCGGCCGCTCCTGTTCTGGAAATCAAAATTAGGCTGAATTCTGGCAGTTTCTGGAAAATCCAAAAGTTCGACCGAACTTTTCAAAAGTTTGGTCGAACTTATTATGGTCCGAACGAACCTCATAAGGTCCGACCGAACCTTTTTCGAGCTTGCCCAGAATTAATAGGCTTGAGCCGCTGCTTTCTCGCTCTTACTTCATACATTCGGCTCTCTCTCTCTCCCTTCTCTTCTCCTTCTCACCCTAATACTCCATTGTCACCCCTCTTTCAACCTCAAATCTCCATAAAAATCACTCCTATCTTTTTCCCTCCTCACTTCATTAACATCCACTACTCAATTCCTACAATCTCCTTAAATTTTCCCCAATTTCAAGGGTTTGAGTGACTTGAAACTTCTTGATTTCTACTTACTTCCAATCAATTGTGGCATGGTTATTCTAGCTTTTGCAAGCTCATTTCTTCAATTTCTCTTTGTTTTACCATGTTTTACATGTTCAAATATGATATGTGGTATAATTGATATTGTTAGTCATGGCTTGTTTGATTTAAGTGGTTATTGGGATTTCCTTGTTGTAATTGGTTGGTTGTTGTTAGTAGAACTTGTTTCATGATGAATATGCATGTATGACTTGGGTTTTCATGATTTCAATTTGTTTGCTTGAATGTGTTAATCTTTCACTAGGTTGTTCATGCTACATTTTGATTGAGAAATTCTTGAGTTGGATGGATTTTTGTGACTATTACTCATTGTTCTCGGTTTGATTTCGATGAGTTTTGAGTGGATTTCATGAATTTTAGGGGACATCATGCCCAATTTCGCCTAGGTTTTCTTAGGATTTGCATTCTATTGCCATAGGATTTTTAGCTCATGCCTTGGTTTATAAGTGTCCATTAATGCCTTGAATTGTATTGTTGCTACCGTCTACATCTATTTCACAACTCATGGCTTTTACTCTCATTGCACACACTTTTTATCTCGACGAGCTTCTTGTGCCTCCTTTTGGCTTGAATCTTCCTAATATTAATTCTTGGCGATTTTTGTAGATTCACAATGCATCTTTTTGGCAAAAGCAAGTCCAAGAGGAAGAGGACGGGTGAATCTTCATCGTCAAATTTTTCCACCTCCACCCGGCATCTATGATCATGGCATCATCGCTCCAAACAAACACTTTTGGGATGTCTATAAAACCCTCATAGACCGTCCCATACGATCTACAAGGTTCTTCTGCGGGAACACCTTAAGAAAGCTTGGCATCATGGATGAAGTAGTCCGGCTCGCACAAAACTTTGGTTGGGGCGAGTTCATTGACCTCCACGCTCACACCTATGAGCGCGTCACATTGGAGTTCCTTGCTTCCCTCCGCAAGGAAGTCATTGAAGAAGATGATGAAGGGAATGAATCTCAAATTATTCTTCACTTTCGTATGTTTAACGAAGACCATTCCCTAACCGAGAGTGAGCTCAATGAGATCTTTCCATTGGCAAGCAACCGGGATGCATCGACCTTCCGATATGACCTCAATGTGTCGCATTCCCTATAATGAACAAGAATGGTGGCAGAGCATCTCCACCAAGCCCGTCTTTCGCACTAACACCGCAAAGGTCAACAACATCATCCATATTGCTTTAAGATACTTTGCCCGGCTCCTTCAGTATACCGTATTCTTCAAGGAAAACCTCGGCTCTATGGTGAAAGATGAGGTAGCTTGCCTTTACTTGGCCGACAATCCTCAGCGTTTAAAGTTCAAATGCTCCACCACTTTTATCTCGAGATTGTTGGACACTCGAGATGGGCGGCTTGGTGATGAGATACACATGGGGGGCATGATCACCCTCATTGCCCTTTCTTTGAATGGTGGAGCTTACAAGGACCAAATTGATTTGCTCCC